>NC_056739.1:272366090-272698590 GCF_019279795.1 Protopterus annectens
TGTAAGGGCAAAAAAACCTCACAATGGTTTCTTGGATGATCACTGATGAATTCTCATCACCACTGGAGATATTCAGTATGCGGAAATGGTTTTGTATCAATAAGAATTTTGATTAAAAAAGGCTGCTTCATGGTCAGCAGGCACAAAGAAAAACATCATACAAAAAAAAAATAATAATTTAGCTCTGAACCCAGCCATCATAGATAGTACTTACAAGGCACACATGATTCCACAAGGCTACAAACAGCAAAACGTTTTACACTTTTGCTTTGTTTGCAGTTTCATCATCATATGCAATTATGCAAAGCCTCTGCTATTTATTATATTGCTTGTACTCTGTCCCCCATTTCCACCAAACACAGGAATGGATTTATTTACATTTGAAGATTGTTAGTAGTTACTTACTTTTTAGTAATGTAGCAGACCAGTTTGATGTTCAAAGTTTCCTTCCGTTCATCTCCCTCTTCTTGTTTCGTCCCTCAATATGAACCCACGCTGACTTAGCACTGACTGGTGAAATGCAGTTCTGCTGCAGATACAGACAAGCTGGACAACAGATCCTGACCTCATCCCATCCTCCACCTCTATTACTACTTTAATTTCTTTTCTTGGCAGTCATTAAAGAGAACAAACCACAGATATCTGAGTTAAAAAATAATGTAAGCCTGCTAGCTTAAACAGTGATAATGAGCCGATGGCATGATGTAGAGGAATAAAGCCCTGACTATGGCCTCGGTGACCTGGGTTCAGTTATCAGACCAAAGAAACATATTTAATACTCAAGGCACTGAATATTAGTGGCCAAAAAAAGGTACACCACTAATACCAGTACCATTGAGCCTGGGGGGGAGGTTTGCCAGATGCTGAGTGGGGTCATTAGCCTTCTGACTCATCTTCTCCTTTGGGTACTTTTCCATAAGTTTCTTTTTCTTGCAGTAGTCAGATGAAGAAACAGTTCCCATCATAGCAGACCTAGACCAGGGTTCTGTTATCAGAGTATCTGAGGTGCTGGCAGGGGAGGGTAGATACACCCATCCTGGGGTGAGGAGTTAGGGGCACGTACACATGGCACAGAAGCATGGCTGATTTCTCTGGTGGAAACTGGGGAAAAACAGAGAAGTTGTTAATGAAGATGGATTGGGAATTCTGTTGATGTCAGCCCCTTGCAGAACTGAGGGGTGGTTCAGTCACTTTATCTTTTTATTATTTTGTTTAATCTGCACTGTAACCCAGCTCTATCTGATGTCTCTGGACAGATTAAGATTGTGACATATCTAGAATAGTCCACAAAGGCAGTTACGCACTACATCTTGCAAAGGGAAAAGTTTGCATCTGGCTGTTCTTTGCCAATTTTCTGTTTGAATTTTCAGCATTGATGTGGGTAAGGTTTGGTGCCTGACATACACATTTCATTTTCTGTTGATAAGCTGATTCCACTGAATGTGAGAGTGACATGGGCTATGAGCATAAATAAAAAAATGGGTATGTGCTACTGTTTTATGAACAGGACTGGCTTGACTGGATGCATGGGTTATGGTACAGTTATGGAGGAATGTTGTAGAAGAATACAATGAATAGAAGTTATGAATAAATGTAAGTGTGCATGAATGAAATGATGCGAGTGTGTGCATATGTGGTGCAGAAACAAAGTTTAAAAATTTCTTAATCACAGCAAAGCTGCAATGTTAAAATGGCTTTTTAAAAACCTCTGGGTGTGTTAACTGTGTGCAGTATCACTATATAAGGCCTAGAATACAGAAAAGGCCTTGAAATGGTAAATGTGGTATTCTTAGTCTTTATTACTAGTCAGTAAAAATGACCTCATTTTTAATACTATAAAGAGTGATGCTATGTATTTTGGATAATAACACGTAACCATATGCTATTAATAATCAAGGACTCTAACTAATTATGGACCCCCGTGAATGTTTAATTTTAACTAATTTTAGGCTTTTGCAGTCTCAACTGGGAACAAATTACCCCTTCATTCACAGTTCATGAATACTTTGATGACCTCCAAAGATTAATCTGTTCTTCCTTTGCCATTTCTAACCCAATCTTGCCCTGATCTTCTCCTACATGCCTGCTACGTTCACCCACATTGCTATAAAATGCCTATTTTACTTGATGTCCCCTTAATACTTTAACTTCCAGAAATCTATATCCATATATTCATAGATTTCCCAATTTCCTCCCATCCGAATCCTCTTTCTGTTGCTGCTTCCCAAAGACTTCTACCTATTGCCTACCAGATGTGCCATGCCCATACATCTGCCTGGTGGAGTGTTTTGCACATGGATCACCCCCGCTGCCACTGTTACTACTATATCAACTGTTTTTTACAATATGTTTCCAATGTTTTCACATACTTGAATATATACTAAAATATATGTTTTATTGCTGTACATGAACCTAATGACAGGGCATTCAGCTTTTTATGTTTTTAGTTACGAATTAATTTTATTCAGTATTCATGAGGATTGGTTTGCATAGTTTTTTATTGGCCAATTTGAATGATTTGTCAGTATATATATATATATATATATATATATATATATATATGTTAATTGTAATGTGTTAGTTTCTGAAGAAGTCTTACAGTCTATGACGAAAAACGTGGTGATTGTTCAAACGTTTAACTCTAGAATAACTTTACTGGATATCTCAGCTGTCCGGTGCGTTTGTCCTCTTCACAGTGTTACCTTTGTTTATTAGTCTTTTTTGCACTGTGCCTCGTTGTTTGTGGTTACTGTTACTACTATGTCTTACTTATCTTCTGCCTTCCTACATATCCTGCTGTGTAACATGTACTGTTGCCTGCTCATGTCCCCACCTACATCCATCACCTATATGTTTACATATCTATGTTGCATGCGCCACTCTGCCTAACTCATCATTCCCGTTTTGCTCACTATTTGTTTTCATCTGGGTTTGGCTATTCCCTTTATCGTTCCTCATGACTATTCTTCCTTGCTTTCCTTCTGTTCTCCCCCCTGAATATCCATCCTTCCTTTTTTCTTGCTTTCTTTCTTTTCCCTTTGTTTGCGTAACTGTATGCTGTCCTTTTTTATTGTGCATCTATACGCAGCTTGTTATATACAGTGGATATAAGAAAGTGTACAAACCCATGTTAAAATGTCAGGTTTTTGTGATATAAAAAAACGAGACTACAATAAATCATTTCAAAACTTTTCCCACCTTTAATGTGACCTATATAACCTGTACAATTCAATTGAAAAACAAACAAATCTGTTAGGGGAAAAATATAAAAAATAAAAAACATACAATACGCTGGTGTGCACACCCTTAAACTCATACTTTGTTGTGTGTGCACACCCTTAAACTAATACTTTGTTGTGTGTGCACACCCTTAAACTAATACTTTGCTGAAGCTCCTTTTGATTTAATTACAGCATTCAGTCTTCTTGGGTACACACCTGCCATCAATTAAAGACACTCTTCTTTCCCGGTTAGGGGTTGCCACAGTGGATCATCTGTCCGCTCATGATTGGCAGTGGAGTTTTATGGTGTTTAGTTGCCAGCCTGGCACCCAACCTTCCACAGAAGACACACACTCACACCTAAGGCCAATTTAGAGTGTCCAATTCACCTACTGCATGTCTTTGGGATGTGGGAGGAAACCAGTGCACCTGCAGAAAACCCACATGACCACAGGGAGGACATGTAGACTCTGCACAGAAGGCACCCCAGCCAAGAATTGAACTTGAGAACCTCTTGCTGTGAGGTGGCAATGCTAACCACTGCACCACTGTGGCTGCCCCAATTAAAGAGAATCTGATTAACCACAAATAAAGTTCAGCTGTCCTAGTAGGATTTTCCTGACATTTACTCAGTTGCCTGCTACAGCAAAAGCCATGGTTCGCAAAGAGCTTACAAAGCATCAAAGGGATCTCATTGTTGAAAGGTATCAGTCAGGAGAAGGGTACAAAAATATTTCCACAGCATTGGATATACCATGGAACACAGTGAAGACAGTTATGAAAAAGAGGAGAAAATATTGGACAACAGTGATGTTGCAAAGAACTGGATGTCCCTCCAAAATTGATGAAAAGACAAGACAAAAACTGGTCAGAGAGACTGCCAAGAGACCTATAGCCACACTGAAGGAGCTGCAGGAATTTCTGGCAAGTGCTGGTTGGTTACTACATGTGACAACAGTCTCCCATATTCTCCATATGTCTGGACTATGGGGTAGGGTTGCAAGACAGAAGTATTTTCTTACACAGAAAAATATCCAGACCCAGATAAAATTTGCAAAACAATACATCATCTCCTAAAACCATGTGGGAAAATGTGTTATGGTGTGATGAGACCAAGGTTGAACTTTTTGGCCACAATTCCAAAAGGTACGTTTGGCACATAAACAACACTTCTCATCACCAAAAGAATACCATCCCCACGGTGAAGCATGGTGGTGGCAGCATCATGCTTTTGGGCTGCTTTTCTTCAGCTGGAACTGGGACTTTAGTCAAAGTGGAGGGAATTATGAACAGTTCCAAATATCAGTTACTTTTAGCCTACAACCTTCAGGTGTCTGCTAGAAAGCTGAATATGAAGAGGAATTTCACCTTTCAGCACAACAATGACCCCAAGCATACATCCAAATCAACAAAAGATTGGCTTCACTAGAAGAAAATTAAAGTTTTGGAATGGCCTAGCCAGATCCCAGACCTAAATCCAATATAAAATCTGTGAGGTGACTTGAAGAGGGCTGTGCACAAGAGATGCCCTCACAATCTGACAGATTTGGAGTGCTTTTGCAAGGAAGAGTGGGCAAATATTGCCAAGTCAAGATGTGTCATGCGAATAGACTGCTACACAAGAAGACTGAATGTTGTAATTAAATCAAAAGTTGCTTCAACAAAGTATTAGGTTAAGGGTGTGCACACTTATGCAACCAGCTTATTGTGCATTTGTTTATTTTTTTATATTTTTCCCCTAACAGACTTGTTTGTTTTTCAATTGAACTGTACAGGTTATAGGTCACATTAAAGGTGGGAAAAGTTTTGAAAGTATTGTGTTCTCATTTTTGATATCACAAAAACCTGGCATTTTAACATGGGTGTGTACACTTTTTATATCCACTGTATATGAATATGTCACACTGTTCCAACTAAATGCCATAGTGCTTCTTTTTCTCTGTCTTTGCGCCGTGTTCAGCCTAGCCCGTTATATTTCGCTGTTATTGTCCTTTTCTATTACTCTTCCGCTTTGCTTTAGCATTCTAAGCAAATGTTCCCGTCACTGTATATACCTTCAGCAGTGCATTTCCTTGTGTCCACCTGCTCCTCTCTCTTTCTTATTATCTTGGGAGGCACAGTGCTGCAGTGGTCAACATTGTCGCCTCACTGCAAGAGGTCCTGTGGTTCGATTCTCAGCTGCGGTGCCTTCTGTGTGGAGTCTGCATGTCCTCCCTGCATTCGTGTGGGTTTCCTCTGGGTACTCTGGTTTCATCCCAAAGACATGCTGCAGGTGGATTGGACATTCTTAATTGGCCCTAGATGGGAGTGTGTGCCTTCTGTGAAAAGGTGGGCACCAGGCTGGCAACTTGACACTGTAAAACTCCACTGCCAATCATTCTGCAGACCATTGTTCTGCTGTGGTGACCCCTAAAGGGAAAATCCAAAAGAAGAAGAAGAAGATTATGTCAATAAGGGGATATGCTATGTATCAATAATTCTGACAGGATATAACAAGTTTAGACCTTAGTCTTTAGTAGCCAGGTAACCCCGAGTATCCTTTGGTTCTGGTGACATTTTAGGGAACTTATCTGTTTGTTGCTGGTCAGTTGATAGATTTTTAAGGCAGTGTCAGTGAAGAATTGTTGGCACCTTGTCATGGTAGTTAGAGCTGGAGAAGACTGGGAAGCTGACTGTTGCGTTTTCTTCACTCTCTCCTTCATCTCTGAGTTTGTGCAACCTTAACGTTGGTATATTTATAGTTTGGGAATGTAAAGGGGTGTAGGGGTACTTGCACCTCTGCAAAAACATGAATTTGAGTTTTGCTACCTTGGGAGTATTGCTGTTGCCCTCCGAAGATTTTAGATGTTTTGGGATTAAATAATCACATGCTTATTAAAAGTGATGTGGTTATTCATAGCAGACCTGATATACCTTTCTCAAGAGATTATTTTTTACTTTAATTTTAAATTAGGATTCCTGGGGGTGAAAATGAGCTGCTGCAACAGTAGTCTGCTTTCTACAAGATTCTGCATCATTGTTTATATGGTCTTTGTGGTTCCACAATCCCCTGGAAAGTATTAGACCCCTTTATTCCCCCCTGCCTCATTCACACCCTTAACATCTCAGAATACCAGTCATGGAATATCAGAGTTATAAACTGTGAGTTATCATCCTCTGGGGATCAAAAGCTTTTTATTTGGCACTTAAGTTACACCATCTGTTGACTAGCAGTTTCAGCTGCAAGGTTTCTACATGGATGTGCACTTCCTCACACCCATCACGGGCAGCAAGAGAGGGGTTGTCTCCTTAACAGGCCCACATCCTGACATCCTGCCTTATCACATGATGCTTCTGTTAGACATTTGACCAAAAGATCTTATTCCTGCAGCAGAATGCATGCTCCAGTCTCATTCTTTTATAGTAGAACCAGCACTGGTCACTTAGTATTACACCTCCACAGGCAACTCTTCCATTTCCAAGGCCGCTTATTAAAGCTAAGGCACCTGGACTGCAGTTGGGTTTTTATCCTTCTACATTATAGAGCCAGGAAGAGATTTTTTACTACTCCTAGTAAAGTGCAGTTTGGATCGACTGTTATTTAAGAAGTAACTATGTTTAATAGTTAACAAAAAAAATTGTCATACACTTGGCAGTGCATGGAACAAATCTGTAAACACTTGGAAACATTTAAATATGCTCTTGCCCTAACCTAAAATTTATAAGGATAATTATTCTGTTGGTATATGAAAGCATTGTACACTACTAACAGCATTGGGCACAAATGACAGGACATCTTGCATCAGGAGAGAAAACAGTAAGTTATTATGGGTTGGTACAGAAAAAAATAATAAACTAAACCTGATACCATGAGTGACAGAACTGCAAATCATAGACAGATTCTGAATATCACCTTATATATAGACCGGAATATGAATGTTAATATCAAAATGCAAGAAACTCACAAAAAAATTGCAAGCAACACAGGATCAATGAAAATCAGCAACCCTGAAAAAAAGAAGGTGGTGAAGGCAGCTATGACCACTCTGTTGACATACGGAGTACGAGCCAGAGCAGTATCCCCCAATAATTGTGTTTGCTGCATGCACAAATGAAGGTCCTGTTTATTTAATAACTTAGTTTATTTAGTTTCTTTGCAGGGTTAGTGTGCTGATCAATAATTAACTATTTTCAGACACAGTCTGAGTGAAGTAATCTGTACTTGAAGTACGAGAACTTAGAGACTTGCACAAGTATAACCAAATATACAAAGCTGAACGGTCATCAAACAAAGTTAACAAAAGCCATATTCTGCTTACCTTTTTTACAGTACAATAGGTCAGTACAGTAGTAAGATGAAATGGTTAGTTGGGAGGGAAATGCGCAGAGTGTAGAGAGATGACTGGATTCTCTGTAACATGTTCTTTTATTGGGGCAGGTACGTTTGGCATTTGGTTGTTTAGACGAGGAGGTCTGAAAAGAACGAATATAACAAACCTGAGTTGCATGAAGTTATACTGAGTATATTTTCATAACTTTAGCATTGCATACAACCTTATTTTACTGATGCTTATTTTCAGAAGAAATCCTTAAATTTAAAAAGCAAATGGTAATTTGTTATTGGTGCCACATGAGGGCAGCAGTATCATTGCATTGGGGAAAGCTAACACCTGTGTGTGTGTGTGTGTGTGTGTGTGTGTGTGTGTGTGTGTGTGTGTGTGTGTGTGTGTGTGTGAGAGAGAGAGAGAGAGAGAGAGAGAGAGAGAGAGAGAGAGAGAGAGATGATAATGCTGCCACCCTGTGTCAGGTTTTACTCACTGCATCTTAGAATTTCCTAACTTCTGCAAATGTTAAAAAGAAATAAAACTTGAAAAGGGCTGTTCACTCATAAACAAAGTCATGTAATGAAGTGACTGACAGAAACCGAGGTACAGAAGAATGAGAGAAAGAAAACACATTTGTCTGTCTGGTGATGAAAGAAGAAGAAAAGAAAAATAAAATATTTTGTTTTTATTTCTGCTGCTGCAGTTCTTATTGTTTATTATGATGCTTTTATTCTTAAATTGCAGAGTAATAAATGTCGGTAGCTGAATTAGATAATGTGTTTGAGAATATGCCTTCTTTTCACTTCAGAATGCTGTGCAGGAAGATAAATGTAACTAGATAAACACCTTTTTACTTATAAACACTTATGTTAAAATACTCTAATATTGTACTGATACACCATAAGCAATTAAAACATGAAATACAAATCTTATAAAAGCCAACAGACAAAATCATTTTATTTTAACACATTTCTAGGAAATATTACTGTTATAATGTTGTTGAAAATGGGAGTTCAAAGGTCCCTTTTTAATATTTGTACTAAAGTGTAGGATACGTGTGTGTGTGTGTGTGTGTGTGTGTGTGTGTGTGTGTGTGTGTGTGTGTGTGTGTGTGTGTGTATGTATGGGAGGGTCAATTCCATTAAGTAGCAAGCTAAAAAGTAAGGAGAAGCAAACCAGTCATGTGACATGCAGGGATAAAGTGCTGACTATGGCCCAAACGCCATAGGCCTGAGTAGCAGCCTGGGTGATGGAGGAACTTGCAAAGGCTAGGACGCAACTGGGGAGTGATAGGGGCATTGGGAAGTGTGTGTGTGTGACCATGTTCATACTCAGGGAGCACTATCCATGTAAGAATCTCTGGAAAAGACAAGAGATGTCATGGAAGCACTATCTTGAATGGAGGCAGGGCCTTCTGAAGGGTTACATCACCCACGAAGCTCACTGCACATTAAACCTTAAGCACATTACTATAAGGAGAAATTGAAACAGTTAGGGCTTAATGTATACCACCCCTAAGGATGATGCTCCTGCTCCAGCTGTCACTTGAACCTCAAAACTGGAAGAAAAAATACTCCATAGTAGCCTAATCTTCCAAGGACATGAACAGGTTAAATGGATACAGGGGCTATTGTCACTGAGGGATCAGAGAAGCAGGAGCACCATCCTATCAAAAATCAGAACTCTACGTCACTACCTTCTGGTTTCTAAACATTGAAGTTCATGGATTCAAATGATCACATGAAGTCGGATCTGTTTGTTTGGTTAATTTTGCATGGCTGTGTTTGTTTTTAGGCTTAATCCCATGGACACTAAAACTGGTGCCTCTCTTCATGAATATGTGAGTTGGAAAGGTCACTCTTAGACATAGGCTTCTTGTTCAATGTCCGACATCTTTCACTAGCATAAACATTCTATTAAATGTCATGCATTTAAATTTATTCATATTACAACAAGCTGCCTCAGACTACAGGTTCATGCATTGGCGTAGAAGTGTGAAAGACATCTATGCCAATGAAAAAGTGTTTTTGTCTCAGGTGACTTCACTGATGCAGTAGAGCCCCTGGATAGGACACCAGTGAGCAAACCAATACTTCAGTTGCTGCTGGATCAGTTGGGAATCAGTGAGGAGAAATACTGTCAACAGACATCAAAGGGTGAGATTACTGGTGCTGTATGCTTCTCTGTGCAGGTCCATCTCACACTGTATTTGTAAAACGTTGTAACCTGAGGTGATTTTATTTTATACCCTTTAGCTGTGCAACAAACAATTCTGCAATGGACATGTCACTCTTTTGCCTAATTATAATGTTTCTATTATTTCCCTTTCCTTTGTGTACCTTTCCAACAGCCCTCCAGCTACTCATTGTTATACCAACTGTCCTAACTTAAGTGTCCTCAAACCCCACCCCCAGGGCTGGGATCACTGCTGTTGTCTGTGGACTGGAGGAAAAGGTGAATGAGGAACAGAGCTCCCCAGCAACATTACATATGCTATTTTTGTAGGGTGGGGGATATTTGTTTTACCCTAAATAGGCAGGGCTGCTTGACATCAAGTGCATCACCTTATATGTCAGTTAGCTCCTACAGCTCTGTATGTCATATTCAACAGCTGTCTGCTAAGTGATTACATCACTACTCCCAACACCAGGGAAGTGTGACATCACAAGTAGAACCCCCACCAACCCTTGTCAAATGGAAGAGCCAATGGTGGCCACTACTTCTCACCCCTTATCGCTTGGCTCCTCCAATTTCCAAGCCACTAACTGAGCCCCAGATGTCTGGGATAGAGTCAAGGCTCCATCCCTCTATGTCATGGAGATGGTTGTTATAATATATATCTATTTATGTATATATATATATATATATATATATATATATATATATATATATATATATATTTATTTAACACATTCAAAGGAAAATAAATCATATTTGGGCTTACTGTTTTACGCCCTATATAAGACCATAGTGATTTTTCAATTTGAGTAGCAAAATTTAAGGACATCAGATAACTTAAATGAGAATGCAAGACCTGTTAACAAATAAGTCACCCATGAGATGTTTGCTGAATTCCTGCCTTATTATGTTATTGAAACAGACAACCCATCATCACCACGTATCTTGTGATTGTAATATGTGGTGTAGAACCCTGCCATTACAGTTTAGGTATCACTTCAGTAGTCAGTAGGACAATGACATTCCTAGTATAGTTTTGTTATGAGTGAAATGGCTTGAAACTGTAAGAGAAATAGTTTCAGACTACATGCTTTCCATATACCTTTCTAATGTCTAATCGATAGTTAACAGTCATTGAGAAGGCCAAGATGAGATGTAAAGCCAGTCCTTAACACACTTGGAAGCACTATAACTTCTTCTGGCAGTACTCAAGTAATGGATACCACTTCCTGTAAATAGACTGTGAATCATAATAAATCTATATTTACAGAGAAGTAATTATTTTGATGTTAGGGAGCTTATTTAAATTGCACCTCTCATCAACTCTGCAGTTCCAAAAATACAAAAATCAAAATGTAAGTAATAACAGAAAAATAAAAATAAAAAAGAAATAAAGTTGCTGCTAGTACTTTAGTATTAATGTGCACTGATAAAAAGTTCTGTTTTCTCTTAGATATTAGCTGACTGAAATAAATGTCTACACTGGATTGCTTATAACAGACTTTTTGATCTGGATAGACATACCACTGTGTTTTTATTTTCACCACTGTTTTATCATATAACTTCACTCTTATAATGCCTGTTGTCTGCTTGCAGACATCAACAAGTGAGATTACTGCAGCTGTATGCTTGACTATGTGGATCTGTTTTACAGTGAGTGGACTTATACAAAGCTAGTAGGGTTTGGTGAATAGGGTAGCTCATGTCATTAGCATGCCCAGATATTGACACATGACACAGCAATTACTGAAAAAAGTATTGATGACCAGACTCATAGACAAAGAAGGCTGGATGATGAGATCCATACCCAAACAAAGATGGATTATTAGATTATTAGATTCACACCCAAAGATGCCAGGTGCAATTAACCATAGGCAAGACTGCTCTGCAAATTGTAGCATGTTACAGGCCACCCTCACAAACTCAGGAAACTCACATGGCCTTCCTGAAAACACTAGAGGGGATAAATGTATCACCAAACACCATCATACTAGGTGACTTCAATTACCCTAATATAGACTGGGAACACTACTCAAGCCCAAACACCCTAGCCCAAAAGTTCCTGGAATTCATAAACTCAAATGCCATGGAACAACTAGTCACCATCCCCACAAGAGGAGATAACATACTTGATCTCATCATCACGAACATGGGAGCACAATGTTCAACACCGGAAGTATACCCCTCACTGGTGAGATCAGATCACAAACTAATCTCGCTGGAGGTCCTCATCCCACCCCCACCTGAAAAAAAAAAAACCACAGTAAAGAACTTCTCAAAAGCCGACTTCACACTTCTAAAGACTAGTGTGGTCTCCTTTAAGGCCCCCGAGCCGGCGGAAAACAGTACTCAAGCCGCTGAATCACTTACAAACGCCTTCTACCAGCACCTGCAGGACTGCATGGATAAGGCAATCCCAAACAAAACAAAGACTCTTAGTACCAAAGGCAAGCGTCCAGTCTGGTGGACCCCAGCCATAAACAAACTCTACAATAAAAGGAGGAAGCTACTACAAGATAGAGCAAAATCCTTAAAAGGTAAGACACCCTTGATCACTATAAGTAAAAAACTAAGAGCTCTCATAAAATCATCCAAAGCAAATTTCGAGAGAAAAATAGCTAAAGACTCAAAAGACAATCATAAGGCCTTCTTTAGCTATGTTAGAAACCTAGGAGGAAACTCCCAGATATGCTCAGAACTAGTTCAAAATGATGTGAAGATTACTGATCCTACAGACATTGCCAACATACTGGCTGACAGGTTCAGTGCAAACTTCTCCCCTCCCCAAAAGGAGAGATATCTATACCAAACGATTGCAGCCCCCAAACATCTCCAGCGCCCAAGTGAGAACTGCTCTCTCCAAAGCAAAAACACAGCATCCATGGGACCTGATGGTGTCCCCGGCTGTGTGCTCCACGAACTCAATGAGGAATTAAACCCACAGCTAGGACAGCTGTTTAATCAAAGTCTTACCTCTGGATACGTACTCCAGGAGTGGCGCACTGCAACTGTGGTCCCACTTCACAAAGGCGGTGCCTCCACCGACCCTGGAAATTACCGCCCATTAGCTTGACAAGCCTTATCTGCAAAGCCATGGAGAGGATCATAATGGACCTCATAAATAAAGACATAGGGAATTTGCAGACTTTGGATCCAACCCAGTTTGGCTTTGTCAAAGGCAGATCATGCCTTTTAAACTTGGTTGACTTCTTGAAACAGTCACCAAAGCCATTGACGAGGAAAGGCAGTCCATACAGCCTACCTCGATCTGGCTAAGGCCTTCGATACAATACCCCACTCGGGTATCATTGAAAAACTCATCAGCTTAAATGTTAACCCATACATCACAAGATGGGTTGCAAACTGGCTGAGTGACAGAACCCACAGGGTCAGAGTTGCTGGCGCCATGTCAGACTCAAAACCTGTCACAAGTGGTGTCCCACAGGGCTCAGTCCTGGGCCCACTCTTGTTTGGCATCTACTTTTCCAGTACAAGCAAACACAGGAGGGTTATGGCTGACAAAGTTTGCAGATGACTGCAAACTGGGCGCCATAGTAGAAAACACATCTGACACAGATATCCTTCAGAAGGGTCTCACAGAAACGGATAACTGGTGCCAGAGCCACGGCCTGAAGTTAAATGCCAAAAAATGCATAGTCATACCCTTTGGGAAAAACAAGGTTACCCCTAGCTACCAAATAAGTGGCAATCCACTGAGCACAGAAGAAGTTATCAGGGACCTGGGGACCCAGGTTGATAGTAGTCTGTCATTCGACACCCATGTAGCTAAAGTAGTTAGGAAGACCTTCTACATTGCCCACCTTATCATGAAGGGATTCTCATCTAGATCAAGGGAGGTCATAGTCTCCCTTTACTCATCACTCATCAGACCAATGATTGAGTACAATGCCCCATTCGGGATGTATCTGACCCGACACTTGCAGCAGCTGGAGAGGCCACAAAAGTTCCTCACCAAAAGGATAAAGGGTCTCAAAAATCTGTCCTATGCTGCCTGACTGAAAGAACTCCAGCTCTATTCAGTCGCTTACCGCTTGCTCAGAGGTGACCTTTGCCTAACATACAAGGCCATGTCAAACCCAGATTTGATGAATATGCTTCACCTCAAACAATCTAGATCCATCAGAGCCACAAGGGCGGGAGACTTAAACCTCAACACGGCTATTAATAGGACGTGCTGGAGGGATAGATTCATCACCCTAAGACTCCCTATGCTGTGGAAAAAAATCCCGGTACATGTGAGGCAGAGCACCTCGCTGGCCTTGTTCAAGAGAAATCTTGACCAATGGATGGGAGATCGCAGATATACCCCAGGGATTACCTCAGTGTCACTGCTCGACAGAGGCACAGCAAAATAATGGGTATAGTTCCCCATACTAAAGGGGTGGCGTAAGCCACAAAACGATGGGCTAGGCTTGTAAATGCCCTCGGGCAGATAGCCTAGTATGAACCTATGAACCTATGAACCTGTAAGATGGATGTATGAATGGATTTTATATATGTATGTATTTATGTTTGTTTGTCTACTGGGGTAATGCATTAATCACAGAGGACCAATTTCATGCTCCATCTGGATGAATGTTTGTGTCTTTCGGCTTTTTCCCAGTTAGGGGTCGCCACAGCAGAACTCCAGTCCGCTAATGATTGGCAGTTGATTTTTACATACCAGCTTGCCAGGCCTGATGCACAACCTTTAACTAAGGTACGCCCATTCACGTATGTCTCCACGCAGAAGACACTCTAGCTGAGAATCGAACCGGACAGCGTCTTACTGTGAGGCGACAACGCTACCACAGCACCATGCTCCATCTGGATGAATACATAACGAAAATATAGAAAACAGTGGATACAATAACAAAACATCATTTTGATTTAAAAATACAGACAGATAAATAAATGCTTCATAGAATATTTACAAATACATGGCAAAATGCTCGTACGTACAAGAGAGGATATTTCCTGAATAAATTGCCAGTGAGTTGAACAATTCTGGAATGTAAGATGAAAAGGGAGAAAATCATTTTAGTCTGAGAACTGGCAGAGGGAACAGCAGATGTAAAAAGATGCTAGAACACCAAATGGCAAGAGGTGTCGAGGTCAAATGATATGTCCTGTGGGAACCTATGCATTGGGCCTAGATGATAAAGAAAGCTATAAAACTGAAGTCTGAAGTAGTTTAAGAGAGAAAGTTTTTAATCAGGAAAGAAGAGATTCCCAGAGTTTTAGAGCTAGAACTGAGAAGCTGTAGTTAGCGCATTACAGAATTGGAACACACTGAGTTTGTCTTCAGAGAACGAAAGAGAGGATTTTTGTGATAGCTTTTGCAGCAAGGGCTGTGAAAGTTTTGAGTTGTAATAGTTTAAATAGGAGTGACACAAGTAAATAGTCTGCTGTTTGCTCAGTGTGTAGCCATTTAGATTTCTTGATTAAAAAGTGGTGAGGAAACAACATATTTGTTGTTGGAAATTATCAGAAGAGTAGAATTTTTATTTGAAGCTGTAGTTATTATAGGGAGGCCATATTTTAGCTATATTAAAACAGTAAGGTTATTCTTATCTTTTGAGAGGGCTGAAAGGAATTGTTCAATATTATTACAGTAGTGACTAGGACTGTGAAATAGTTTTAATTGGCGGGTAGAGTAAAATTTTGTATTAATTATTTGTCAGCTATGATATTAGCTATTTCCTTTTGATCAGAAAGGGTGGTATTATTGTGGATCAGCTCTGAACCTTGTTGGGTGTTAGTCCTTAACTTCCTGATATAGTTAAAGAAAGATTTGTACTTCATTTTAGTTTTAGTGGATATTTTAAGTTCATATCCACCTTTAAGCTTCCTAATGATATTCTTAAGCGATTTGCCAGTTTGCTGATGTGTGCTTTAAATACAGGTAAAATGAGACATCTTATAAGAAATAATTTCTTTCTCTTATTAAATAGTTTATTTATACAAGTATTCTGCCACAGGGGGCTGTTTTAAATTTGTCATTATATTTGGAATGGATAGGGTCTGCTTTATCAATACAACTATTTAAGTTGCATTTGTATGCTGTTTTCTTTATTCATAGGTTTGAAGGTAAATACTAGGCTAGCTGCCTATGAGGGCCATTTTAAACCTTGACGATTTCCTTTTTGGTGCTTGAATTAACCTATCCTGTTTGGTATTAGAATGATCTTACAGAATCCATGGTCGATAATTATATATTACGCCTAGTGAGAAAAACTAATAATCATACCATTGATAATTTGAGAGTACTCATGTGAGATAAAGGATTTAGGAGCTGCCTCTGACCATTAATAGTACAGGGTGCAGTCCTGGGGTAAAATTTCTCTTTCCCATCCAAAGATACAATTTACTGTTGAATATGGACAGGGATGAGTTTTGTTTTACGTGGTTGGCAAGTGGTATCCTCTGTGAAATATACCTGTCCCTCCAAACCATTCTGCTGATGTTGCAGAAGATACTTAAAACTCTGGACTGAGTATTTTGAGGACATCTGAGTTGCTGATGTGGAGCTGTCTTATCAGTTTACATACCAGCTTGAATACAAATGCACATAACATTACTTTAGTGCCCCAAAATTTGATACTATCTACTGTTTATTTAATGCTGTTACATCTATATTGATAATTCTTTGTTCTAATTAGGTTCTGTAATTTGCACCAATTTCATGTCTTAGAACTTACTACAATTTATAACTTTGTGAGATGATTCTTGTTTATTCCATTTCAATGAATTCCATTATTTTTTGAACATCTTTCTTTAGAACTTGTTTACAGTTTATAATATTCTTCCTCCACTGTTTCTTGGAGCTTTTCTAACCAGGACATTGCTGAAAGTGGGCAATGTATCCAGTGAAACCTTCCCAGTAAACAAAATTGAATAAAATAAACAAAATAAAATAAAAAATTTGGCAAGAATTTTCAAGTGAGCCTAGATACAGGTGTATATGGTTAGGCCTCTTAGAATCACGTCTAGTATTTTTCTTACATTCCTAAGTTGGAGGAAAAATTAGGGACATTGGCAGTGCATTAGCAGTAAGATTCATTGGGGAGGATTACAAGATGCTCCTACATTTCTTATATATATGTGTGCGTCTACAGCAGTATGTATGGCAAGTAATGTATATTAATTTTAACACAATACTATGTATGTTATGGAATATTTTCAACAAATAGTAAATTTTGCACCTATCAAAAAAACATTTCAATAACCAAAACCTTTCAGTGCGTACAGCCTCTTCTAACCACAGAACCAGGCATCTATTTCTAGTTTCTTCAATGGTTTATAATTTCTAGAGAATTTAACAGACCTATTGATATGGATGTCATAGCTTCCTTTTGGGACAATTCTGGCTGTACTACAGGTCTATTTGGAAGAACAGCTTTAGTACTGTCTCTGCAGCTCTCAGCTAGCACAGTCTTATTTTAATACAAAAGGGCTCGTCATAGTACTTCTTTTAGTAACTTACATTTTAATGTACTTGTACAGAGGTGTATGATTCGCACTGTGCCTTTTATGGTCTTATATGCAATAAACATGGAATCTTGATTCAGCTGCTTAATGAATAAATTCAGCTTTAGACTGCACAGTTTCTCTTTGTATTTTTATTCTTACTTTATCCCTTGCATATAAATTTGGTAGTCTTCGGTTGTGTTGTCTGTTATGATATAGGATTTCCTTTACTTCCTAATGATTCTCAGACCAGTAATGTAGTCAAAGTAGATAATCTGCTTTTCTACCATCTACCCATTAAAAGCAGATTTGGTGAGAGACTGAGTCCTTGCAGTGGAATATTCTTATATTCCAGAACATTAAGATGTCAGTAATGATATATTTTTCTACAATTGTTTCTCACTGTATTCTTCACAGAACACAAATGCCTGTTTGTCTTCTGGTCTTTGGATTTATAAAACTGTTCATATCTTTTTTAGATCAGGTATCAGACTCTCTGATATTATTATACTTGTATTTCAGACTTGTCAGTTTGATTTCATACTGTTGTTATTATTTAGGTCAAAATTGTGCTGTCTTAATCTGTTTATTATCCTGTTTGATTGTCTTCTTATCCCACACTAAAAGATCACCAGTTACATTCACAGCACCTTCCAAATCTTCAAATGCTTGACTAGCTGGTCTTTGGAATATCTTTGTTGCTGATGAAATACTATATGTAGGTCTAAGGAATGGTTATCTTCCTAGTTATATATTAAAGTACTTAGTTTGGAGGATTGTTGGGAATAAAGAAGGACAGGTCATTCTATACTTCTGTCTGACAAATATCTTGATAGTAGCCAACACATGGTTCACAGACGCAGTCACAAAATCGCATACAAGAGTGGCCAACATGCAACTCAGGTAGACTTTCTCCTAGTAAGGAAAGGGCACTGGGGTAGAATCAACGATTGCAAAGTCATCCCCAGTGAAAGAGATGGCCCTAGCATAAACCAGTGGTTGCCACCATCAGCTGCGAGCAGTGGTCATAAAATGCTCTAAGATCAACAGAAACCAGGCTGAAGACCTGAAAGTTGACTGGAGAGAAAGCACAACATTTCAAGGAATTACTCAGGGCTCTAGCACCTCAAGAAGAACAGGATATAGATGGAGATGAAGAAAAATGGGAGTGCCTCAAAACAGCACCACCCAGACTCTGCCACAGGTTGCTGTGAGGGAAAGGTTATTTTGCTTTTGATTTCTTGTTCTTTGTATTACGTTATTGCCTTTTTCTATTTTGTATAGTGTGATTTGTTTTCTTTGCACTGTGTTTTACTTGTATTCTGCTTTTAATGGCATATTAAAGCTTTTAAAGAGACTACAGTTGTGTCTCTTGTGAGCCAGACAGAAAATGTTCCCACTCTCCCGCTCTTTTACTGTTGTGTTTTTAACACCACTGTATTTCTAGTTCCCTGCCCCTTATGTTAATTTGACCATGTATCTTCTTTCCTCTCTCTCCTTTCACTGGCTGGTGCGAGTAAGCACAACATTATAATTTTGTGGAATCACTCCCCTTCAAATATTTAAATGTATTGGCCATTCCACTGTATTCCATAGGACCAGAATACAAAAATGCCTACCCCTTTCAATCTATCTTGCTCTTTTAAAAATTGTGGCTCTCCTCTTAGACAGCTAAAAGTTAAGTTACCCACTTTCATATCTAACTGCTTAAAGTACACTGCAGTGTTTAGGATAAACCATTTTTTTAATCTTTCTTCCTCTCAGTATTCATCTTGGAATTAGTACTCCTGTTTTCTCCTGGTGAGAGAAAGAGTGCAGGGACATTATTTCCTAGAGACTGCTGATCACCAGCAAGCCTAATAACTGCTTTATATGTGGCAGCTTGGAATATGTGCTTATATTCTGGTCCTGGTGAGAAAAGGAGCAGAGTGCATTGATTCCTGACTGTTTCTGGTTGAAGAGTGAGTGTCTGTGTTTAATATCTGATTGGTCTGGTTGCTATTCAAGGCATCTACCTGGAAAAGGTTACACGCCTACAGACCCTTGCATCATCTGGTACAAGACTGTGGATCACCAAACAGGCTGAGGCCTGCTTCTCATCTTAGGATTGATGCCCACATTTTGCTTCTGGTGAAAGAAGAACCAAAGTAGGATTATATCCCAACAGAATGAAGCTGTGGTGAGACCAGCATTAGTAGTAGCCAGACAGTAGCCATTCATGCGACTCCCCTCTTTTCATCATTCTTGACAAGCTAATTCTTTGTCAACAGTAAGTCCTGCTTGATTTGTTTCTAACTTCAGAATATTTGCCTAAATACTTCATCCTTAAAATTTCTGGGTCTATGTGTTAGTTTCCCCTCAAGTGTTTGGCAGTGCTCTGTACAGACTCAGACATCTTGAGTGACATTTTTCTTGTAAAAGCACAGTCAAAATTTCTCCAATACCTAGATGCACACAGGACAATTAATTTGCAGTGACAAGCACTGTCCCCATATTTGCAAACTGGATACTACTGACAGTGACTGATATTCTCATCCAACTGTCTAATCAATAAAAAAGGTCTGTTGCCATGGATATGAACTTTCCTACTGTTTCATTTACTGGCTTGGTAGATATGGGCATCCTGAGGCAATGTAGAAATTGTCTCATATTTACTGACAACTGGTTAATTCTCAAACAAACTGATATGGTATATGAAAGATGTATTTACACAATGTCACTGGAGGCAAAGTTCTCACATAAAACTACTCCTAATGTCAATAAGGTTGTCAGTAGTACACACGCTGCACCCATCACGCACAATTCAAAGCAGACATATCGACCCACATATGCTGAGGCATTTAAATGTAACCTTCCTAAAGTACAAAGACTTCCTAGACAAAGTACACATAATGAATACTCTCAGCAGCCCCAAATGTGGTCTTTCAAAACAACACCCACATCAACACATAGAGCTACATCTCATGGAGCCTATACCTCTAAGCTCATAAGGCAAGCCACCCCGCAATCCAACATTTGAGTCATTGGAGAGTCCATCGTGAGACACACTGATGTCCCTCTGACCAGGCTGAGTAAGGAGAAAGTCACGGTTAGTTGCTTATCAGGGGCTAGAATCTGCCACATTACACAGACACTCAGGTCATTGGACCACAATTACCAATATGACTCAGTCATAGTCCACGTGGGAGTAAATGACTTGAGATGTACCTCCCTAGACTATATGAAGAGAGACATCATGGAGCTCTTGCAATATGTGTCTCAGGCTGGTATGAGCCTAGCATTGAACAGCATTTTACCTTCTCCAAGGATGATGCCACAATATGAATAAAATATGATTGACTTTAATAATTGACTTAATTTCTGGTGCCATTCTAAGGTGGTCAGCATGGAAGGAGATGGTCAACAGACCATGCTGCTTTGCCAGGGGTGGTCTGCATCTCTCCCCTCTAGGCTTTTGAAAATATTAGCTAAAACATTGTCTTCCCCCATAGTGCCTTTTTTAGGCAATGCCAAACTGAAAGCACTTCCGACATAGCAAATCAAAACCAAGAAAATCTAAAGGTATTACTGCTCAATGCAAGGAGTCTAAACAAAAAACTTCACTCCCTATAAGCTTTCTTTACCCTAGAGAATGCTGACGTCTGCCCAGTCACTGAGACATGGCTTAAAGCTGCAGAGAGCACACCAACAGTGCTAGGTTATAATGTCGTCTACTCATTAGGACCAACTACTTCACAGGCAGGGAGTGAAGGTGGAGGTGTCCCTATTTACATCAAAGATAAATATACTTCAAGCCTGGTCAAACAGGGCAATGCACTTGAGCTGCTCCATGTTCAAATCACCATAGGCAAAATCCAAAACCACTTCCTTGCAAGCTATAGGTCCCCCTCTATGACTCAGGAAACTCATACCATGTATTTTAAACGTATTAGAAACACTAACCATCCAACCCAATACCATAGTCATGGCTGACTTTAATTACCCCACTATTGACTGGGAATCCTATACTGCACCAAATGTACATGCACAGGGATTCCTGGATTTTGAAAACACAAACTCCCTGGACCAGACAGTCAATACATCAAACAGAGGTGCAACCATACTGGATCTGGTCCTCACTAATATGGGAGAGTGCTGCACACCCCCCTACTGTAATGCCTTCCATGGTAAGGTCAGACCACAAAATTGTCTCCTTTGAAGTAAAAATAAAACCTGGAACCCCAACCTGACCTGAAATATTTAGGAACTATTCTAAGGCTAGCCTCCTAATATTAAGTGAGGACCTGGCAAAATTTCAAGCCCCCCATAAACCCTGAGAACACTGCTGCCTATGCAGAACTGTTCAAAGAAACCCTGTACAAGCATGTTAATAGCTGCACAGAGGCAGATGTATCCACCAGGAAGAAGTACAGAACTAACTCAAAAAAGAAGCTACCCTGGTGGAATCACAAAACCAATAGGCTATATAACAGCAGGAAGAAAATCATGGCAGAAATTAAGAAGTGCAACACCCAGCAGGATAAAAGCACTCTGATCAAACTAAACAAACAACACAGAGGACAAATAATGTCTACCAAAGACAAATTTGAGGTAAGTTTGGCCTCCTAGGCCAAGGACAACCACAAAGCATTCTTTAGCGATGTCCACAACTGCAAAAGCAATACACAATTGTGTGTGGAGCTCATTCTGAATGGAGTCACCTATACTGAGCCAGAAGACATAGATGACCTATTGGCCAATAAATTCAGCTCCATCTTTATATCTCTCTACTCCTCAACCTTGTGGACTTCTTTGCGAAGGTCACCAAAGCAATGGAAGAGGGCAAAATTGTTCACACTGCTTACCTTGACCTGGCCAGTGCATTTGTCACAATACCCCACTTGGGCATTGTTAACAAACTCAAGAGGTTAGGTACAAACTTGTAGGTCACCCAGTGAATAGCCTCACAGACAGGGGCCCAGGAAGTTAGAACTGGGGAGTCCACTTCTACAAAGAGGTCAATCACAAGTGGAATTCCTCAGGGATCAGTTCTTGGACCGCTTCTTTTTGGCATTTACTTCTCAGAAGTCAAGGTCAATGTTAGTGGTCTCTGGCTGACTAAATTTGCAGACAATTGCAAATTAGAAGCTGTCATTGAATCTCACACTGACACAAATGTTCTCCAAGAGGGGCTGACACAAACAAACAACTGGTGTCAGAGCTATGGACTAAAACTAAATGCCAAGAAATGCATAATAATATCCTGTGAGAAGTCATCCATCCCTGGTAACTATCATATTGACAACACACCTTTTATAATTGATCCAGTAGTCACGGACTTAGGGACACGCACAGATAGTAATCTATCCTTTGATCATCATGTGTCTACAGTGGTGAGGAAATCATTCTATGTTGCTCAACTTATAAACAAAGGTATGGCATCTAAGTCCAAGGAAGTCATTGTTCCACTGTATTCGGCATGCATCAGACCTATCATTGAGTACAATGCCCCTTTGGTATGCACCTAAGCAGGCATATCTATCAATTGGAACATCCACAGAGGTTCTTCATTAAAAGAATACTGGGCATAAGTAAAATGCCCTATGCGGACTGCTTCAAGGCTCTATCCCAGTATTCTGTCTCCTACAGGCTTTTGAGGGGAGATCTATACCTGGCATACAGGGCACTGTAAGACCCCATTCTGATGGACCTACTGCATATCCACAAAACAAACAGCACCAGAATTACCCATTCTAAAGACTTAATCCTTGCTTGTGATATAAATAGGACCTGCTGGAGATACAGGTATGTATCCCAGAGACTACCTGGTCTCTGGGACAGGCTCCCCATCCATGTGAACCAGAGCTCCTCCCTAACCCAATTCAAGTGCAACTAGGATAATTGGATAGGAAACCAGAAAGTCATCCCTGATATGGCACCTATGACTGTGATGGACACAGGTAACCTGTAAATGATTCATCTCCCAGGCCCATGCTTACACTTATCAAGGGTATCAGAACTTGTCAGAGATTTGGGATACATGGCTAGGCTTAAAAAGGCCCTTGTGGTCGTTAGCCTAGTAAACACCTATGAACCTATGAACCTATGCATGGGGACTACAGAACAGATGTGTGGCCCAACCAGATATGGAAATATGGTATGTAAGGAAAACTAGTGGTAAAATACAGAAGTCCAGGAAGTCATCAAAAGAAAGAAGCAGTGCAAAAAGAAGTGGGAGATAGAAAAGATGGACCAGGCTAGGAGGGAATACTGCTTGGCTAACAAAGAAGCTAAGAAAGGAGCTGCAATAATAAAAGAACAAGGCATCAGAGGCACTCTACCAGCTTTTGGAAAGTAAGTCAGTAGATGGCTCAAAGGAAATATATCAGATTGCAAGGCAAAGACAGAGAGATAATGAAAATAGGCAAACAGCCTTCATAAGGAATGCCAGCAACACCCTGCTCATGAGCCCACAGGACATCAAAGGCAGATGGAAGAGTAGCTCCAGCAGCTTCTGAATGAAGCACAGAAGCTGTACTGCCCCAGACACAGCATACGAGAGAAGAGGAGGAGCCCACCCTGGAAGATGTAAAGATAGCACTAAGGGAAATGCAGTCAGGGAAAGCAGCAGGCTCACATAAGGTCACAGCAGACATGATAAAGATGCTGGGTGAGATAGGGGAGAAATGGCTCCTGAGGGCAATCATAGCAGTGTGGAGAGAAAGGTGTATCCCAGATGACTGCAGAATAAGCATACTTGTGCCAGTGTACAAGAACAAAGGTGACATCCACAACTGTGGGCAATACAGAGGCATCAAACTCATGTCACATTGCATGAAAGTTCTGAAGAGGGTGAGTCATAAATGAATATGCAAAGTAGTAGAAAGTAAGCTGGGAGGTGAGCAGTTCGGATTGGATCAGGATGCAGCACAACTGACCTGATGTTTGCAGTGAGACAGATACTTGAGAAGAAGCCAGACTTGGAGAAAGCATATGACAAGATCCAAAGAAAACTGATTTGGGCAGTCCTGCAATGGTTTTAATTCCCAAAAACATTGGTAGAATTAGTGCAAGTTTTGTATAAGGATCCAATAATTCAAGTACAAACAGTGCTCAGTCTCTCAGAGGGGTTCCCTGTGGGGGTGGGTATGCACCAGGGATCAGCTCTGAGCCCACTGATATTCATACTGTTGATGGACTACATTAGCAAACAGGTTAAAGGGGGACAGATTAATACATTTGCTGTTTGCTGTTGATGTGGCATTACAGGCAGACTCTGTGCAAGAACTTCAGCAAAGGATAGGAGAATGGAATGCAAAACTGAAGGCATATTGGGATGAAACTGAGTACAGATAAGACAGTTGTCATGGCAGAGTTCAGAAGAAGCTGATAATTGAGATAGAAGGAAAAATAGTGGAACAGGTTATCAGCTTCAAGTATCAGAGAGGATTGGTGAGGAGAAGGGAAGGGGAGTCTGAACAAGGAGGTCAAAGCTCGAATTAGAGGGGCTGTAGCCAAATGGCACAGAGTGTCAGTTGTAGTATATGATAAAAGGATGCCAAAGAAGCTGAACAGTAAGGTGTACAAAACAGTGGTGACACCAGTACTCTTCTATGCGGCCGAAACCTGGGCAGTAAAGACAGAGCAGTTGAGGAATCTTGAGGTGATGGAGATGAAGTGTCTGAGATGGGTGGTAGGATGCACACTGTGGGACAGTCAAAGAAATGAGGACATAAGAGCAGAAGCCAAAGTAGCTCCAATTGTAGACAAGGTCAAAGAAGACAGATTACAGTGGTTTGGGCATATGTACAGAAAAGTAGAATACAATATGGTGAAGAAGATTAATGACAGTCAGGAAGACAGGAAGAAGGGAAGAGAAAAACAGCTCTTGTACTCACTTTCCTCACTTATTTAGAGGAAAATAGTTTTTTATTCAGGCATGTCCAAGGGTCAGCTCTCAGTGTTCTTTCCTGTCTATCTGATGAATCTGGGCATCTTGAGGCAATGTAGAAATTGCTTCATGTACACAGATAGCCCTCTCCTCCTACTACCCAACACTACAACCTGTGAGAGATGCACTTATCTAGCCAAACTGGAGGTAAAGCTCTCTCCAACCAAGACTGAACTTGACAGTCAAGAGGAGAAGGTAAAGATTTTACCACACCACACTCATCACATAGTCTCACTAAATCTACACCACCAAAATCCACACATAGTAACACAAAAACATTTGTGGAGGCTTTCAATAATAATCTCTCTAAGTAACAGAGATCTCCAAAGCAGAAACTACAGCAACCTCCATCCCCCAACACAACCCAAATGACACATAGCCCACAGACTTAGTGTGCCACTCAACCACAGCCAATAAGGCAAAACAATGTACCCAACACACTAGTCATAGGTGACTCCATAGTCAGGCACACTGATGCCCCACTCACCAGGCTATACAAGGAGAAGGTTACTGTCAGCTGCCTGTCGGGTGCCAGGATCCGCCACATAACCCACGCACTCAGGTCACTCCAGAACAAGTACAAATATGACCTCCCTGGACTACATGAAAATAGACATGGAAGAGCTGTCCAATCTTGTAGCCCAGGAAGGTATGACCCTAGCCCTGAGTAGCATTCTGCCATCACCCAGAATGATACTGCAGTACAAGGACAAAATTATTGACTTCAACAATTGGCTAAGCTTCTGGTGTCATTCTAAGGGGATCCAGTATCTGTCTGCTTGGGATAACATGGTCGACAGACCATGATGCTTTGCCAGAGATGGCCTGCACCTGTTGCCCCTGGGATTCCGGATACTGGCTAAGGCTCTTGCCGCCCCATAGTGCCTTTTTTAGGCAAGGTTCAAATGACAAATTCACCACCATAACAGGAACAGGCAAGCAAAAACTGAGGGTAATGCTACTCAATGCTAGAAGTCTAAATCTCAAAATACACTCACTCGAGGCACTCCTTAAAATGGAGAACATCGATATCTGTGCAGTGACTGAGACCTGGTTCAAGGCTCCAGAGAGCACCCCTGCACTACCAGGCTATAACTCATACCACACTTTTCGCCATGTAACCTGGACTGAAACACCAAAGGTGGAGGTGTGTCCATATTCATTAAGGATATCCACACCTCCAGGCTAGTTGCTCAGCATAATGCATCCGAGGTTATCCAAGTGCAACTAACTCTAGGCAAAACTGCAATCCAAATTGTAGCTTGCTACAGATCCCCCACCATGCCCCAGGATTCCCACTCCTCTTTTCTTGATATACTGGAAAATATTAGGGTTCAACCAAACACCGTAATAATGGGCGACTTCAACTACCCCACCATTAACTGGGAAAACTACTCATGTACCAACTCCTTAGCTCAACGCTTTCTGGAATTCATAAATTCCAATGCCTGGATCAACTTATCCACACCCCCATCAGGGGAAACAATATCCTGGACCTAGTCATTGCCAACATGAGTAACCAGTGTTCCACACCTGAAGTCAACTCCTCGTTGGTCCGATCTGACCATAAGCTAATAACCCTTGATATCCACATCCCACCCTCACCCCCCATTAAGGAAACCACAGTAAAAATTTTCTCCAAAGCCAACTTCATGCTTCTTAAGACAGAAGTAGTGAACTTCATGACACCCATGCAGATGGACAATACAGTTACAACTGCTGAATCCTACACAAATGCACTCTATAAGCACTTACACAAGTGCATGGATTGTGCTATCCCAACCAGAACCAAGATGCTATCCTCCAAAAAAAGGAAGCCAATCTGGTGGTACCCTGCCATAAACAAACTGTACAACAGAAGGAAGAAACTGTTGCAAAAGAGAGTAAAATCCCATGAGTGGAGGAGCTCCCTGGTCAGCCTCAGTAAGAAGCTGAGATCCCTTATAAGATCCTCCAAAGCTAGCTACGAAAACAAAATCACCACTGATTCTAAGGACAACCACAAAGCATTCTATGGCTATGTCAAGAATCTCGATGGCAACACCCAGATCTGCTCTGAGTTACAGCGCAACAGCATGAAAATTACAGAACCAACTGATATTGCCGATAGGTTCAGTGCTAACTTTACCCCCCCCTCACCCCCTAAAGGGCCCATATCTATACAGGAGGAATGCAGAGTCCCTGTAATCACAACTATGCAGGTAAAAGCTGCACTCTCTAAAGCCAAAAACACAGCATCCATGGGACCGCACAACATCCTAGGTTGCGTTTTACACAAACTTCAGAATGAACTGGCTCCCCACCTAAGCACCATGTTCAATAATAGCCTCACATCAGGCTTTGTGCCCACTGAATGGTGCACAGCAACAATTATCCCACTCCACAAAGGGGGAACCATCACTGATCCTGGGATCTATCGCCTTATTAGCCTGACGAGCCTGGTCTGCAAGGTCATGGAACGTATCATCATGGAACTCATAAACAAAGACATTGGTAACCTCCAAACTCTGGATCCCACCCAGTTTGGGTATGTGAAAGGCAGATCATGCCTCCTGAACCTGATCAACCTCTTTGAGGCAGTCACCAAAGCCGTAGATGAGGGTAAGGTGGTTCACACAGCCTATCTTGACCTCGCCAAGGCTTTCGACACCATCCCCCATTCTGGAATTATAGCTAAATTCACTAAACTAGGTATAAATCCCTATGTCACAAGATGGGTTGCCAACTGGCTCACCGACAGAACCCACACTGTAAAAGTTGCAGACTCCAAATCTTACCTCAAACCAGTGACAAGTGGAGTACCACAGGGTTCAGTCCTGGGACCTCTCCTGTTTGGTATCTACTTCTCTGAAGTACAGGCTAACACAGAAGGCCTCTGGCTAATGAAGTTCACAGATGACTGCAAACTAGGAGCCATAGTAAAGTCCTCAAATGATGTGGACATCCTACAGAAGGGCCTCGCTGAGACAGATGCCTGGTGTCAGAGCCATGGCCTCAAGCTCAATGCCAAAAAATGCAGTGTCACCCCCTTTGGTAAAAACTTTGTACCCATGAACTACCACATAGGCAGCAATCTACTTAACACCAAAAGTGTGATAAGAGACCTTGGGACCCAGGTGGACAGAAGTCTCTCCTTTGATAGTCACATCACCACAGTAGTCAGGAAGTCCTTCTACTTGGCACACCTCATCATAAAAGTGTTCTCATCCAGGAAAAAAGAGGTAATTGTTCCCCTCTACTCAACACTCATTAGACCCATTATAGAGTACAATGCCACTTTTGGAATGTACCTCACAAGACATCTGCAACAGTTGGAAAGGCCACAGAAGTACCTCACAAAGAGGATTACTGACCTCAAACAAATGCCCTACACTGACCATCTCAAAAAACTCCAGCTTTACTCCATAGCATATCGCCTACTCCGAGGTGATCTCTGCCTAACATATAAAGCTATGCCAAACCCAGAGCTGTTAGACATGCTACACCTAAAGAAATCCCAATCCCTCCGAGCTACACACTCTATGGACCTAAACCTTGTCACCACAATAAACATGACATGCTGGAGGGATAGATTCCTGTCCCAGAGACTTCCCATACTCTGGAACAGGCTACCCATCTATGTCAAGCAAAGTTCTTCATTAGCACACTTCAAGAAAAATCTTGATGAGTGGATGGGAAATAGGAAATACACCCCAGGATCACTTCTGTGTCTCTGCTCGACAGTGGCACAGGAAAATAACTTTCTTGGGTGGCATAAGCCAGGGAACCTTGTTGGCAAGGCTTACCTAGGCCCTTGGGCCGATAGCCTAGTACCTACCTATGAACCTAAGAGGAAATGAGGGCATTCAGCAAAAAGGTGGATGGATTATGTGAGAGAAGACGTGCAATAGTCAGGCATGAGTGTCAAAGAAGGCAGGATAGTGGCACTGAACAGAGAGAGATGGCAACAGCTGACATGATACCCCAACCCCACGTAGAAAAATTGGAAAATGGGGGTTGATGATGATGCTTTCTGTTTATATATTTTAGAACAATACCCCTTTCCTTGCACAAGTGCTACAGAATGGTTTAAATGTAGGGCAACACTTTGTGTCATGGTTATAACCACACCTACTATAAACTTAAATTTCAGTTATATAAGTAGCATGCTTCTGGATTTTATCTTTATCACAATACATAGGCATACAACTCTTTTTCATATTCTTTACTTTTACAATGCCTCCTGCCTTTATTTCTCATTTTACCAATAAATGTGACTCAAATTTTATTTTGCATACATTGGGAAATATCCTGAAATGTATTGTGCTTATGTGAAATTGTAATTAATGGAAGGAAATGTTTCTCATTTTTGCCAAGTTTCACAGAATGTGGATAGACATGCACTTAACTGGAAAACCATGTATTTGATATGTACAATTTGCCACATTCCTGCCATTGCTATGCTAATAACACCATACTGTGTCTTAATTCCTTTAGAAATGTACAGTAAAAGCCCGGTCTTCAAAAAATGAAATAGAAGCCATTCATTAATGAGTTTGTTGCAATTGTTTGAATCTAATGCCTTATCCATGCATGCTGCTTCAATGTATTACACTGCTCTGACACTTCTGTAATGTATTCTTTATGTTGGCTGTGGCCTGGAGGTTGCAAATGAGGTGCATGATCTTGGTAGTGTCCTCAATTGCTGACTGACAATACAAAAAATGTGTCTGATGTGTTAAATATTTTTGTTTCCAACTGCAGAATGCCTCCAAAGTCAATCATCTGACACCTGCTGAGGATCTTTCAATTGCTGTGAATGCATTAGCAACTTCTTACCTGGACTGGTGTACAGTTCTTCACCTTGTGTTTCATAACACTGAAACGTCTTTTTAAAGCTATTGCAAAGTCCCACTGCTCTGTTACTTAGCAGTACACATTACCAGCATTCCCTTATTTACTTAACTTGTTCACTGGGTAGTTGTACTGGTTCAAAAACCCTTTTCAGGTCCAGCTGAGGCCTAGTGTGAAGATTGGGTGAAGATAGATGATGCCAGCCTAGCCAGTTAGAAGTCTGGAGATAATTCTGTCATCTGTAAATATTAATGTAAACCACAGACTTGTTGTCTTAAATGGTAAAAATAGTGTTACATGTGTAACTGGAAAAAATGTAACAACAGTGCACTCTACTGACCAAGTAAAACATGTTGTGACCCTTTGATGTTAAAACTCGGAGCCAGTATATTGAGAGTGAGGATCCTGCCTATTGTTTTAGGCCAGAGTTAATGGCCAGAATTTGCATGCATAAATGTCCTTTATTGTTCTGGTTTCTGCCCAGAGGTGAAGAATGTAAATGTAGTTTCTGTTAGCCTGGGAACCCAGGGAAGTAGGTAGAATGATGTAATGTGAACCAGGAATGTGAGTTTAAAAACAGAGAGAATCAGACAGCATCAAGCATTTTTGTCTTGACCACCCAACTCACCAGCACTGTCTTGCTCTATATGTAAGTTTATCTTAGACTTATGCTTTTCTGTGATGTCAGAACTGTACTATTGAATTATGTTAAGTATTTCTCTGTGATCTCTGAACTCTTGACTAGCACTGTGTAGTAAAAAGTATTGTCTTGTGTTTTGACTATTTGTTATTAAATATTCTGAAACCCTTCCAACTGTGGCTGTTTTTGTAGAGATAATTTAAGCTCTTTAGAGTACTTGCATGCCTTTGATAAAATTGTACAAAGCCACTTCAATAGCTTTATCCCTGGACTATACTACCAATTGGATAATAATATTGCACAGTAATAATTGGGCACCCTTTTAAGGGCCTTTGAGTGGCTGATAAATATTAGTGGGTGGTGGTAGCTGGTACTACTGTATAGTCTGGGGAAAAAGGGGCACAGCTGGAGAACATGTGCCAGCCTTCCCCAGGAGAGTCTGTGTGGTTGTATAAACTCTTCTCAAAGTGTGTGTGTGTGTGTGTGTGTGTGTGTTTGTGTGTGTGCTACTTGGACAGGGACACGAAGTACTGGTTGGACAGAGAGGGTGCTGGAGGTTTTAGCTTGCCCAGTAGGCTGAGATCTGGACCCTATAACTGTGCCAGTGGGGAGTCTTATTGGGGACCTGGAGAGCAAGGGACCGACCAGCCCTGAGATCTGGACCCTATAGCTGTGCCAGTGGGGAGTCTTATTGGGGACATGGAGAGCAAGGGACCGACCAGCCCTGGACTGACTGTGATCTCTGTGTGCTCTTAAGGGAAATTGCACTTTACCATGTGTATTTGTTATCCTTTCCTCCTATATGTGACACCCCTCACTGTTGTTAGTGGTGAGGATTGAGGCTCATTGATTGCTGGGCCAGGGCGTGGGCGTCACACCTAGTTAGGAGTAAATGCAAAAATGTATTAAAGGCAGACTAAGTACAATGGCAAAGTGTAACAACTTGTTAGATAAAATGCATAACAGGAGTTAACTGATTCTGTTAACAGTTTGCAGATTCCATCATTAATACCACTGAGGTCTGGTGCATTTTCCTTCAGTAACTGCATAACAGCATTAAGGGCATCACTTCCACTGACTTGGGCAGTCAGGATATGGGTTTTCATTCCTCTTAATGTGGTATTCTAAGGTCAGCGAGAGAACAGGGATATGCAAGTGTATTTCTCCACTAAGGAATAGAATTTTGTGAAAACATTATTTTTTCTAGTGGCAGTGATTGTGACCTTATTTTCAATTCTTATGATTGTTTTGCAGCTGTTTTCATCACATCCTGTATAGCTGGAATTTCTTCATTTTATTCCAAAGTGCCTATGGCAGGCTGGTCTCCCTCTAGCTATGGTCCTTCAGACAATTCATTGAGGTGCTTTTTGACTTTTATGTACATAGTCAAGCCTTCTTTCTTTGTTTCTTCTTTATTTTCTTTTAGGCAGATTACAAGACATCTGTTCTGTGATTTTTTATTGCAGAATCTACTTCTCTTTGTTTTGATCCAAATTGGCAGGTAGTTTAACCTTTTCTGCCAAGGAGGAGTGCTTTGTTTCTGATTCTATTCTGTCCAAACTTAGGAATTAGGCATTTTGCCAAGATCTGGAAACTGCAAGCTTCAGCGTTTATAAAAAAATGTGGCTCAAGTTTCCATAGCTTAGTCATCTGAGTCTGGAGACAGAGAAACAAGGTACACACAACTGCCTCATGATCTGACAGAGAGCAAGGAACTGATTGTAAGGCACTGTTTACCTCAACTAAACTGCTAGACATCAAGCAATGATCTAGTCTGTTACATGAAAAAGGTTAAGCCTGGATCATAGCTAAATGTAAGGCACTGTTTAATAGCTAAGCACGATATTGCATTCATTGTAAAAGTACTTTGGGCTTCACACACCTCTCCTCTGAAGGGAATAACTTACCCATGGTGGAGTCCCGAACCACAGTGAAGTCTTTGTGGGACTGCAATCAGAAGCAAAGAAAAGCAAATCTTACTGAGATTATATATGACTCCTGTGATCACACACTCTTTTGTTATGTCAACCTTTTGTTTATTCCTTCACACCTCAAGATAATTTTGTTGTAATAATAATGTCCCATCCTAGTCTTGTATGAATTAGAAGATGAACCCTCCTCTTTGGTGATCATAGGTAATTACTTGCTTTGGTGCCCTCCTATGCCACTGAAAGATATCTTACATGTTTGCAAGCAAATTTCATCTTTTGAATCAGTGGTACATCCATCCAATACATACTTAGGAATTTGAACATATTTTTATGATTCTTGGGTGTACCAAAACTACTAATGTTTATGAACACACAGTTCATTATTGGCATAACCTCCTCAGAGTTATCCTCCTCACACTGCCATTGGGGAGGGCAAAAGGCATGAATAAACCCTTTTTACGAAAAAAAAAGTTGTTGATCCTAATAACAAATAAATAAATAAATAAAATGAAAATAGCCAGTGCCTGTTTGCTATTTCTGTATTTTTTTCATCTGGTAAGCATTACTGATTCTGTAAAACTACTCATAGATGTGTTGCTGTGTGTGTGTGTGTGTGTGTGTGTGTGTGTGTGTGTGTGTGTGTGTGTGTGTGTGTGTGTGTGTGTGTGTGTGTGTGTGTGTGTGTGTGTGTGTGTGTGTGTGTGTGTGTGTGTGTGTGTGTGTGTGTGTGTGTGTGAGTGTATGTGTACATGCATACATTCTGAGATGGGCTGGCTCTCTGTCTTATGTCTCTTGATTGCCAGAAAATGCTCAAGTTCCCTGGTGTCCCTGACTTGGCTAGACAGGATATCAGGGGGAAGAATGAATGAATGAATGAATGAATGAATGAATGAATGAATGAATGAATGGATAAGAATGCTATAACTGGTGTTTGAACACCTTGTGAACAAGAAGTACACTGAATAACAAACAGTGTACACATAACTGCTACTAGCAAGTAAACATATTAAAATAATTCATGTATTACCACAAAAGCATATAAATTCAAAAGAAGCTTTCAGATGTTAGTAGAACTCTTTGCTATTCAGCTGACTGAGCGTATTTTAATATTAGGCACAAAGAGTAAGTTAATACTGATTATTCTGGGCTTTAAGACTTCTGTTAGCTGTTGCATAGATGAGCAACACAAGTTTAAAGATAAAAGCTAAATTCCCTACAGACATGACAATGACTATAGCAGAGGTAAGTTCTCATCTGACTAGAATAGTTTGTTTACAAAATACCCATCAGTTTCAGAAGCTGTGTTTCATGCTACAAACTGTCACATAAACTTTATTCTAGACTGCTGCATAATTTATTTGTTGCATACCAGTTAAGTAGGATTCAGTGTCACATATCTGATATGCACAGAAAGAAGACAGTTGCAGGGTAACTAAAAGCATGCAGATGACCATAAAATGAAAGTCATAACAAATTATTTTGCTTGCATTCCTATTGCGGAAGTTTTATAAACAGATACAAGCAGATTGTGAGTTCTGACAGTCGATAATTCACATTGTCCCACTAAGGACCACAAGTTACAGAAACTCAGGTGCAGATGCTAAAACTGTTCTCTTAAAAAGTAACCTAGTTGATTTTCTTGCTAATGCTGGTCTTGTTTATAAGGAAGCATAGTCAGATACCTCAACGATACTATTTATTGCTCAGTAACTACTGTCTAAAGAACAAGAAACTGCTGTCTTATCAGGTGAATTGTAATTCTTTATGAGAGGAAACATTGTGTGATTGCAAACAAAGAAGAAAATAGACAAATGACACAATGAGGCAATGGATCCGTATCCTGTTCGTATGTTCACATTATTTTATACTTACTAGTGACACGATATAATATTCACTTCTGGCAAGGGCATCAGTAATGGGGGAGGGGTGGGTTATGATGGGATGACAGGAGCATGATTTTAATACCAGGCCAGTAATCAGCTATTTATGATAGAATTTTATCTATCCTGGTCTCAGAGGAGTGAGAAAAGCTGAGGGGGGAGGTAGAAGGGTCAGAAATTAGTATGCAGGAATATCTGATCAGCCAAAGTCATTTCCTTTAATAATCATATTCAAATGGCCTCCACTTCACAGAGGAAAAGAATTAAGTATTTAATAGCAGTATATTTCATCTTTCAGTAGACATTGATTTATAAAAAGTGGTACGTTCATTTTGAGGGTCTTTATAGATGATATAAGTTGCAATGGACTACCGTACTTTTAGTCCCAAGATAAAATTGTTGCCAAAGGCTCTTATGCTTAATAAGATTTTTTTAAATACAAGGCACTGGTAATAGGAAATATGTCAGTCAAAAGCTCACTTACAAGAAAAGACTAGTTGTTTTTCCACAGATGGTGAAGTTGTTTCATTGTTTTGGAAGAATGTGTGCGTGTGTGTGTGTGTGTGTGTGTGTGTGTGTGTGTGTGTGTGTGTGTGTGAGTGTGTGTGTGTGTGTGTGTGTGTGTGTGTGTGTGTGTGTGTGTGTGTGTGTGTGTGTATGTGTGTGTGTGTGTGTGTGTGTGTGTGTGTATATGCGCCCGCGCATGTGTGTGTGTGTGTGTGTGTGTGTGTGTGTGTGTGTGCGCACGCCTGTTTGCCTGTGCACATATAATAATTTCCAACTTTGACCTTTCTTTTTTCAAAGAAAAGTTATCAAAGACGAAACACAACAGAAGAAGCTGCAGATATCAAGTAAGACAAGCAGCAATCCAGTATTTAATGATGATGTTGCAGAGTTCTGTCATTAATGTTTGATACACTTCTACCTGTACACGGTGACCATGATCAGGATCTATTTAATTTAGCATGAGATCTGCACTATGTTTAATAATGACACACACTGTAAAATCTGCTAAATAAAAGTAGAGAACTGACAGCAGTTCTCCTCTATGAAAAATAATGGAAAGGAACAAACACTTAAAGGAAAGCCACAATACCCTGGCATTACAAGTAGTTCTACCTTTATATCTAGCAGGAAAATGTCTACACATTAAATAATACAGCAGCTATAACTCAGATCCATGGAAACTAAGCTTACAAGGCCAACAGCCATGTTTTGTAGAATGCAGATATCTGGAGCTGAAGATATTACTGTAAATGGACCCTGCCTCAGCATGCGGTCCATGCTCCTCCTTATTGTTCTTTGTTTCTTCAGTCTGCTTCGAATGTACACCGCTTTTCTCCTCCTTTTCCATGCTATTTCTTAAAATTGTTGAATTTCTACCTACCTTAATCACTTTGCTATATTTCAGCAAAAATCAAGTTCTACTTTAATGACTTTAGCAAAGCAAATGAAAGCTCTACCACAAGCAATGTCTGAATATTTATTCTGCAATGAAGCCATGTTGAAGAAAAAGCATAACTTATGTCTATTTTTCAACTTTTATGCTTCCTTAGCCTTTGCATTCCACATGTTCCCTTACAAGACTGATGTTTCCCTCGCACTCATAAAGTTAGGAAGCACATGCAGAAGCATATTGGATTCACCTGTTCCTGTTGTCCTATGATACTATTCATAACTTCTAACATGAGTTCACTAGCCATTATATTACCACTTTTCTAGCTGTGCAGACGTCTGGCACTGACATAATCTGATAATCTGCAAAGATATAAGGGAGATGATTAATTGTTTTGTTACAGCTCTGCAATACTCCCCAGGCTGACTCTTCGCAACTATCATTTTTTCACGCAGGTATGTAATTTGTGTAAGTATGAACTGTTGCTTCATTTGTGCCTTCACTCATGTTCTACCATTGTACCTGCTCTTTAGACTAGTATTCCTGGCCAGCAAATAATCGACACTGCTCAGCTTTCAACCTTCTTCTCAATGAGATTAGTCAATATAACAATTGAGGTGACAGAAATGAAGTGCTTGACATTGGTAGTAGGATGCACACTATAGAATAAACAAAGAAATAAATACATCACAGTAGAAGCGGAAGTAACCCAAATTGCAGAGAAGGTCAAGGAGAGCAGATTACAGCAGTTCTGTCACATATGCAGGAAAGAGGAAGGCGATTTATTAAACCAGATTTGAGACAGACAGGAAAAAGGTAAAATGAGACAAGAATGCCCAGCCAAGAGATGAATGTATTGCATGAAAGAAGACCTGAGACAGGCAATCTTGACTATCAAAAAGGTAGGGGAGTGGCACTGAACAGACTGAAGGGGCAACAGTTCATGCAACACCATAACCCTGTAAACGTGGGGAAAAGGATGAGGGTTAGCGTTTTACCACTTTTCTGCTCTTTGTCTTGTCACCTTCCCTGACCTAACTCTTGCCAAACATGTCTTCACATTACCCATACTTGGCCTCCTATTCAGCTGATATTTCAGATTTGTTGAAGCTGCATTTTGTCTGCTCTCCTTCTGAACCATGTGCCTGCATTATCTCTTCTAAAAACATTTTCTAAATTCTCCTCCTCAGTTTAGTATGCATGTATAACCTCCATATCCTCTTAATGTCTTTTTCTGTTATATCCATATCCACCGTCAGCTCTTCCTATTTTATAGACTTTTAATCATCCTTGTGGAGGACTGCTGTAGAGACATTCTAGTAACTCTTCAGCTCCCACTGTTTTCAGTTGTGCCTGCCAGTACAGAATGACCAATTTAGGAGCTAATACCCCTAAAAAGAAAGTCATACTGCAAAGTGCATCTTAACACTGTTTATGTCATCTGTTGGATGCCTACCACAATTTCAGTCTACACATTAGTGCTGCTTTATTTATTTTTCTCTTAAAATAAAAAAGGTAATAATCATAGTAATTAAAACAGTAACATTTCTGTGGAAGTTTGGGCACCGGGCTGTCAACTCAACACTGTAAAACTTCACTGCTAATCATTCTGCAGACCATTGTTCCACTGTGGTGACCCCTAATGGGAAAAAGCTGAATGAATAAGAAGAAGAAGAAGAAGAAAGAGTGACAACATTTGCATGGCATGCAAGTGGCAGGGGATCTGCACAGTAGGAAGGAATACAGTATGGCATTCTAGAAGGTACACAGGAACATAACTCTCCATAATGGCTATTTTACTGAGAGCAGCAGGTGATAAAAGTATGGCAAGCTTATCAAAATTATATCACTGGGATACTGTAATTGCCTTTTAACAACTCTAGAATATAATGGTGAAGCAACTGCTAATTTAATCTGGTGATCAGGTCAAACAAATAACATGCAGAGAATGAATAGCTCAGCTATCGATAGCTGTCCTTTTACAAGAAAGCAGTTGTGGCAGAATCATTTGTCTCTAAAAATGCAGAATCAGTTCTCTCTCTCTCTCCTCAGCCTAATGAAACAGAAATGGACCTGCCTAACTTAGCAACACTCTTTCCAGCTAAGGTAAGAACTTCTGTGACTACGTCCGAGACAGATACTTTTTTGGTGAGCACCATTACGAAAATTTGCAGTCAGTATTACTTGACAGAGAAAGGAGTTTTTGGATCCTTGGTCATCAAAATTGTTTTCAAATATAATAATTTTACAAAGATAAACTTTATTTAGGGGGTTACTTTTTGAGCAATTCAAGAGGATGAGCCATGATTATTTTAGTATTTTACCATTTTTTGTGATTTTCTGAATATTTGAGAGTCCACGTAAAGCATTCTCCAAATAAGTACAATTCAAATATTCCAGGAATCAGTTTCTACTCCTACATTGGTCAAATGCATATATAAACTATATGAGTTATGCAAAAGTATCCATACACTGCACTAAAGAATGCAGACATAAAGGAAAGAAAATGTGTCAAACAATACAACATAAGCACATAATCTTTCACAAGTATGGCTAGTGCACAGGCCCAAAATGTTGAATCCAAACCAAAAAATGGCCAGCACTATAGTAAGTGAAAAAATATTTTAATAAAAACAACCATTCAAAGTCACAAACCGGTTTTGGCTATAAACCTTCCTCAGTGTAGTCAACCAAATGATAATGATCTCAACCTTTTATAGGAGGTGCACCATTGTAATCCACCCATCTCATGAATTATGAAATGTTAACTAATAATCTTAGATTTAAACACAAATTATGAAAATAAAGAATCATATTATACAATAGGGTAAAGAATGTAAACTATTTTGAGTTAAGATAAATTAAATTGACATATGTTAAATATACATCCAACCAACCATATTTGTTGGAAACATAATTCAAAAATGTTCATTCAGCCCTGGTGAGAATATCCCACCTAACTTGATGATCCAAGTGCATTCTTTCCTATTCAAGATATCATGCCATCCAGCTTTGATATTCCTGTTGCCCATAATTTTATCAATAATAATGAGTTTGAAGCATGCTGTAGGGTGTTTAAAGTATGCTTGTATAAAGCATTTGTAAGATTTTTATTTCTGATGTTACTTAGATGTTCAGATATATGGAGTCAGGAGGTTTGGCTGACACAGAAGGCCAGACAACTACATGTTACAAGATATATAATCCAGTCAGAACTGCAATTGCCAAAAATTTTGATATGAAAAATTTTCGGAGTATTTTTGGTAGTAAATTCCTTAATTTTAATGACATGTTTACAGAAAGAGCATGACCAGAGGGAATACAACCTGATAGGACCCCACCTATTAATGTAATTTGGGTTGATTTAGAATGTGATGCTCCATATTTATAGTGATTAAAGAAACCACCAAGTGTCTTCCCTCTCCAAAGGAGAAAAGACATTTGTTGACTAACATTTTTGATAGACATTCCTCAGTCATCAAAATGTGCCAATATTTATGGATCACATCAATAAATTTATGTGTATTACATCTACATGTTGTGTTTAATCTAATAACATCTTGGTTCCCTGTATTATGTTGCTGATACTGTGGTAAATCATGCCTATCATAAGTATGAACTAAGTTCCTGGTCTGAATAACCTGGCTTTTGTGATAACCTCTATTGCAAAATCTAGTCATGAGATCCTCATGTTGTAATTCAAAAGCATCTTGAGTGGAACAAATGTGATGCATCCTGAGAAATTGAGATTTGGGAATATTCTGCATTATGTGTTTGGGATGGCAGCTGGAAGCATGTAATAGACTATTAGAGCTCGGATGTTTTCTAAAGATGCTACTGGCTAAGGTCCCATCATGTTGACGACTTATTTCAACATCAAGAAATTAAATACAGTTGGCATCATATTGAACTGTAAATTGTATGCCCCAGTTGTTTTCATTAATATACTGGACAAATTTCTGAAGATAACCTGAATCAGCTCGCCAAACTAACCAGCAATCATCAAGATATCTTCTCCAGATATCGATTTCATCCAAAAATATATTGTGATTATTGTCACAAATTATTTGTTGCTCAAGATAACCCATAAATAAGTCAGCATAAATGGGTGCAAAAGATGCACCCATGGCCATACCCTTTAGTTGTAAATAGCACGTCTCATTAAAATAAAATACATTTTTGGTCAGGACATGTTCAGCCAAACAAATAAGAAATGTATTGAAACCAGTGATATACAGGGGAATACATTCAAGCCAATACTGCAATGCAGCTAAACCAGTCCAATGAGGTATACTGGTATATAATGACTTAACATCTAAGGTACACATAATCCAATCAGGTACAAGCTGAGACACTGAGATAATGTTAAGGAACTGAGTAGTGTCTTGAATTCTAGCTCTGACACCTCTAACAGAGCAAATTAATCAAAAATGAGAAAACCACCTCTGTATTGATAGCATAAGTTATGAAGTATAGCAAAACTGAGTAGGTATGCATGTTAAAAGATTTTGAAAGCAGAATGTTAATAGATAATTTCTATATTTTTTAATTGATTGTCACATGGAAAGAAGACAGGTGAAACAACCTAATGTACAGCAGATGAGGGGATGTCAATGGAAGCCGGTTGTAGCAGCAACACCAATCACATATCAATCTGGTACAGTAGGGACTGCACAGTGAAAATGTCTATTATGTACCTGTCACACAAGGTGACATAACAATGGGGAGGACATCTGCATGAGATAAGCATACTTGCATGAATAATGCAGAGGACATTTATCAGGAATGTTATAGGCAATTGGGGTAGGGTGCATATTGTAAATCTGTGCAAACTAATTTGCCTGATTATGAGTATAATCTCAGCAGAGGTCTACAGCAAGTGGGACACAGGTAAAGGCTCACAGACAATGTTTAAAGAAGAAGCAAGCACAATCATAGACAATATCAGAATATCAACAGTAATCTCTTGCCTCTGACATAACATATGTGAGTTAGAGTGATCAGAGTTGATTCTGCACAAACACACTTGTAAATCTATTATGATACATCCATACTCTATGAGGGTAATCACACACACTGTCCTGGCACCATAACATCTGCTGGAGGTGGGTTAGGAGGGACACTGCTATACCTGTATGCAACATTATAAGCAATGCAGGCTAGCTGATTAGTGTGCATGGCATATACACACACACACACACACACACACACACACACACACACACACACACACACACACACACATACACACACACACACACACACATATATATATATATATATATATATATATATATATATATATATAGCACAATCCACACTGTCACAAATGTTACCCATGCAATTAATGTTGTCACACTTCCATGTATGTACTGTGTGCATCACCAGAACAGGTAGCACACATGCATCTGGTATAACAACTTGTTGGGGGTTTCCCAGCATCAGACAGTAACGTTTATGCCACAAAAAGAATACCTGGTATGGCCAATATGATGTGTGACAGTTCTCTGTGGCAAAGGTGGTACATGTCAGTTACACATCAGTGGAATATGTGTTGGGAGGTACATGAAGATGGGTGCATTGTACTCACTTATTTGTGCGATGAAGGCTGTGAACTATGGAGGTTTATGGCCTGTGATGTGGATATCCTTCATATACTCAGTACTTGTGTTACATATAAGAGTGTAGTCAGCACTATGGCCTCATGCTGGTGTATATTCCACATACCATCTACCCCAGGGCACAGGTCACATACCTATTGCTTTGGTTATAGAGTGTGATGTCTACATTATACTTGGGTTGTGTGTTTCTTTATCTGATGTAACAAAGTGTTGTCATGGCTGTGGCAACAATCTTTGGAGTGTATTGATACAATCTGTAGTCCTTCAGACAACTGTTTGGACACAGGATGTGTATGTCATTCGTGATGTCTGTGATTTAAATAATGGATAGGAAAGGGCCTAGGGACATCACTGTTGTATGACCTGATCACTTGACCTCAAATATAGTTCACTTCACATATTTTAACATGTTTAGATGCAACACATATGATACAGTGGCCTCCCCACTTGGTGATATAGGTGTTTATGACCACATCTGACAGTGTTGAATGAATACCTCAGTGTGGATTTGTATAAAATGCTTTGGGCTTGTATAGTTCAAAAGGATGATAGTGTTGTTGTCATGCATTCCCTTGATGACCTCTTTGAGGACATCTAACAGATGTAACAGACATAATGTAGCATTAACAACTCACTGAGCTCTGTTGCACACAGGTGAGTTATTATTACTGTCCATTTAGAAAAGGTCCATGATGACATGCTGATCTACCTCACAGATGAAGAGAGTCAGCATGTGTTTATACATGCATGCATTAGATATGCTTACATATGTCGAACAGTTATGTCCTGTCATCACATGTGAAAGGTTTTTTTTTATTTCAGGGTTACAACAGGAGTGAAATCAGTTACTGACAAAATCTCTAGTATATTTTGTTACAAAAGAATGTAATAAACTTCTAAGAGACAGACACAATGAGTTCAGGAAGTTTAGACAAGTTATACAAACATTTTTCCAAGAGTGCATAGGAGTTTTAGATTCAGCAGAACAGGTTACTGAAAAATGTCAGAAAGACTGTGCAACATTACAGAAAACTCTTGAACAGCAGTTACAGGAGAAAGAAAATAAATTAGCTGAACTGACAGAGACTGACTTCCCACATATAACAGCTGAGCTTAAGCAAACATTGCAAAAGTGCAGGAAACTACAGCTGAGCTGTACAAAAGAGATATATTTTATAATATATTTGTGTTTTGAAAATGGTTAAGCATACATGGTAGGATCTGATGTATGACTTTCATTCAATTAAAGCAAGATATTTATCAGTACTACAGTAAAGTAAAGCATATGACTGCCATTCTGATTGCATAGTCAAAAGGTAAACAAAACAGTTCTGGTGCATAAAAATGAAATGAGAGTAGTTAATAACAATAAAAATATGAAGTCACAAGACTGACGTATGTATTTTCTTTTCATATAAAGTACATCTGTTAAAATGCACAAGAGAAAAGGCAGACAACAGCAAATATAAATCATGGAAATATAAACATGTGTTAGTTAAGCCAATATCTATTTTTTTTTTTTTACATTTTTTTTATAATTATATAGTAACACCACACCAAACAGTTAAAGTTCTGCATTTTAAAAAGAAACAATATCACAGATGGTATTAGTCAAGCAGTCTTTGTAAAATGAATGGCAGAGCAGTTAAATAAATAAGAAATACAAATCTAAGTTAAAAAAGTATGTGAGCTAATTGTAAAAAATTTCTCTTTCCTTTTAGTAATAAGGAAAATCTCTGATTTCAGTCTATTTTCCAGTATCTGTAACGAAATCAATGTTTTGTGTATAATTTCCTGTCTGTCCTTTTGCCTTATATAACATCTATGTAAATTTTCATTCCTGCATATGTAAGCTATATTCTCTTGTTGTAACAATACTTTGAATCTTGCAATTTAATTATGTAATTCTATTGTGTATTGGAGCTTTTCTCCTCGGGCCTCTACTGAAAACGGATATGTATCCAGCTAGACCAGCCCGGTTAACAAATGTAAAATAAATAATAATAAAATATTTATGTAGTATAAATGCATAGTTATGCAAATCACAAATATAATTCTAAATGTTTTATAACTGCATTTTACTATTAAATTGCAAGTGTATTAACAGATGATTAAAGGAAAAATGCCAAAAGGGTAAACTACAAAGTCTAAAATGTGAGCGCAGACCTTCCTAGACTGGATAAATAGTTACAGGAAATATTGATCAGATAAGGTAAAAAACAAGACTGATTGCCAGACAAGTGGCTTGGGTTTTTCTAAAACATTATTGTTATTAAAACATAATTGTTAAATGTTCACATGCAACACAATGTGGTAATTATAATAAAACATCACAATTGTGCATATATGTCACTGATAATCTGTTTGCAGGTAAATGGTAAAAGTAAAAAAAAACTCAGTTACATCATGTACAGCCAGCAGATGGGCTATAGTATACATACAGTTCAAATAAAGTATACAGGCGGGTACAAATAACTACTAGTAGTAGTAGAAGACAGCAAAGGCAACAGAAAAATATATTCTGTCATTGAAAACAGCCAAAAAATGATCAAATCAGACACAGGTCTATAGTTTGTTAGTAACATAATAAAGCAAATGTATAACCAAAGTGTTGGGCTGACATACATTTTATTCTCACAGCATAAAGCAAATAAACAATACTGCAGTACTACAAGGGGAGGGATACTTTCTCAGTTTTACACTGACTGTGTGAGCACTATTGCAAAAGGGTCTAAAATAAATTAGTGCATTAGAAATACTGGTAAACAGATTAAACCTGACAGGATAAGATATTTTACAAGTTGCTAATAGCTATTATGCTAGTTATTATTGCATTGTTTAGTATTAAATTAGTATTAAATTGTATTTACAACCTGTTAAACTGTAAAGCTATACAAGAGAGAGAGAGTAAAGATAGGTATAAATTGAGCAAGACTGGTCACTGTTTTTTAATATGTTTTTGGCAAGACAATGTTGGTATGCAAAAAGCATGAATGTTTCTAATTGCTGGTTATGTAGTCACCTCTGGTGGCAATTCTACTAGATACTTCTAAGGAGACATAAACATTTGCCAAGATTTTGCTTGATGCTAATGTCACTAAATTTGTAGATTGGACTAAATGTACTTTACAGTCTTTGTATGTACAAATACAAAATAATTCAGTACAAATGAAATTAATGTCTAGCAATGAATATATGTGGAAAACCATGTTTAAAAAAATGGGTCCAGAGTATCTACTAAATTGAAATGCATGAGTAGCAGACAGTCTGTGTAGATATATACTGTATATAGGACACATTGTAAAGTAACAAGTTAAAAAGTAATTTGTCAAGTTGTAATTTTATTACTAATTGTAATTTTATCACTGATTTTAGACCACCATTTTATCTGTACTAGTATTGGTTACCCCAGTTAGAGGAAAAATTATATTAAAATATTGTACTCATACAGCTAATGGACTAATATTTGCATAGCATTATTTAGTATATATATCATGTTTTTTTTCAATCCTCAAGTATTAAATAAACTAAAATAATTACATTCAAGTATTTATTATCTAAGCCCAGTTCAGTACTTTACCAAGGTGTTTATGTTCACTTCACTGTCAACCAAATGTTAATGGGCCCTTCAGAGATATGACCACAATGTTATGATTAAAATGACAATGAAACTGTATATTTATAGCACTAAATAACATTTGCAGTAGCACATAGTTTTTGTCTCTTATAGATATTAGTTTATTTCTAATCTTTTGGTATAAAATAATTAATAAAAGTAAATAGTTAATTCAACAGCTGCAAAGAGTTAATAAAAGTGCTCTAAGTCATAAATGAAATTCTGTGATTGCAAAAGAATAAATTAATCAAGTTACAAAATAAAACTAAAGCAGACAGCTCATAACTGATAAAATATTTTCACAAAATGGTCTGCAAAAGAAAAAGTTGTTAAATACATTCACTTTTAGTAGTAATACTAGATATCATTGTATTAACTATGTAAAATTGCATTTTGACTTGTATCAAAAGAAGACTAAAGGTTTTGTTTCTTAATGTGTTTTCTATATAATCTGATCAAAAATAAATATCAGTATAAAGTGTTTTAAATACGTTTTAAAATAAAAAGAGTGAATTGTTAGAGTGTATTTAACAGTTAATAAAAGGTTGAAAGTAATTCTGTTACAAATATGTAACATAAATAAGGTATAAAATAAAGCTTGCTTAAATGTAGATAGAGTTTAGCAATATGTGATTAGCATCCATACTAAATGCCTGTGACTTGAAAACTAAGGAATTTGCTTAATGGACATATCTCCTACAGAATCAGCAAAAAAATATGCATTTCACACTGTCAGCCAAAAAGCTGACCTCTTACAGACTTAAACACAGAATGTATGCATTTCACATTGTCAGTAAGAGCAAAAAATGTGAAAAACAGGATGTATGCATTTCACATTGTCAGTAAGAGCAAAAATGTGAAAAACAGGATGTATGCAGCTTCTTTAAAGAATGGACAACAGGACGTGTTCCTATCATATGACACTGTTAACCAAGGAAATTTGAATGATCAATTCAGCATTTGTATGTGTTTTTCCACAAGGTGTTTCCTTAAAAGACAATATCAGCATTACAGGATGAAAACATATTTTTCTGCAAACACCAGTAAACAGATGTTCTCATACAAAGTCCAAAATAGAGTACCATGGAGAAAAAGAGGATGTAAAACTACTATAAAGAGCAGATAACGTTGTTAGAGATATTTTTTGTATTGTAGCTCTCATATCACCCATGCTGTTTGAGAAGTAAAGTAGTACAGTGTAACTAAAGCTGCAACAGTAGTATGTGTGGTTTGTTTATAAAAAGTTATTGGTTACTGCTCTTAAACTCAGGTGCTGCATCAGTGTATATTCTGCAAGTTTCTGTGGGCAACAGACTGTGATAACTAGACTTTGATTTCAGCAGAATCCAGCAAGCAAGCAAGACTTAGTGTCTTAAGAAGACTTCGGATCCATCACAGTAAGCAACACCTTGATACTTAATTTTTCACCCCAACTAAGATGGATGCATGTTGATGTATGCCCTTCTACAGGAACATAGTCTGTGTGGAGGGTGTGTTGAAGTGTGTATTCAACTGTGCCAGGAAGGTGTATGTGTTGAGCCACGCAATATGTGATCTGTGATGTTTGATGTTATCACAACCCATTGGCTGAAGGTAAGACAGTGCATACTGCCTATCCTGATCTGGCCTAGGGTTGGGAAACAATCCCCCATGCAAATTTCATTGAGAAAGTCTCCCAGCTAAGGATTAATCATTATGTCTCCAGAGGGGTAACCAATTGGCTCACTGACAGAACACATACTGTGAAAGTTGTCGAATCAACTTGCACAAGTAGAGCTGTCACCATTGCTGTACCCCAGGGATCTGTGCTTGACCATTTACTTTTTGGAATCCATTTCTCGACAGTTTAGGCTAAAATACATGGCCTTTGGCTTTCTGCATTTACTGATTCTTGCATACTGGATGCAGTCATTGAGTTTACCTATGATGTTAACATACTACAGGAGGAGCTAACACAGACAAATGATTGCTGACAAAGCCACACAGTCTACAAATGAATGCAAAATATTTTGTCCTTCTGAAAAGTGGAATTCTCTGCTAATTACAGCATTGACAGCAGACACACTATGCTGAAACCCAGTGATGCAAGCACTGGGGACACACATAGATAGTAATCTGAACTTTGACCACCAAGTGTCCACACTGTTATTGAAAGCCTATGCTGTGCACATCGTAATTCACACCATCATATTTAGATCTTAGGATTATATCATAGCATTGTACTTGAACTTCATTAGAACACTAATAGAGTATAATGCTCTATTTTGCATGTACCTCACCAGGAAATGCAGCAGATGGAGAGACCACATGGCTTTCTCACCATGAAAACACAGAATCTACAAACCATGCCATGATGTATGTGGACAGAATAAAAGCCATGTCACTGTAATCTGCATCATATAGGATGAGATGACTTCTTGACAGTCTCTGATTATGCTCTGGTGGGAATATTGCTCATCCACAAATCAGATATAGCTGATGACATCAGCATTGTCTGTTGAGGAGAATATCATAATAGTGTCCCACACGCTAGTGTAAAAGGCTCTCTGTAATGTCAAGCAAGAGCACACACACACACACACACACACACACACACACACACACACACACACACACACACACACACCAGTTGAGTGCAGTAAGAATAGAACATCTACTTATCTAAGTACACAGACTTCAGAAATCGGTACCTTATGCAAGTGCCTTAGCTCATGTCTGACTTGACGTGTCTCAGACAACACTTTCTAGCTGATGACATCAGCATTGTTTGTTGAGGAGAATATGGTAATAACACTTTCCCACATTTTGGTGTAAAAGGCTCTCTGTTATATCAAGCAAGAACACAAACACACACCCCAGTTGACTGCAGTGAGAATAGAACCCCTGCCTCTCTAAGCACACAGACTACAGAACTCAGCAGTTTATGCAACTGCCATGGCACAAATCTGACTTTTGCAAGATTGCAAGTCAGCTTATAGTGGATGACATCAGCAGGCCATGTTGGAGAGAAGATGTTGGGAGGTCTGCACAAAATGGATGTGCAGGCTTGTGCAAGTATCAATCCATGGGATTGGAGAGGTAACTGTAGGATACACACTTCTGCTCTTCTGGCTACACACACACACACACACACACACACACACACACACACACACACACACACACACACACACACACACACACACAGTTGACTGCACTGAGAACACAACCCCTACCTAAGCACACAAACTACAGAACTCAGTACTGAATGCAAGCACCATGGCACAAGTTTGACTTTTACAAGAATGCAGGTCAACATATAGTGGATCACATCAACAGGGCATGTTGTAGACAAGATATTGGGAGGCCTGCATAGATCCATAGGTTCATAGAAGGTTACTAAGCTAATGGCTATAGGGTGTTTACAAGCATAGCCATGTAAAAACACAAGTACCTTTATTGAGCATAGTTATATGGTCATTGTTAGCAGAGCAATTTTTTGATAAGCACCAACTACCCTTGTTCATGAGAGACATAGGTGCCAACCCAGGGGTGACTTTACAATCATCCATCCAGTTGTCAAGGTTGTGCTTGAATAGGGTCATTGAGGAGCACTGCTTCACATGCATTGGGAGCCTATTACAGAATAGTGGCAATCACACAACTATATAGCTGTTTCCCCAGTATGTTCTGTTTATGTCACATGCTAGATTGAGAATCCCTGGAGCAAGTTATTCTTGTCCCATTTGATTCGCAGATGTCCGTCATTTCCAGTAGGACAGGGCCTGAGACTGTTCTGTAGGCCAGGCCTAGGTGACCTCTTAGCAGCCTGCATGATACCGAGTACAGTGACAAGTCTTTCAGTCTTTTCAGTGTATGTCATGTTTTGGAGGCCTTGGATTCTCCCAGTCACAAACCTCTGTGTTTTCTCCAGTTGCTGCAGGTGTCTGGTGAGGTACAGACAGAAGGGATCATTGCACTCATTTAGTGGTCTGATAAGGTTTGACTATAGCGGTGCTATGACCTTCCTGGTCTTGGATGTTATGTCCTTATTGATGAGGTGCACAATATAGAATATGTGTCTCACCACTATGGACACATAGTGATTGGAGTGTAGATTGCTATCAACCTGTGCTCCCAAGTCTCGCAACACTGTGTTTGAACTTAGATGGGTGCTATGTATATCATAATTAGCAGGGGGACTTCATTTCCAAAGGGGGCAATGAGGCATTCTTTGCTTTAAGGTTCAGTCCATGAGTTTGGCACCAATCATTTGTCTGTGTCAGTCCCTTCTGTAATGTTAACAAAGTTGGGGGACTCTATTTGACTGCATCCAGTTGACAGTCATCTGCCAAATTGGTAATCAGCAGACCATTTGCCTGAACTTCAGATAAATAGTTTACAAACAGTTGAGGGTTCAGCACAGAACCTTGTGATATTTCACTGGTAAGTGGTCTAGTGTAGGAGGCACAGTCCCTAACTTTGACAGTGCATGTTCTGTTGGTGAGCCATTTGGCTATCCATCTAGTAATGTATGGGTTAATCGTCAGATGGGAGGTTTTCTCTATGATAGTTGAATAGGGGATAGTGTCAAAAACCTTGTATAACTCAACATAGGCAGTATGACCTGTCATCCCTCATCCAGGTCTTTGGGGTCAGTATCAAAGAAGTCCACTCATTTTAATAAATGAGATTGATACTTGACAAAACCAAATTTAGTCTGATCAAATGTATTGAAGGTCACCTATGCCCCTATGGATAAGGTCCATGCTGATTCATTCCCTAGCCTTGCAGACAAGGCTTTTTAGGTTTTTGCGTCAGTAGTTCTAGTTCTGCATGTTAACAGATTAATGTCCATTGCATATCACATAACATTTGATATTAATTTCTGTAGTGTAGGTGATATATGTATGAAAAAAGTACTGAGACACCAGGGTTGCAGTGCTTGGTGGGAGGCAACACATGGCTGTATTGTAACTATGTGACATATTGTTAGATAGGTCCTTCAGTTTGTCATGTTTCCACATGTAATTTCATGTCATAGACAGGAAATGGACAATAAACAGCAGTAATACATAATAATATCTACTTTTTCATAGTGCGGTATGCAGTGAGTTTGTGCAACAGTTGCCAAAATATTTGCACATGTGAGATACACATTTCCAATGCTTTCCATGTTTGCTTAAAGTTAAGCACTGTGAAAACACGACCCACATTGCTAAATGTCTGACAGTTAGTATTGAGTCTATGAAACATACCTACTGCTTAAATTACTCTGTGGCAGCAGGTGTAATTGCACTGACACTCTTCTATTTGAGCTCAGATAATACTGGGTTTGAATCCAGGTGTATCTACTACTTTTAAATACTTTTTAATAAACAGGGATAATGGAATGTCATTAATTCTTTATAGTACATGTGTTGCTGTATGTTGGCATAGTGCAGAGGGGTTAAGAAATATTGCGCAGAGATAACTGCAGTATTGAACTGTTGCTCATGGTCACTTGGCATTGCTGAGTGATGCGAAACTACGCACAAACATAGAGGCCATAAAGTGAAAGTATCCATTGCTTTTTTGATATTTATGTGTTTTCTGTGTGATTCTATTTTTGACCAGATTATAGGTGTCAAAATGGTGTAGATAGAAAAGTGGTGAAATGGGAAGCAAGCAGGGGAAGAACAAAGGGAAAGCAATATAGGAATGTGGAGGATGGCGGTAAGAAAGAACCATATCTATACATTTCTTTAACAATAACAACTGATCATATTTGCAGAATATTAGCTGAATTTGGACCATCACCTCCAGAGAGAGGGGTGACAACAACATAATCACGTTGTTTAGCCAATTGGACCAAATCAAGTGTGTCATTAAGATATGTGTATGAAATAGAGAGCTATGTAATGGATGATATTTTTTGTGGGACAGCTGCACATTTTTTAATTCAGTAAGAGAGGATTGCTGGGTAAGGTAAGTAGGTATGTCTGGGTTAGGTGTAGGTATGTCTGGGTCAGGTAAGTTTGGTAGGTGAGGAAGCAAATGCAAAGAAGACAACAGACAGTGATGGTGTGGGACAAAAAAGGTTGGGGGACACCATGATTGTGGTGAGGGAGGGGACAATGCATGCTCATGGCTGTCAAGCTTGGAGACAGTAACAATCAAGTCTTCACCCACTGGACTATCATCACTGTTCCATGGTGGCTGGAGTGCTTGACATATTCTCCTCCTACGGATCATGAGGGATAGCAGCCTCTCCATCCAGTGTAGGTGTACATCAGTGGTGTGGTGCATGACCTGGTAGGCTCCCAGAGGGTACCAGTGCACTTGCTTCTGAAGCAGAACTACCTGAGGGCACAGATAGTGCAGGAGCAGCAGAGACAGTGCTGCTATGTTGGCTCCCAGACATGCTGGTCATCAATGCTGGAGCCAGTGGACTGGGGGCAGGCGGATCTACTGGGGCTGGCTTAACTCACTGTGCTGTGTAGCCTTTAGTGATGTGGTACACATTAATGACATGGAGACATTTTGACAATGCATAGTAGAAAATAAAAAAAAGCGATAAGGGTTGGGGTGAGAGAAAAAAAAAGTTTAAATTAGTATCATCATATGTGACATACAATGCATTAATACAATTATACAACTCTTTTATCTAAAGTATTGCATTTAAGTATATGTCCTAACAGAAGCACACTATACTAGTGATTGCTGAAAGCAATCATTGAAATGTGCATATATTGCACATATGCATGTTCCACTTATATAGATTACAGTTTACAGCAGGGCATTTGTGTCAGTAGTATACATTTTTAATTTAATGTAAATAGTATTGAAGAAATAACAGTACTCTATAGTTGTGAATCGTGGCATTTGAACCCACAACCTCTGACTACAGTCTAATATTGGACTCTTAGAACTGGTTTGCGCTACAGACTAATGCATGCATACTTGCTTTTACAGTTGGGATATGCATACTCAATTTGATACTACTCTATAAAAGACCAAAAAAGCTATCTTTAACTTTTAATGCTACAATAACACTTCTCTTCTGCGGCATACATACTGCTTGCTAACCTCAGTCTCTCCAGTCTAGCAACATGAGCCTGCCGACTGAACTCATGTTCAATGGGAGCTAGTGAAAGAACAGAAAAGAAGAGCACTATGCATACCAGTAATGCCTATATTTAGATTTTTAAGTCTTACAAGTACTCTCTTATTGTCATACTTACACAGCTGTGGGATGTCCATAGTCTCAAACTCATGCAACCAGTGGTTGAGAGTATCCTTTTTTCTCCTTTGTAGGTCATTAAAATGATGCCTACATTGCTCTCCAGTGCATGGGATGCCAATGACACTGGACATAGCCTGGGCCAAACTACTCCAAGCCTCAAACTTGTACTGGGAGCAAGAATAGTTCCCCTGCAGAAGCCCGTAAGTGTGGTTATTTACCAGGAGTCCAATAAATATCCTGGACATCCCACTTCTGTGCCCTAAACTTGGCACCTTCCTCTCCAATGCCAGCCTTGTCTACCAGCCAAAGTAGAGCAATGGAAACTGATGCTTTCCCACCAATTCCACTTATCACATTTACTGGTAGTGTGCAAACCCGAGAAATTATACTAACCATGCTTGTATGATGTTAAGCAGACAGCAGCAGTGCCAAGCAAGGAAGAATTAAATAATTGAAATTGGAAGGCTAATCTGACACTTGGCCTTAGTTTGAGGGGTGTCTGCTGATGTTGCCTGGAAATATATATTGGAAATTGGGAGGTAACTGTTAGGTGAGTTAAGTTTGTAGACATGCACTGAAGGCATAAATGTAATGACCTGACACATTTGTTTTTGCCTTTATACACTGAGGAAGATTGATTTTTACACTGGGGGATTCAAACTTAGTTAGGCACAAGGTACAAAACATTTTCTTCCACATAGTTGACTTTCCATCTTTGACATAGAAGAAGTGGTGCTCAGACATAGTCTGGAATCATACATAAATACAGGTGGCAGTTTGAGCTGTTACGCATGTATGTTTGTGACCTGACAAGGTTATTGGATATCAGTCCAGTTGTATATATGTCATATGTAATTGTGAAGCCCATGCAAGTCCAGATAGCAGAATTATACTTAACGAAATATTCTAGATAGTATACCCTCAGTCATACATCTGAAAACACAATAATGGTGTGCCATCCTTCATACATATAATTCATATCATTACCGCTATGTAAAGTGTTATCAGTGAGAGTGAATATAATGGCAAGTGGAACAACAATAAAAGTGTATGGAATATCTTGTATTAGAACCCATGACCATGTGTCTGGCAGTCCTACACTTACACCCATTGCCACAAGAATGCTGAAATAACACTGGTCTAATTTTTCAGTTCATTGCTATAAACTACACCGTAACAACAGTAAAAATAGGTTGCATACCCTGCACTAGAACCCAGGACCATCTGTACTCCAGCCCTACACTTACACCTACTGCCACAGGACTAGTTACATGAAATGTCCTAATTTCCTAATGATTCTTAAGGTCTCTGTGGTAACTGCTGTGTAATGCCTCTTAGCATGTTTGTAAGATGCCCAACAAAATTCATTGAATGTATCAGATTTCAATTATTGGCTGTCTGAGTCTTGTCTGCAGGTGTTGGCGAACCTTACTAACAGCTGCACAATGTGGCTAAGGGCAGTTTCATGATGGAACACAGAAATTCCAACAGTGTATTGTTTTTGACCTTTGACTTTTACAGACACCATGTTTGCAGGTGTTCTGCAAGTGTTCTGTCTGCTTATTGGGTGGACCACTAGTCCAGTTTGTACACTGCCAAGCTTTGTGCAAATGAGATAATCACAGCCAAACCTGACATTCATTTTTCTCCTTTTCCTGTGTTTGTGCTAAGCGGAGCATCATGCAAACACTGCCCCCCCAAAGAAATAAAAAGGAAAAATAGCTTAAATGGGGAAAAGCAATCTATGACATACACACCACAAAATGTTAGTATACATGAAATATCTCTACATAGGTCTGGATTTTAAGTCTCACTCCAATGAACCTTTAGAACAGAATAAGGGTACCTTATCCCTCTTTGCCACAAAAATAGCTTTGCAGCAGGGAACTGAAACAAAAATAAAAAGGAAAAGTACTTCAAATGAAGCAAAGCAATCTATGAAATAAACACTAGAAAATGTTTATTAGTATACATGACATATTTCTTCCTACATAGGACTGGATCTGAACTCTTACTCTAATGAACCTTCAGAACACTGTAAGGTCACCTTATCCTTCTTTGCCACACAAAAAGCTTTGTTGCGAGAAACTGAAATCATTCTGCATAAAAACATCTGCAGCATCTTCTACAGTAATGTGAAACCATAAAAGTATTATTTGTACATTTATTATTTTTGGATGTAGTGTACTAAGTGATCACACAACCAGTTATGAGTACTGCTTGCAGATATGCAGCTCTGTCTTACCTCTCTGTGTTTCCTGGTCATTCTTCTCTTAACTGACCAGTAATTTGAGACATGCAGTCTGTAAGCCATTCTGTATCATTATCCTTAAATGTGTGAGGATATTAAATGGCAATAATATAATATGCAGTTGCTAACAAATGAAGGGGAGGTTGGAGGTTAGTGGACAGAACCTGTAAATTGTGTGCTGCTTACTTACATTTCCATCCTTGACAAAATTATATCTAACACTTTGTACGTCTAACCTGACACACCCACTGGATGTAGGGCAGTCTACATTGCTGTTGTGTTTACCTTCTCCCTACTGGTAATCATTCACAGTTGAAATCCATTAAAAACAAACACTGAAGGAGTGCCTGCCCTATGTTTACATCAGATACATGGAGCCAAGTATTTGAGATTCAGAAAATTTAATGAGTTCACACCTCATTTGCTTCACCGTGTTGACAGCCCTGAAATTACTCCATAAAAAGGCAACAGTATAGTTAGGAAACTGAAGGTGAGGAGACTTGTTTATGTGGAGAACACAAAAAAGAGGGTATTACTTTGGGATACATCTGCACAGAGGATTATTGAACTTAAGAAGGTATGCTTGCATTTTGTCAGCTACATACTGCATATGCTGAAATGTTTAATAGTTTTATATATATATATATATATATATATATATATATATATATATATATATACACATACATTTTTCTGATTATCAAAGGCTTTTACACTTGCATCCGTCAGGGCATTTCACAGGTATACATGACTGGCAATACCTTAACATGGAATGTTATGTGTTAAAACTGCAGACATGCTTCAGGGACAGTTCATTTGAGAGCACTTTTAGCATTTCAAAGAGGGTTTGTTAGCAAAATGTGTAATTTGCCTGTTTTCTTTTGGGGGGGGGGTAGCAAACTGCATTTCTGTTATGGCACAAGCAAGGATATGTTGCTACCATTACTCTCCTTTTTTTGCATCATGCCTGTGGTTCATATTTCAGATCTCTAGATTGTTTTCTGTTTCTCCAGTGAGTAATACTGAAATGCTAATAACCAAAAACTGTAGTAATCCAAGCAGGAAAGCTGTACTTAAAACCAGAAATGAAATGCCAGGTTGGCAGCCCCACAGAAAACTAAGATGTAATTTCTTTCCTCAAATTTATTGAACTTAAAAGTAAAGTGATTTAGCACTTTTGTCTCTCAACTGGAGACTTCGTCAGAATGAAAACACATTCAACTGACAGGATTTAATTTATTTAATCTATTTAATTATATTATTGTTCATCAGAACCATGACTTCAGCAGCCCAAGCACACACTATGTGATATTTCTGGTTTGAGCTTGTGCCTCATTATGGCATTCTTCAGTAGGTGTGTGTGCATTTCTGATGGGTGTCATCAGCCATGGTTTCAATGCATAACCTGTATCCATCAGTAAATGACCCTGTGGAATATCCCCCGGAGTGAACATCTAATACAGTTGGGAGGGATGCCAGATATGTGAGTCATGGTAACTGCCTGGGTTGCCAGCACACACCTTCAAGATGACTCTTTTGGCATTACACATGACTTGACAATTAAAAGAGTTGAAGCCCTTTCTATTAATGTAGAGCCTTCCCTGTTCCCCAGCTGGTGCCTTAATTTCTACATGTGTGCAATCTATAGCACCCAGTACTTCAGGGTAATGCTCTACAGGGTAAAACCCCTGCATATTTCTGTCCCTATCCTCAGAAGTATGGGGAAAACATATGTGGTCACTAGCATAATAGAGCATAGCATTCAATAACTGATGGATGATCCCGGATGCTGATGTCTGTGACACCCCATGCATGTCCTCTGTTAGTCTCTGAAAGGTACCTGTAGCTAAGATTTTAAGTGCTACACATACCTTTGTCTCCACTGGAATGGGTTCCCATCAGTTTGTCCTGGCTCTGAGTTGAAGATGACAGAGGTTGCAGTGTTCCTGTAGTGTGTATCTATTCACCCTATAATGCTTTACAATTTCCACATCATGTAGAGTGTGATAAGTTACCTGTGGTCTGAAAACTCTTCTCCTTTTTGGCCTTGGACTATTAGCATCAGCAGCATAGACTTCAGCCTGTTGCACATACAGATAAATTAAAGCAACAGCAGCCCCTAACATTGTTTCTGTGTAGACTCCTTTTCATGGCTGTACTCCAGTAGGTTTTGGAATTTGCAGGAGAGTCTACATGGTTGCTTTGTAGCTTGTTGAATAGCTGTTCCATCATGGATTGGTTGATTAGCATACAATTCAGCTGCTTATGCTGCAATTTGCATGCCATGGTGTTTACCTTGTTTGCACGACTGTGCTGAAATGGACCATGTAGGCTTTATTGAATCTGGCCACATAACTGTTTAGGATATTTACAATCACAGGTAATATGAAATAAGTTAGCTTTGTCTGACCCACAAACAGTACAGGAAGCTGAATAGGTGGAGTAATATTTAGCCATTTTATAGGGAATTAAATAGGCATAATTTAGGATCAGCAAATACGAAAACTAACACAGCAAACCAAAATATGGAAAAACAACAACAGGAACCAGATCCAAAGTTTTATTGCACTTAGTGCCTTGGGCAATCCAGCCTTCAAAGAGTACATTTTTATGTTAGAACATTACCCTATATATATATATATATATATATATATATATATATATATATATGTGTGTGTGTGTGTGTGTGTGTGTGTGTGTGTGTGTGTGTGTGTGTGTGTGTGTGTGTGTGTGTGTGTGTGTGTGTGTGTGTGTGTGTACCCCTTGACATACAATTAATCAATAAAACAGCCAATAAAACAATTACATCAGTTAATTAATACAATTTAAAGCAAACATTTCCAATTAATTTCTCTGTTCAACTCTCTTGGTGCAAAAGTATCAAATTTTAAAATAAACAGTTTCCTTATGTGATAATACAGTCTTAATCAATCTCTCATCCCCCTTTCTTACAAAAACTTTTTTCTAGAATTGTTGCTTGTAGCAAGCTACTATCACTATGATGTTTCTGCATATAGTGTAAAGCTATAGGTCTTTCCATTTTCTGTTTTTTAATGTCTCTGATATGTTCCTGCAACCTAATTCTAAATTTTCTCTTGGTCTCCCCAATATAGAATAGGTTGCAGGGACATCTCAAACAATACACTACACCTTCTATGTCACAACAAAAAATAGTATTTGATATAAATATTTTCTCATTAATTCTATGAAAACTAGACACTATATGACAACACATATTGCAATTATTACAAGGTGCGTTGCCCTTGCATCTTAAAGAAGTTGAGACATTCACTACAGGCAATAAAAAGTAAGCCTTCACTAGTTTATCCCCCAGATTTTGACCACTTTTAAAGGCAATATAGGGTGTACTACCAATAATTTTATTCAACAATTCATCTCTCAATAAAAATTTCCAATAATATTTAATTATTTCCCAAATTTGTTCACTTAAAATGTTATACATGGTAACAAAAAGCATTTTATCACCACTATTGGGTTTATTTCTGTTCATAACATACATATTCCCATTATTATGTTTAGAGAGGTTGGTATCAATTATTTTATTTACAGATTCTTTGATCAAATCTTCACTATAACATCTATGTACAAACATAGACAAGGTCTGGCTTATTTGTTTTTGTAAATCAGGTATATTATTACAAAGCCTACATAATAATCATTTCATCAAATGGTAGAGCTTTGATAGTATGTTCAGGATGGAAACTAGTGCCATATAAATACTGGTTGCCATCATCAAATTTACGATAGACCATAGTTTTAATAGAACCATCATTCATGCCAGTTAGATGCACGTCCAAATAATTAATTTCTGTACCACACTGTAAACCATCAAATTTAACATTGTAAATATTATTATTCAACTGAAATTAACATTCTTGGACTTTATCTAACCCTCCATTACAAATAAAAATCAAATCATCAATATATCTAAAATAAAATAAAACATGTTTTTTACAAACTTATTACTATATATATAATCCATCTCAAATTTGGCCATGAAAAGATTTGCATACATGGGGGCAAATGGTGCCCCCATGGTTGTACCTTGCATCTGATGATAAACAACATCATTAAAACTGAAATAGTTATGAAGCAAGCAGAAATGAACAAGCTCTACCATATAGTGAGACATTGGGTTATCATCCAAAAAATATTGTAGTGCCATAATACCATTATTATGTTTAATATTGGTATATAAACTGCATACATCTATGGAAATCCAAAACATGTTGGAATTCCATTGCATGCCTGATATCTTTTCCAAGAAATCAAAAGAATCTTTAATATAAGAACCAAGCTTCTCCACATAGGGTAATAATAATTATGTATAAAGACATACACATTATGTAGAAAATAATTAGTGGCAGACACTATGGGCCTTCCCTGAGGGTTAATACTATCTTTATGCAGTTTAAGAAGACAGTAAAAAGTAGCTACATTACACCCATCAATATTAAATTTAGTGTCAATGTCCTTTTTAGTGAAATAGCCCAAACGACATCCCTTCTCTATCAAAGCAGAAACATTTTCCATTGCCTTTACATACATATTAACATCACAAACTTTATATGTTGTTTTATCATTCAAATGTTGCAAACTCATGTTAAGATATTGCAAATAATGAAGCACTACAATCTTGTTCCCCTTATCAGAAGGCTTTACAATCAAATCATGCCTAGCAGCAAGATTTTTAAGAGCAAGCCATTCATTCTTAGTCATGTTATATTGAGACTGGTGCATATTATTATATTCTTCAAAAAACTCTTTAACAGAAAAATTAAGCATTTCTGAAAAATGGCGAACACTGTTGTTTACATGGGGGAATACATTTACTTTTGAAATGCACTACACTAGTGTCAAATAAACTATATGCATTAACTGTAATGTCAGTATTAAAATCATCAGAAACACAAGAATGGACACTATCATCTTCACTATCCATTTCCAAATTAATATAATCCTGTTGTTTATCCATTTGTTCATTAAAAAACATTTAAGATGTAATTTTCTTACAAATTTAAATATTTCTTGCTTTAATATATGTAACCTAGGTACCACTGTCAGAACAAATTTTAATCCAAGGTTCAATACACTATATTGTTCATCCGTAAGGGAACAGCCTGATAAATTAACAACATTTGAAACATTACAAATAGGAGAGAAATCAGTTCCATCTACCTCTCTTGTATGGTTATTTAAATTGTCCTTCATTTGTTGTAAAACCATAATTAGTTCCTCTCTTCTTGTTACCTCCTTTGGCATCTTGTCCGTTGTTATGAAAATGCTGCTGGTGAAGTTCCATTTCTTGTGCTGGGGGAAGTGGAGGGTATGAGCCAACGTCATTTTTGGAATCTGTGGTGTAACCCGCTCCATCCGAAGAGGCAAATGAAACAGAAAGTTTTTTCATTCTGGGTTTACCATTAAACCCAGGAGATACAGTTTTTTTTTGTTTCTCCACAAAAAAGCACGTCCATTATTGTAGTCACACAAGTCCCTTTTAATTTTATGTAGTTTGAAGTTGACCTGCTCGTTTTCAAATTTGTTCAATTTATCCTTCATATTTTTAAAAACCTCATTGACCTTGGAAGAACCAACCTTATTTAGGATTTAGTGTGCATGGTATTGAGATCATTCTTAAGTTTTTTATGTAAAAGTTGCTCCCTTTCGATCAGAATGCTAACCCATTCCATAGCACATTTGTGTGCCATGGCTAACCATCTGTCTTTAAAGGCTGCATCTGCAGTATCTGCAGAATCAAAAGGTGTAGATGGGCTCTTGAATGCTTGCAGCCCTCGAGGTGAAATGTCTAACTCAGAATATCTGAGCAAGCCCAATAAATTAAAGTGACAGCGGGTCTCTCTATAAATGAGTTTTTCAAAACTTTCAATACTATCTTGCACTTCTTGAGGAAGAGAACCATTAGCAGTACCACCAATACTGGCAAAAGGATTGCTATGTCTCTGTAGTTTCTCCTCTACATATTTAGAAGCAAAGTTATAGTTAAACATAGACTCACTGCTGTTAGAAAAATTAGTAACCCCAGCAATATTGGGTTGAATACCTGAGTTAGCATTGGAAGCAGAACCATGCACTACACAATTATCCATGGATTTTTGTGATACAGTACCAGAAATACCCAAACTAGATGTAGCTGAAGTGAAATCCTCATGAAAAACACAGGGAATGATCAGCAGAGGATCTGAAGCCATGAAGAAACAGCAAATATGAAAACCAACACAGCAAACCAAAATATGGAAAAACGACAACAGGAACCAGATCCAAAATTTTATTGCACTTAGTGCCTCGGCCAATCCAGCCTTTAAAGAGTACATTTTTATGTTAGAACATTCCCCTATACACACACACACACACACGCACACATATATATATATATATATATATATATATATATATATATATATATATATATATATATATATTGACATACAAGTAATCAATAAAACAGTCAATAAAACAATTATATCAGTTAATTAATACAATTTAAAGCAAACATTTCCAATTCATTTCTCTGTTCAACCCCCTTGGTGTAAAAGTATCAAATTTTAAAATAAACACAGTTTCCTTATATGATATAACATTCTTAATCAATCTCTCATCCCCCTTTCTTACAAAAACTTTTTCTAGAATTGTTGCTTGTAGCAAGCTACTATCACTATGATGTTTCTGCATAAAGTGTAAAGCTATAGGGCTTTCCATTTTTTTGTTTTTTAATGTCTCTGATATGTTCCTGCAACCTAATTCTAAATTTTCTATTGGTCTCCTCAATATAGAGTAGGTTGCAGGTACATCTCAAACAATACACTACACCTTCCATGTCACAACAAAAAATAGTATTTGGTATAAATATTTTCTCATTAATTCTATGAAAACTAGACACTATATGACAACATATATTGCAATTATTACAAGGTGCAGTGCCCTTGCATCTTAAAGAAGTAGAGACATTCACTATAGGCAATAAAAAGTAAGCCTTCATCAGTTTATCTCCCAGATTTTTCCCTCTTTTATAGGCAATATAGGGTGTACTACCAATACTTTTATTCAACAATTCATCTCTCAATAAAAATTTCTATAAATATTTAACTATTTCCCAAATTTGTTCACTTAAAATGTTATACATGGTAACAAAAAACATTTTATCACCACTATTGGGTTTTTTTCTGTTCATAACATACATATTCCCATTATTATGTTTAGAGAGGTTGGTATCAATTAATTTATTTACAGATTCTTTGATCAAATATTCACTATAACCTCTATGTACAAACATAGACAAGGTCTGGCTTATTTGTTTTTGTAAATCAGGTATATTATTACAAAGTCTAGATAATCTAATCTAATTTTTCCATCATTTAGGATCATCAAGTGCATATAAAATATTTTTTCAATGGAATAAATTTATTATTCACTTGGAATAGTTTGTCTAATATATATTTGTTTAAACTGAAAGAGTATATATTTGTCCAATAAGAGGATATTACATATTTATTTTGTGGCTTATAATTTAGTTTGTATGTATTAGAAATAGCTTTGTCAGAGCAGAGAGAGGACCAAAGTTCTTTAAAGAAAGTGATCTTGTTTAGAAGATGGGACTCATTTGGGCATAGAGTTGAGATGGTGTTTGTGATTAGTTTAACAAGAGGTAGATATATTTTAGGAAGGTTGAGGTTTAATCTAATGTGTTCAATGGATGATGTTAGGAAATGTTAGAAAGTTGTTAACTAGTTAGTTTTGAATTTGGGGAAATGAGCTAAGTTGAACTTATTTTTTGATAGTTTGATATTAGGATTTAAATTTATAGATTTAAATAAATTTTGCATGTTGTGAATTTTTAATAATCTTAGCAAAGTTTTGAATGACAAGACCAGGATGATTAGAGTGTTATGAATTTTAAGTTGTCTTAGGGTTTTGAAATCTAGACATGGAATGACTGGGTTTTACATTGGTAAGATTTTAGGGTGCTAGCCCATATCTTTATCTAGTATGGACACCATGCATTTTTGTGATGATTAAATATAACTATATAAAGTATTTTGCTTGAATTGATAATTAAGTAGTAAAAGCAAAATCAGGAAGACTAAGTCCTCCATTTAGTTTAAATGTTGTTAATTTATTGTATGTGATCCATACTGATTTGGACATCCAAGTGAATGCACTCAGTGTCAAAGTGACATTATTAAAGATTTTTTAGGAATTATTTTGAAAGGACATATTAGGAAAAAGATGATTTTTTTGAATATATTCATTTAATAATAGCAACTTTTGAAAGAAATGAAAATTTCAGGTTAGACCATTTCTTTATGTCCTGAAGAATACAAGACCAAATGTCAAGGATATTAGCCTTGGAACTGAGGGGTGGGTCTTGGTGAAATGTGTCCTCTATATATCTCAAATTGAGATTAACTGCATTTGACTGATATTGTTACTATTTAATGGTTTATAGTTGGTCTTAAGAGGGACTAACAGTGATTTTTGTAGGTTCAATTTTCAATTAGATGTTTTAAAATAATTAATGGTATTTAAAATTTTAGGGATGTCTGAATAAGCATTTTCTCTCTCTCTTTAACTTTCTATCTCTCTCTGTGTGTGTGTGTGTATATATATATATATATATATATATATATATATATATATATATATATATATATACACACATATATATATATAAATCATCTGCAAAGGCAGTGAACAAGAAATTGATGTTAGAAAATTTAGGGGATTTGAAATAGGTCTAACATGACAGATGACTAAGAAAGGGTTCTAAATAAATGTTAAAGAGAATTGGGGATAGAGGGCATACATGCCTGACCCCACATATTATGTTGGGGGACTATAAGACTTGTTAATATATAATCTGGTAGTGTTTTTTGTATAACATTTGGATAGAGTCAACAAATGTGTTTGGAATATCAAGTTTAGTCATGACCATAAATATAAATTGGTAAGGAATTCTGTTGAATGCTTTGGAGGCATCTACTATCAAAATATAATATTCTTGACCATTGCAGGATTTTAACGTTTGTAGGGATTCAAGCGATAGTGTGTGATCACTGACTTGTCTGTTGGAAAGGAAACCTAACTGGAGAGGTGAGAGCATGCTAGGAAGAAGAGATTTAAGTCTATTTGGTAGGAAAGAGGTATAAATGTTTATAACAGAATTCATATGAGCTACAGTTCTATAGTTTGAAGCGTTTGAAAAGGCCTTTGTTTGGTTTAGGTATCATAATAGCTTTAGACAGGTTTAAGTAAAGATCCACACTTCCTCATTTACTAAAATCATTGTAAAATCTGAGAAGAATTTTGGAAATAATAGGTTGAAATCCTTTGCAAATTTGGCAGTATAACCATCAGGGTTAGATGATTTGCCATTAATAAGTAGTTTTATACAGTAAGAGATTTCAAAGAGTGCATAGGGTTTGATTAACTGTTCCTTCTGAGTAGAATTTATAGTTGGGAAATGAACTGATTCTAAATAAACATAATGGTCTAGGTGTGAATCGAACCAAATTGATTCATTATAAATTTGAGCATATAATTTAGCAAAGATATCTTTGTTTGTTTTGTCTTTTGTCTTTTCCTGGTAAGGGGTCGCTACAGCAGAATTCCGGTCCGCTAATGATTGGCAGTAGATTTTTACGAAATGCCGAGGTGCCAGCACGACGCCTAACCTTCAACGAAGGCACACCCATTTACGCACGCATGTCTTTCAAACGCTACCCAACCACAGGGAGGACATGCAGACTCCACACAGAAGGCACTCCCAAGCCAAACCAAGAATCAGATGGGAGAACTTCTTGCTGTGAGTTAACAACACTACCACCGTACCACCGCAGCAATTTAGCAAAGATATCTTGTATTTCTTAATTGGAGATTATTGTGGAATTAGTAATTTTTAAACTAGAAATATAATGAAAATTAGGTAGCAGTTTAAGGATATTGGCAAGAAGTTTAGAAGGGCATTGTGCCCATTGTTGAGTATTCTGCTAACATTTTTGATTTGCATTGTCAGAGTTGTACTTGATATAAAAAATATAGTTGTCTATGAATGTTTTTAATCTGCAATTCAAGTTGTCCTTTCTGTCTGGTAGATAATTCATTTTCTAACAATTGCATTTTAAGGTTATTGCCTTTGAGTTTATAAGATTTGACATAGAAAGATGCTCTGGGAATTACAATTCCTCTGATTTGTGATTTTTGAGCACTCCATTGAATGTCAGTTGTGATATCTGTCTTATTTATGTCAGTATAATTTTTTTTATAAGGACATTTATATCATGTTTATTATCTTCTTTTTGTAGCAATCAGGGTTTAAGTGTCCATGGGAATGCAGTGCTTTCTGTTACTTTTGGTTTATCCCAATCTAATGATAGAATTATTTTTGAGTGATCCAAAAAAAATCTAGGTTCAACAGTGAAATTTGCAAGGGCATAAGTTAATTTGTCTGAAATTAAAAATAAAGTCAGTATGAGACCAACGTTTATGACAACTGACATTTATTATTTTTAATGTGATTAATTTATTTACAGTAATTAATCATAATGAAGGCTTGGAAAGTTTCTTTTTTTACAAATGGTTGGTATGTATGTTGTCAACCACAAAAATGGCTACTCCACAAGTACAAATATGACTGTCATTGTCCATGTTGGTGTGAATGACCTGAGACTTACCTCCCTGGACTACATGAAAAGCAACATGGAGGAGCTCTCCAATCTTGTAGCCCAGGCAGGTATGACCCTAGCCCTGAGTAGCATCTGCCATCACCCAAAATGATACCACAGTACAAGGACAAAATGCTTGACTTCAACAACTGGCTAAGCTTCTGGTGTCATTCTAAGGTGATCCAGTATCTGTCTGCCTGGGATGACATGATCAACAGACCATGATGTTTTGCCAGAGATGGTCTGCACCTGTCATCCTTGGGATTCTGGATACTGGCTAAGGCTCTTGCTACCCCTATATTGCCTTTTTTTAGGCAAGGTTCAAATGACAAATTCACCACCATAACAGGTACAAACAAGCAAAATCTGAGGGTAATGCTACTCAATGCTAGAAGTCTAAACCTCAAAATGCATTCACTCGAGGCACTCCTTAAAATGGAGAACATCGACATCTGTACAGTGACAGAGACCTGGTTCAAGACTCCAGAGAGCACCCCTGCATTACCAGGCTATAATTCATACCACACCTTTCAACCACCTAACCTGGACTGAAACACTAAAGGCAGAGGCATGTCCATATTCATTAAGAATATCCACACCTCCAGGCTAGTTGCTCAGCATAATGCATCCGAGATTATCCAAGTGCAACTAACTCTGGGCAAGACACAATCCAAATTGTAACTTGCTACAGATCCCCATCATGCCCCAGGATTTTCACTCTTCATTTCTTGATACACTGGAAAATATTAGGGTACAACCCAACACCCTAATAATGGGTGATTTCAACTACCCCACCATTAACTGGGAAAACTACTCATGTACCAACTCTTTTGCTCAACATTTTCTGGAATTCATAAATTCCAGTGCCTTGGATCAACTTATCCACACTCCAACAGGGGCAGCAATATCCTAGACCTGGTCATTACCAACATGGGCGATCAGTGTTCCACACCAGAGGTCAATTTCTCATTGGTCAGATCTGACCACAAGCTAATCCCCCTAGACATCCACATCCTGCCCTCACTCCCCATTAGGGAAACGACCATAAAGAAAATCTCCAAAGCCAACTTCACGCTTCTTAAGACAGAAGTGGCAAACTTCACGACACCCATGCAGATGGACAATAGAGGTATGACTGCTGAATCTTGCACAAATGCACTTTATAAGCACTTACACGAGTGCATGGATTGTGCTATCCCTAACAGAACCAAGATGCTATCCTCCAAAAAAAGGAAGCAAATCTACTGGTCCCATGCCATAAACAAACTCTACAACAGAAGAAAAAAATTGTTGCAAAAAAGAGTAAAATCCCATGATTGGAGGAACTCCCTGGTCAGCCTTAGTAAGAAGCTGAGATCCCTCATAAAATCCTCCAAAGCTAGTTATGAAAACAAAATTGCCACTAATTCTAAAGACAACCACAAAGCATTCCATAGCTATGTCAAGAATCTCAATGGCAACACTCAGAGTTACAGCACAATGGCACTAAATATACAGAACCAACTGATACTGCCAACATCCTGGCAGATAGGATCATTGCTAACTTTACCCTTCTCTCACCCCCTAAAGGGCCCATCTCTATACTGGAAGAATGCAAAGTTCTTATAATCATGGCCAATCATCTTAGCTTATCATGGCAGGTTAAAACCACACTCTCCAAAGCCAAGAACACAGCATCCATGGGACCTGACAACATTCCTGGCTGTGTTCTACACGAACTACAGAATAAGCTGGCACTCCACCTAAGCACCATGTTCAATCATAGCCTCACCTCAGGCTTTGTGCCCACTGAATGGCACACAGTGATGGTTATCCCACTCCATAAAGGGGGAGCCACCATGGACCCCGTGAACTACCATCCCATTAGCCTAACGATCCTGGTCTGCAAGGCCATGGAATGTATCATCATGGAACTTATAAACAAAGACATTGGTGATTTCCAAACTCTGGACCCCATCCAGTTTGGGTTTGTAAAAGGCAGATCATGTCTCCTAAACCTGATAGACTTCTTTGAAGCAGTCACCAAAGCTGTAGACGAGGGTAAGGTGGTTCATACAGCCTATCTAGAGCTCACCAAGGCTTTTGACACCATCCCCCATTCTGGAATTATAGAACTCAGTAAACTAGGTATAAATCCCTATGTCACAAGATGGGTTGCTAACTGGCTCACTGACAGAACCCACACTGTGAAAGTAGCAGACTCCAAATCCAACTTCAGACCAGTGACAAGTGAAGTACCACAGGGTTCAGTCCTGGGTCCTCTCCTGTTTGGTATGTACTTTTCTGAGATACAGGCTAACACAGAAGGTCTTTGTCTAATGAAGTTTGCAGATGACTGCAAACTAGGAGCCATAATCGGAACTCCTAATGATGTGGACATCCTACAAAAAGGCCCCACTGAGACAGATGCCTGGTGCAAAGACATGGCCTCAAGCTCAATGCTAAAAATTGCATTGTCATCCCCTTTGGTAAAAACTCTGTACCAATGAGCTACCACATAGGTGGTAGTCTACTTAACACCAAAAGTGTGATGAGAGACCTTGGGACACAGGTGGACAGTAGTCTCTCCCTTGATAATCACATCACCACAATAGTCATGAAATCCTTCTACATGGCACACCTCATCACAAAAGGTTCCTCATCCAGGAAAAAAGAGGTAATTGTTCCCCTCTACTCGTCATTCATTAGACCCATTATAGAGTACAATGCCCCTTTTGGTATGTACCTCACAAGAGATCTACAACAACTGGAAAGGCCACAGAAATACCTCACAAAGAGGATTACCAGCCTCAAACAGATGCCCTATGCAGACCATCTCAAAAAACGTCAGCTTTACTCCGTTACATATCGCCTACTCAGAAGTGATCTCTGCCTAACATACAAAGCTATGTCAAACCCAGAGCTGTTGAACATGCTCCACTTAAAGAAATCCCGATCCCTCTGAGCTACATGTTCTAGGGACCTAAGACTTGTCACCACAATAAAAAGAACATGCTGGGGGGATAGATTACTGTCCAAGAGACTTCCCATGCTCTGGAACAGACTACCTATCTATATCAAACAAAGCTCCTCATTACCACTCTTCAAGAAAAATCTGGATGATTGGATGGGAGATAGGAAATTCACCCTGGGATCACCTTCTGTGGCTCTGCTTGACAGGGACACAGGAAAATAATTTTCTCAGGTGGCGAAAGCTAGGGTACCTTTTTGGCTAGGGTTATATAGGCCCAAGGGCTAATAGCCTAGTACCTACCTATGAACCTATGAAAATGTTTGTATTACAAACTTGCATTTATGGAAATGGTTCTACATAACAAATTTATATTTTGCGAAGAGGAGTACTTTCAACAAAAAGTGGGAGTTGCTATGGATGCAGCATGTGCCCCTGTGTATGCTAATTTAGTTTTAGCAGCATGGTAAGAACAATTTGTATTTCCATCTCAATATTATAATTATATTCAATCATATTTTAGATTTTTAGATTACATTTTAATTTTGTAGAAAGGAAATATTGAAGAATGTTTGTGTTTTAAAGCCTATTTAGAAAAAAAAACAAGTTATTTAAAATTTACATATTAGACACGTACTGAGAACATCAATTACTTGGGTATCACCATAGGGAAAATAACTGTTTTACTTCCTCTACTTACTGTAAGGAAACCTTTTCCACCTCCTACCTCCATTTAGACAGTTGTCACCCATTTCAGCAAAAGTGAACGGTGAAATAATGAGACTGTCTGGACTTATTAGTGTGAACAACTGTGTTTTTTTTCAAGAGTTGTATAATATGATAGCTATGGTTTTATAGAGAGATTACTCCAAATCACTATTGACTGAATTAAAAAGTGAAGCAGTAAGAAGTAGGAGTTCACAGTTTTTTACTCTGGTGGGTCCATTGGCCAATGTGAACCAAGTTATGGAAAATCAGTTATTAGAAAAGAAAGAAGAGTATAAAAAACTTTATTTAGTTCTCCCATTCAGTAGTGATGTTTATAAATACAGCAATATAGTGAAAAGGTGTTGCAACACCAATTTTGTTCCAGACTTAATGTAAAAATTAGGTGATACTCCATTCATAGTATTTGTGAAAGAAAAATGTAGACCAGAGCTTGTGTATGTACCTTTAAGAAGCATTTCCAGATGTAAACGTGCATATAAATAGTGAGCATGTGCAGGCAGCAGTGCCATTTTGAGAGAACAGCCAGAGTGTTAACATGTATGAGTGTGATAGTCAGTCTGTTTGTAAGTTTGTTTAAGTTACAAAGCCTCATTCCTGGTATATTTGTGTGTAATAAAGCTGCTTGAAATAAACCCACAACCGCTTGTCTGTTTTATCCTGACTGGATGAGTGACATGGTGTCAGAACTGGGACTGAGAGAGCAACTTCTTCAAGCCATGAGGTACAGAGTTGAAGGTGAAGGTAGACTGAGCTAGATGAGCGAAATTAAGCTCAAATGATCAAAAGGGGCCAGAAATGACCTTAAGGTAACCACAACTTGCACAAATGATTTGTTTTGCAAAGAAAATGAAACGGGGTATTTCTAAGGCACAAAACACATTATTAATTAAACAAAAATGTTTGAAACCACGATATTTGATAAAACTAGTAGAAATATTCATAAGGGTCTCAAAATTACCTTCAATTTGCATAACAAGCATGTTTAAAGTAAAATGAGCACAAGGAAAGTATAATGAGCATGATAAGAGATTAAAAGGGCATACAGAGTACAATAAAAGGGCAAGTAAGCTTAAAGAGCAAGGCACTGCATGATTTTTAGTAAAAGACTGTGTTTAGGCACAAACTACTATTTTGCATTGACCAAAGCAATTCAAAGCATAAGTCAGTATCTCAGAGTGTGCAAAGTGTTTGCAAAGTATATGCTTTATTACGGTGCAATTATTTCAAAGAGTTTGCCGTGTGCAAAGTACAGTTATATTGCAAAGTGCAGTCAAAAGACAGCCATTTTGAAAAGTTTCTTGTGCTGTGTACATTATTTGCAGAGTGCCGCCATTTTAAAGTGTTTCTTGCACTGTACGGAGTTATTTTGCAATGTACAGCCATTTTGAAGAGATTTTATGCTGTGTACAGTTTATTTGCAAAGTGCATTCTTCTCAAAGTGTTTCTTACTCTACTCTGAGCTTTTTCTGCAGTATACAGTTTATTTGCAAAGTTCAGTCATTTTGAAGTATTTCTTACACTGATGAGTGGTTTCACAAAGTACAGTGATTTTAAAGTGTTCAAGAACAGCAAAAAGGTAATCCACTGTGGATAGTTCTATAGAATACCAAAACCAGAAATCCAAAAATACTTCTCAAGACCAACCACAACAGCAAGCAGAAGTAAAAAAACAGTTTTATTTAAAAGGTGAGCGCTTTCATGCCCAACTGAGCACTTCTTCAGACCAATATAAAGCAATTAAAAACCAACAGCTCTTATATAGTCAATACATCAAAATCAGTCACATGTTCAATTACCACTGAAGCTATTTAAATAAATAATGAGCTTTAAGAATTGATTTTAAAGGTACATAACCATTTAACCTTGGATGTACATTTGCTTGAAATGTAACAATCCATCCAGTCTCATGCTGTTCTGTAATATTTATTTATTTTACATTTGTTGATCTGGAATGTCTGACTGAACCGAAGCCCTTTTTCAGCAGAGGCTCGGGGAGAAAAGCTCCAGTACATACATATAACATTTAGTCATTGATTACAAATATTATACAAGTGGCATTTTTGAGAGTTTACAGATTACATTTAGTCATCATACAAATATTATTTAAGTAGAAAAAATGTTAAAAACAGTTATGTTACACCCATAACAATTCTTTAAAAAGTAGTACTTAGTATAGAACAGCAACATAGGTGTTATTATTATTTTTTTTTTACAATTTATCAAACAGGATACAGTACACATATAATGAAGAGGAAGACTCAGATTAGGGAAGGTGAAGTTGAGAGTTTTCAAGGAAGGTTTGAGCATTAGCAGATCCAGTTCCTGTTGAAATATTCTTTTAGAGTTAGTTTAAATTTTTTGGGATGTGTGTGTGTGTTCTAATTTTGAGGGGAAGTTTGTTCCATTCAATAGAGGGGTGGTAGCTGTATAAGTTACATCCTACTTTAGATTTGGGCTTATAGATTTTTAAGAGGTCTTGTGAAGAGCTTCGGTGGTTTCTGGGAGCATAGTGGGAGATAGTAGAGTGTAAGGCTGGACAGAAGGATGGCTGGTAAATAATTGAGTGTATCATTTGGAGCTGAGAGAGAAGGAGGAGGTGGTGTAGTTCTATTCAGTTTAAATATCTTAGAGAGAGAGAGAGATAGTGGTGTGATCTATAGGATTGTTGGGATGCAAATCTGGCTACTTTGTGATATGTAGTCTCAAGTCTAGTAAGCAGAGAGGAGTTAAGGTTAGTAAGAATTTGTGAGGAGTATGTTAAGCAGGGAAGAAGGTAGGCATGAGTGAGGGCTATTCTAACTTCCTGAGTAAGACATATGTTATTTCTATATAGAACACCTAATTTAAGGTGAGTTTTCTTGATACAATTATTTATGTGGAGGTCGAATTTTAGTTGGTCATCAATTGTGATACCAAGGAGTTTTGAGCTGTGTTCAACTACAATAGGAGTCTTGCTGAGTGACAGGATAGTAAAAGAGGTCTTTATGTGGTTGGCTGTTTTAGGGAGGAAGAGTAGAAGTTTTGTTTTTTTAGGGTTGAGGATGAGTTGGTTGTTTGATGCTTCTACTGAGTTAAAGGAGGACTGGGTAGCTGTTAAGAGTTCAGAGTGGGAGTTAGCTATTGTTATGACTGTAGAGTCATCAGCGTATTGTGTAATAGAGGAGTGTGGGCAGGAGGTATAGAGCAGGTTTGTGAAGATGTTGAAAAGTAGTGGCCCTAGAATGGATCCTTGAGGGACACCCATTTGTATTGGAAGGGGAGTATATAAAGCAGTGTCCCATTTTACAGATTGGAGTCTATGTTTTAGATAGCTTTCAAACAATGCCACTGTTTCAGGGGAGAAGTTGGGGTTAGACAGTTTAACAGTAGAGAGTGAGAGACACTATCAAAAGATTTTGAGAGATCAAGAAAGAGACAGGAGATAAGGTTTTGGTCATCTCTAGCAAGGGAAATAGTATTGAGAAGGGATAGAAGTGCAGTATAGGTGCTATGTTTTGGTTGAAAACCATGTTGTGTAGGAGTAAGGTTTTCTTGAGAGAGATGATCCATCACCTGAGTATGTATGCATTTTTCAAGACCTTTCAACAGAGGGGAGAGGATGGCAATAGGTCTAAAGTTTGAGATTTCAGTGGAGTTACCTCCTTTGTGGATAGGTACGGTATAGAACTGTTTCCAGATGGATTTTACTTTGGATTCAGATTTTGAGTGGTTAATGATGATAGAGATGGGAAAAGCAAGTGCGTGGGCAGCTGTCTGAAGAAAGTAAGAAGGGATGTTATCAGCAGATACCGAGCATGGTTTTAGTTTGGAGAGTAGGATTCGGATGTATGTTGTTGAGATGGGCTTGAGGGAGAAGATTTTGGGAGGGGTAGTTCTTAATATCTCCTAAACCTACCCCAAAATTTAAATACTCTAACACTCCAAACTTAAACTTTTGTAGATCCCCTTCCTCATATACATGTTTCGCTAGGGCATTCCCATTATCTCTGTTTCTTATTGCCAATAGATGTTCTCTGACTCTGTCCTTTAGCATTCTCTTGGTTTTGCCTATGTAAAAACATGTGCATGCTGAACAACATGCTATATAAACTACATTTACAGTGGAACTATCAGCTTTAACCTTAAACTCAAACACTTGATTAGTGGTCGGATGTACAAATCTCCTATTGCTGTCTATATGCTGGCAAAAATTACATTCACAACAAGGTATCATTCCTCCCTGTATCTGTCTTCTCACACCTTGTTTTCTACCATAACAACAATCTCTTTAGAAATTGTTTGTTCTTAAAAACAAAATGTGGATGCTGTCCTACAATGTTACTAATCTTTGTATCTGATAATAGGACTGACCAATTCTTTTTAATTACATTGCAAAAAATGTCAGTATTGTTAGTGTAATGCATCAAAAAGTTGACTCTATCAATATTATTATAATTGATGGTCCACTCATAGTTACCAGTAATAATATTGCCTGAAAAGTAAGATCGAGCCAAACTTTTTCTTAAAACTCTCACTTCTCTGACCATGCCTTCCACTTCTTTAGTCCTATAACACCTGTCTTTAAACTCTTGTGCAAGGGTAGTTAGGTTAGAATTGAAAGTGCTTTCCTTACTGTTTAACCTCGACATCCTCATACCCTGGCCTTTCAATATATTCCTAAACACCCTAGATGGGTGCATACTATCTCTTCTAAACGTTGTATTTGTATGACAGTTTCCTGCAGTCTGGTAGCTATCTTATTATCTTCCATCTTAAAGACTTCTACATCTAAAAAATCCATAACCATCTTAGAGCCTTTAAAGGTAAATTTTAAGAAAGAGGTTGTACTATGTAAATACACAATAAATGCTGGAATAGCCTCTTCATGTCCCATCCATAACAGAAAAAGTTCATCCACAAATCTCTTAAAAAATACAATATGTTCAGAAAATCTGTTGCCTTTTAGAACATATGTCTCTTCCTAATGCGACATAATTAAATTCGCATAACTATTAGCACAGGGTGTGCCCATGGCAACACCCTGTTTCTGCCAATAGTAAACTCCATTAAATAAGAACACATTATGTCCTAAAATCAAGTTTACAAGGGAACATATCAGAACAATCTTCTCATCACTAAAATTGCTGTGCTTCTTCAAATAAATATGTAGGAACCTAAGACCTTCATCATTAGGTATGGATGTGAAAAGAGACTATACATCCAGAGTAAAAAAATATACATTCTCCATATCTTGATATTGCACTACACGTAAAAATATCTCCCTTAAAAATTGTTTAGTATCCCTAAGAATGGTTGTGGAAGAATCCACCAAACCCCTTAATTCTTTCTCAACATAAATAGAAAGTGACTCAGTCACCCACACCCTACCCAAGACAATAGGTCTCATAGGTAGTCTACTCATGTCTTTATGTAACTTGGGTAAACTATTCAATATAGGTACTAAAGGCATATTCACTCTAAACTAATTAAACAAGTCCAAAGTAATCATACATGCTGCCAAATAACCTTTTAAAACTTTATGGACATCATCAATAAGTCCGTAGACTTTTTGAACATCAATAACTTCATATACACTGTCAATATTGAGCATTTCCCGCATTGATGTCAGATAAAAATCCTTATCTAAAACAACTAAAGATCCACCCTTGTCAGCAGGGTAGAAAATAATAGTTTCATCTGCTTGTAAATCACACAAAGCTTGCCATTCAGATTTGTTTAAATTAGGAAATCTTGAATGTGAAGAGCCATGTAGAAAAAAATAACATCATTCTCACACAGAGAAGCAGAGATAATAGGAATGCCCTAGCAAAACATGTATATGAGGAAGGGGATCTACATAAGTATAAGTTTAGAATATTAGAGTGTTTCAATTTTGGGGAACATTTAGGAGATATTAAGAATATTATAGAACAGCATAAAACTGGATGGATTGTTAGAGTTCAAGCAGATGTACATCCAGGGTTAAATGGTTATGTACTTTTAAAACCAATTCTTAAAGCTTGTTATTTATTTAAATAGCTTCAGTGGTAATTGAACATGTGACTGATTTTATTTGATGTATTGACTATATAAGAGTTGTTGGTTTTTAATTGAGTTATATTGGTCTGAAGAAGTGCTCAGCTGGGCTTGAAAGTGTTCACCTTTTAAATACATTTGTGTTTTTTACTTCTGCTTGCTGTCGTGGTTGGTCTTGAGAAGTATTTTTGGATTTTAAAGTGTTCTTGTGCTACGGAGACTTATTTGGCAAAGTGCAGTTATTTCAAAGAGTCTGTTGTGCTATTGGGCATAATTACAAGTACTGGCATAGAGTTTTGGCATATTTATTTGTCTGTATGTTCGTACATAATTTGAAGCACCTTCACTACTGTGTGTTAATATGGCAGAGGCATTTTGCAGACCAAGTCTACTTGTGTTTGACCATAATATAGCAGAGAAGTGGAGAGTATCTGAGCAGGAATATGATATTTTCATAGAAGCAGCGTTTTCTGACAAAGGTTCAAGTACAAGGGCATTCATTTTGCTTAAATTAGCTGGGTCAGAAGCCATTGAAAGAGAACATTAATTTGTGTATGCACCAGAAGTATATGCAGGAGAGGGGGATACCGCCATATTGTAATACCGGCTGAATCAAGGGAGTACCTTGAGTGCTTGAAAAGTAAATTTAGAGAAATGTGCAACCCCCAGACAAATGTTACATTAGAGAGGCACGTATTTTATACAAGAGGCCAAAAGCCAGGCAAAACTTTTTCAGCTTATATCACTGACTTGAGAAATAAGGCTAAGACGTGCCGAGTTGGTGATTTGAAAGCTGAGTTAATAAAGGACAGGCCTGTGTGTGGTGTTAATAGTGCTGCAGTGAGGCAGATTTTGAATCGTGACAGTGATTTAACGTTGAGCAAAGCCATAGAGCTTTGTCAAATCCATAAACTCACAGAAGACACACAAGTATGCGTGCAAGTGATAACAGCATGGTTTCAATAGCCTCTAGAGCAAGCATGGACAGCATGCAGCACATGTCAAGCAGAAAGAGGCACAAGCACATGGCAGCTGCAACTCCTCCAGGTTTTCCATGGAAACCCTGTAACGTTCTAGCAAGTTCCAAGACTAGCTCAGTAAAATGGACATGCTCAGTGCAGTATAAGGGTGAGTCAGCAAAACCCAAGTCAAGTCTTATTGTTAACTGTCATAATTGTGGAGCCAACCATGAGTCTAAAAGAGAGAAGTGCTTAGTATTTGGTTAACAATGCCACAAGTGTAAAAAATGGAATAATTTTCAAAAGTTTTGTAAATCAAGTAAGACTCATTCGATTATTAAGAAAGGTCACTCAAAAAGGCACGCTGATCATGTGGAGAGCTGCAACCCCACTTTCTATGTAGATGGTGTATCAGTGGTCAGTGAAAAGGTTAATGCAGTAGATTTGCTGGCAAAGAATGAAGTATTTTGTACTGAAAATGATCAATGGTAAACCCACAGAGCTCAAAGTAGACACTGGTTCAAAGTGTAATGTAATGTCAGCAGAAACATTTGGTAACGTGAGAGCTGGTGAGCAACTTAATTTGCTCTATTGTGCAAAGCTTGTTGCTTATGGAGGTGAAAAGATTCAAACCAAAGGCTCAGTAGTGCTTTCATGTTATTCGGCTGGGAACAGTTACAGCTTACAATTTTATGTGGTCAAAAGACCCGTGCAGTCATTATTAGGTCTTAGAGACAGTTTAAGAATGAAAATGCTTTCTTTCACCAAAGAAGTACATCATGTAAGCACATGTCCCAGTTCCAGCATCAGTGATGCTGTTTTCTCAGAGTATGCTGATGTTTTTGATGATAGTCTAGGCAAAGTTCAAGTTGTGTACTATATGAAAGTAGACCCAGAGGTGAGTCCAGTGGTCAGACTAGCAAGGAAAATTCCAATACCTATGCAGGACAAAGATAAGGTCCACTTAGACAAAATGGTGCAGCAAGGTATGATTTGTCCAGTCACAGAACCAAGTGAGTGGGTGTCTTCCATGGTATCTACTCATAAGAAAAATTCAGATGGAATCAGAATATACATTGATCCAAGAGACTTGAACAAGGCATTAAAGAGACCTCATCATCCTATGCGTACATTAGAGGAGATTGCTATCATCATGCCAAATGCCACTGATTTTTCTGTCTTAGATTCAAAGAGTTAATTTTGGCAAGAAATTCTTGATTGTAAATCTTCACTATTGACTACATTCAGTACTCCATTTGGTAGATACAGATTCCTCATGATACCTTTTGGTATAAATTCTGCCAGTGAAGTCTTTCAGCATGCAATGGAGCAAATTTCTTCAGGCTGTGCATGTGCAATAATAGTAGTTGATTTACTAGTTGGAGGCAATGGTGAAGCAGAGCATGACAGAAACCTCAGGAAAGTTCTGGACAGAGCGCATGAAGTGAACTTAAAGCTCAGCCCTCTGAAATCTAAATTCAGACTGTCAGAAGTTACTTATGTAAGTCATTTACTTACCAATACAGGCTTACGAGCAGACCCTTCCAAGCAAGCAGCCATTCTTGAGATGCCAGCTCTAGACAATGTCCAAGCCCTACAGCGTTTTCTTGGTATGGTTAACTATTTGGGAAAATTTATCCCTGACTTTAGTGAGTTCAGCACCTTTAAGAAAGTTGACATACAAAAATGTTGCCTGGTCATCATTAGAACAACACCAGAGAGCATATGATAATGTCAAACAGAGAATTGCTAACCCTCCTACATTAAGGTACTATGATGCTTCAAAGTTCGGTCTTGATGCAGTTATTCTTCAAGAAGGCAGACCTGTTGCCTATGCATCTAGAACTCTTACCCAAACAGAGATGCAGTATGCTCAAATTGAGAAGGAACTTTTGGCAATTCTGTACACATGTTCAAAATTCCATGATTATATTTATGGCCGAGCTATCCAAATTGAAACTGATAATCAGCCTCTAGTCACTATTTTAAAGAAACCTATGTAGTCACCTCCAGCAAGACTTCATAGAATGATGCTCAGATTACAAAAGTATAATTTAAAAATGGTCTATACAAAAGGTAAACTTCTTTATCTGGCTGATATCTTATCTAGATTACCCCAAAATACCACGGAACAGCTTGATGCAGAAAATGTTGACTTTAATGTCATGGAAGTGATAATTTTTCTACCATGAGACTTGAGGAGCTGAGAGATCATACAGAGACTGATCCAATTTTGCAAAAGCTCATCCACTTCATTAATGTAGGATGGCCATCAAAGCAATCCTGTGTACTGCCAGAAGTACAACCTTATTTTCCATACAGACATGAGATGCTGATGGAAGATGGTATAATTTTCAAAGGTCGCAAAGTTATTGTTCCTCCTTCCTTACAATGCAAATACATTCAGATTTTGTATAGTGGCCACCCAGGTTCCGACTCTACCAAAAGAAGGGTGAGAGGACTAGTATTTTGGCCTTCCCTATCAAAATACATTGATAATGTGCTTGTTCAGTATGTAATAGTATAGTACCAAGACACATTTGCAAAATGAGCCACTTCAGCTAAGCCATATTCCTGGACCACCTTGGTCAACAGTAGCCACTGACATATTTGAGTGGAATAATTAGCATTGTTTAGTGTTGGTAGACTCGTATTCAAACTGGTTTGAGATCAATTTGCTAACTAACCTAACATCCAGTGCTGTTATTATTAAGATGAAATGTAATTTCTCAGTCCATAGTAGTCCACACAAAGTTATTTCTGACAACAGTACCCAGTTTACCAATCAATTGTTTCAGAGATTTGCAAAAGAGTAGGACTGTATCCATGTTACTAGTAGCCCTGAATACCCACAGTCCAATGGCCTTGCTGAACATGCAGTAAAGAGTGCAAACCAATTACTAGAGAGGTCAAAGTGTGACAATACTGATATCTTCTTGAATTTACTTAATCTCAGAAATATACCCCATGACAACCTACTTGGCTTGCCTGCTCAGAGACTTCTATCCAGCCAAACCAGAACAACCTTGCTTATCAGTTCTAGTTTGTTGGTACCTAATGCTAAAAACAACAGAGTAATCAAAGCCCAACTTTTTAAAAAGTGTTCTTCTCAGATGTCCAGCTATGATAAAATGAGCAGATTTCTTTGTCTGTTAAAAGAAGACAGTGAGGATGCAAACAGTGAAAGGTTTTGATCAAATTGGTCAAGTGAGAGGTGTATGCGCCGAGCAGAGATCCTACTTAGTGGAATCTAAGGGTATAGAATTCAGGAGAAACCATCAACATCTTCTTCCTGTGTCAGAAATTATATCGCAGCATCATACCTGTGACACAGACTCTAGATCTCAGAGCAACCCTGACAATGGTCATACCAAAGAACATGTCTCAATATGCACTTCCATTCCTAATGATGTCTCAGTTGTCCCCAAAGTTGAACATTCCTTGAAGACAGTCCCCGTTGCTAGATCCAATTCTGACTTTTATGTTACATAATTAGGTCGTATTTCTAGACTTAGTGTAAAATATGCAGCAACCTGGACATGATTGTTATTTATATATATATATATATATATATATTGATATATATATATATATATATATATGATTTTGTATGATTGCATGTCAAATAATTAGTTCTGTATAACTGCATGCCAAAAGATCATTTCCGTATAGTTGCATGTCATTGAATACTGTCATTTCATGTATGAGCTAGTTCTCAAAGAGGGAGAATATAGAACAGAGCCTGTGTATGTACCTTTAAGAAGCATTCCAGATGTATGCACGTGCATATAAATAGTGAGCATGTGCAGGCAGTAGTGCCATTTTGAGAGAACAGCCAGCGTGTTAACATTTATGAATGTGGTAGTCTGTCTGTTTATAAGTTTATTTAAGTTACACAGCTTCATTCCTGATGTGTTTATGTGTAATAAAGCTGCTTGACTTGAACCCACAACTGCTTGTCTGTTTTATCTTGAACAGACAAGCAACAGGAAATGTATTAAGAACATAATGAAAGAAAAAGGTACCATAATAGAATATTACCAGAAACATTGGATGAGAAATTGTGGCAGATGTAAGTACTCTAGATACAGCACTGATGGACCTTATGCAATGGTAAAAGGGTATGAGAGAAGTTTACCCCACTCTGTTCAATGTAATTGTGACACAGCACAAGTAGTATATTTGGCAAGTTGTACAGTGTGCCCAGCCTTCTATGTTGGGAAAACAACTAGTAGGTTAAAAAAGTGGATTTATGAAGATTTATATGATATGAAAAAAAACAAGCACACAAATCCTTTGAACAGACATTCTATTAAGTGCCCTACATTTCAAAACATTTTGTTTTATATTATAGATAAAACACACTATGACGGTGGGGAGATGATTTAGATAATTTGTTAGAGTGCAAAGAATCAAAATGGCAGTTAAGACTGAATGCTTGTAAACCACTCCCCCATGAACTGTTTTACATCTGTTTCTAGTGTGTTTAAATTTAGGGATAATAAATCTAATTAGTTGTTTTTTTTTATGTAGGGAGGGATTATACACAACATTTTAAAAACAAAAAAAAACAGTTAGTGAAGGCACCCATGTTTGTATGAAATTTGTCACCCAGCTGATAACTACATAACTTGTACCACATTTAAAGGCTATGTAGATCCATTTTGGTAAGAAAATATTTGCATTTATTTTATTGCATTGTTAATATGGGAGAACTTTTTTTGTAATTTAATTCGTTTATCAGACAGGATTGCTACTCTATTTTTATAAAGAAAATGGTTCTTTAAAAAGTACATCACCAGAAGGTTTACTTAATTCTGAGGAAATCCCAGGTGTAAGGTATGAAAGCACTTAATTCAGTTCAATAAAGGGAATTTTTTTTAATTTGTGGAGTTTCTTTACTCATGGAGCCTTTACCCACCTCGCCCAAACCAGCAGGCATTAGAGTCAGTTTGGAGTTGATAATTTGAACAGTTTATTAAAAATAGATTTTACTTCTTGTGGTTCAGAAATAGCATGTTTAGAACCGGAGTGAGAAAAATGTAGTTTCACTGGGCATTTAGAACATGACACCATTTTTAATTAAATAATCACAGTATGGAGAAAACTTTTGTCTTGTCCATTTAATTTGTATAGGAAGATCTATAGCAAATTTAATTTTGTGACACTTCCTGGTGAAATCTGGTTTGGTTTTAGCTGCTTACAATAATCTTTGTATATCTTGATAGTTAAGTAGCTTTGCATAATTTTGCCTAGGATGGTTGACTGCTTGAGACTTCTGTAGAGCTCAGTGAGCCCTTTCAATTATGATATTTGTGTTAGGGTGTTGATTGCTAAGTACATTTTAAAAAAAAAAATGAATTACTTTAGGTAAGTCTTGATGATTGATCCTCTCTGGAGCACCTCTTATCAAGATGTTGTTTCTTCAAGACTGAGCTTCCAAATGCATTTTGTTTTCATTTTATTTTGTAAGGGTTTGAATTGTTGGAAGTTTGTATTCTCCCTCTGCCCATACTTCCTCCCTGGTTCCAATTGGCCTGGTAATTGGACTGAAATTCCCTGCGATATTCATTCATCTGACGCAACCAGCTGGAGAGTCATGGGGGAAACTCTAAAGTTGAAAGCATCATTATCATCACAATCAAACTGAGATCCTTTGTGAGTGGGAATGCAGTTCATATTTCTCGAAAACATGGATGCCTCTTTATTTAATGCAGTATCTACTTTATTACTAAAACTGATCATTTTTGGTGCTGGATATGCTTTATTATTATCATCATAATCTTTCTTATCTCTCTCAATTTTGGAAATGTTATGATTCCTTGATACAGTACATTTATTATCCACATCATCAAACATTTGATAAAACTTATATTTATACTCTTCCACTGTAAATAATATATGTCTTTTTGAATAGTGTTATTAATATGTCCAGTACCTATCAATAGTTGTTCCATAAGCTGCTCATTATGTAAAATGATAGAACACATCAGGTAACCCCCCTAACGGTCAAACATATGGACTAGTTCCAAACAAAAATTACTTCCAGGTGATAAATTATTTGGGTATTTAAACACATGTAAGCCTTTTATGACCATTTTCCTTGCAATACAGTCCCTTAAATACATATTGTCTAAACTTAAAGTCCAGTACTTCGTACTTCAAATGTAAATGTTTATACTCCACAATACTATCTAAATCAGATAAGAAAACTTCATTTTGCACACATGTATTAAAAATAAAATCATTATTGAGCCAAGAATGTAAGTCACCTGTATCCTGAAAACATTGCTTGACAGTGTTAGTTCAACCCAATTTGTGAAGAGAATAAGTATTTCCTCTGTGTGATCCATTAAAAACCTTTGATGGTAAAATCATTGAGACTGCAGGCCTTTCTGGCTCACTGATACTGACCAACATTTCCTGGTTACATGGGAAATTAGAAAACTCTCTGGAGTGCTGAGAACCAATAGAGGTCAAAACCAATGACTGACTAAGTTGACCAACCAATTGGGTTAATTCACCCAGAAGAAACACCTGGGCCCGTAGTGTTTCCTTCTTTAATTGCTCCATCACCAACACCGCATGACATAGCACACCCCCAATTTAGTGACCAGAAACTACAATTTATATAAAAGGAGGTGAGGGCAGTAACAGTCACAAGAACACAAAAATATCCCCTGCTTCATGAGGCAAACCTCAGTACCAGGAACTAGTGCCAAAAACAAACATGCACTGAATTAATTAGAATTGTTATTAAACCATAGAACGAGTGGAGCTCTTTCATCCTATACTCATCAGGACTATTTCAGAACTAATACACCATAATAAAGGGAGTAAGACATCCTTATTCATATAAAACTTTTAAAGGTATATAACCTCAATTCAATATGACTATACCAAATAAATCTAATGTTGTACATATAGTAAATAAATCACCTCATATTATAATAAATAAAACCATATACATATAAGGGGTCTATGTCAGTAGCCTTAACTCACACTTACCTGACTTTCATAATGCCGTGACAAAAAAGCAGACAACCCTACATCACCGACTTCCTGGAACACTGACTTGCCACTCTAGATACGTAACTGCTTGGCCAATCTGAAAAATAAATTAAAACTAAAGAAAAGTAAACCCACCCATGTGGGGCACTTCACCCCTCACACCCCACCCTAACTAAATATACCAGCTCTGAGATCACACTACCATGGGGGTAAGGGGCAAAGTTCAATATGGTGGTCAAGCGGTTACTTACCTGGAGTGGAAAGTCGGCATTCCAGGACGTCTATGATATGGGGTTGTCAGCTTTTTCATCTCAGCATTATGAAAATTGAGTAAGTGGGAGTTTGGTCTACTGAAGGAGACCCCATATAAGACATTTGAAATATTCATAATTTAGATGATCTTTATTTTAAGGCAGATGCAATGGAAATTAATTTATTCAAGTCAGATAGTTTGTTGCCTTGCAGTAACAATTGCCAAAATAACTCTTTGTATTCAAGCAGATCTTCCCATTGTCCACCTCTTGGATTTTTGTGCACTTGTTACAATACAGAAAATTTAACTTACTATTAGCACAAATTCTAACATGCTTCACTAAATAATTGGCATTGATATTAAGGGAAATATTGTATACATGTTCATACACACATTTATTAGACTTCTGTCTGTTTTCCCAATATGAAAAGCTCTGCATACACAGACACTTATAGACACCACCCCAGTGCTGTTACAATTAAAATAATGCTTAACCCTAATCTGTCCCTTGTGACTGGGAATTTCAATAACTTCCACATTACGAATGTAGAGGCACTATTTGCAAGCACCACATTTATAGGTACCAGCATGGTTGGACTCATAGGTTCATAAGTTCATAGGTTCATACTAGGCTATCTGCCCTAGGGCATTTATAAGCCTAGCCAGAGTGTGTTTGGCTTTCGCCACACATTTTAAATTAATTTTGCTATGCCCTTTTTCGAGGTTAGTATACTGTGCCTCTGTCTAACAGTGACACAGAAGTGATACCCGGGGTAAACCTACGATCTCCCATCCACTCATCAAGATTCCTCTTGAAGAGAGTCAATGAGGGACTCTGCCTAACCTGGACTGGGATTTTATTCCAGAGTGAAGGGAGCCTCTGGGTTATGAATCTGTCCCTCCAGCATGTCCTATTTATTTCAGTGCTGAGGTTCAAGTCTCTCGAGCGCGTGGCTCGATGGGATTTGGATTTTCTGAGGTGCAGCATGTCCATTAATTCCGGGTTGGACATGGCTTTATACGTCAGGCACAGATCGCCTCTGAGCAGGCGGTATGCCACTGAGTAGAGCTGGAGTTTCTTTAACCGGGCAGCATATGGCATCTGTTTGAGCCCTTTGATCCTCTTGGTGAGGTACTTTTGGGGTCTTTCCAGTTGCTGCAGGTGTCTGGTAAGGTACATCCCAAAAGTGGCATTGTACTCAATTATGGGCCTGATGAGGGATGAGCAAAGAGGCATAATGACCTCCCTTGATCTAGATGTGAATCCCTTCATGATTAGGTGGGCTATATAAAATGTTTTTCTAACCACTTTGGCCACGTGGTTGTCAAATGAGAGATTGCTATCAACTTGGGTCCCCAGGTCCCTAATTACTTCTTCTGTACTTAATGGATTACCACCTATGTGGTAATTTGTGGGCACTTTGTTTTTGCCAAAGGGGATGACTATACACTTTTTGGCGTTTAGCTTGAGGCCATGGCTCTGGCACCAGTTGTCTGTTTCCATGAGGTCCTTTCCTTTTGGAGGATGCTTGTGTCAGCTGGAGAGTTGATTATGGCGCCCAGTTTGCAGTCATCTGCGAACTTGGTCAGCCACAGTCCTTCCGTGTTGGCCTGTACCTCCGAGAAATATATACCGAACAAGAGAGGTCCCAGGACTGAGCCTTGTGGGAATGTAAAATTTTCAGGCTCCTACTCTTCTTGTAGGTAAACTTTTGTAGGGTTTCAAAAACTTTTAATGTACCAGGTAGCTGACTAAACAAGTTCCAATATTTACAAATAATACTACTAATAGATTTATAATATTTATTACATTCTAAACATAAAGCAGAAGAAAAACAGCCTTGTTTTTGTAATAAGCCCTCTATATTTATGCATGTTAATTCACTCTTTACATGGCCACCTAGGAAAGGAATATATTTTAAGCTCCAACCAGAGACTACTATGGCAATAATGCAACTTAAAAGGTGGGTGAGTACCCTCTTTGTGAAAACATACTCTTTAAAATTTCACATTCAGCATAAAAATCATTGGCAAGTGAAGTCATATAGGCCACTCATACCAACTGCCCTTTAACAATACTTTGTTTCTGAAAAAGGGGATGATGACTTCTAAAATTAAGTAAAGTATTACTATACATAGGTTTATAGTAAATGTTTGAAATATGTTTACCTAATTCACTGCTCTTAACAAGTGAAGTATCCAAAAAAAATGGCATTCATCCTCAGAAATTTCAGCTGCAAACCTGAAAAACCCTGTAGTAGTTTGTAAACAATTAATGAATTCATAGGGGCAGAAGACGTCCCCATTGCTACCTCACTACTCTATTGGAAGATTTGCCCTTTAAAAACATGAAATTGTACTTTAAAACTAATTCCATGAACTCACTAATAAATCGGCATTCAGTTTGAGGTAAAAAAATTACATCGAAAAAGGGCTTCCTCAAACCAAATTAAACCAGTCTCATATAGGACAACCATAAATAAATCTACTACATCAATAGTTGTGAATATGGTATCTTCTTTAGATATAATTGTATTAACACTAGATAAAATATCCCATAAATCTTGTAGTATACGGGTTTTTAAAAAATAAAAAGATTTTAACTTACGATCTATGCACACTGTTAGTGGATAAGTCTTAGAACCACTGGCTGTGGCAACCAGACGTATATTTAAAATACTCTTTTGACAGTTAATGAAGAGATGGTGTGAAGAAAATGAAAACATTGTCATCTGTGTTAGCATGTCTGGCAGGAGATTTGTATAAATTCTCAGATTAAGTTGTATTGTATTCCAGCATGTCTAATTGTGAAAATGTAAATACGTTTTTAAAATGTTGAGTATTTCCCTGTTTATGCAAAATGTTTAAAGAATCTGTCTGTGTTTTGATACATTTCTAATTGCACATGTTTGTGAGGGATATTCTAAATTACAAATTGTTTGTGGAGAGTCAGCAGATCAGTAGGTGATAGCATTAGACTTTTCCTGGTTGCTAGGTGATTATTTGAACAGATGATTGACAGGAAAAAGAACTTTTTCAAACAGCCAATTGTTATTTTTAAAATAAGACAGTTGAGACTGTTAACCTGGACTATAAAAGAGACTGCTGAAGTCAGTTGAAGGGCAGTTAGTTAAGAGTGGCAGTTAGTTAAGAGTTGCAGTCAATTACAGCGGTGTGCTGTGGAAACCCAAAAAAGGACTTACCAAAAACTGTAAGCCTGCCTTTGCCTTGCTGTTATATTTTAGATTAGATCAGGGACAGTATTATCATTTTAAGTTCATCAGTTAGTCATGAGTTATGCATACCTGAGATCCATATATTTTTGAAAGGGTATATAACCTGTCATGATAGGGGTGAGTAGATTGTAGAATATGGAAATGGCTGATGTTGCATCTGTGCACTTGTATACTGGGTCAATTATTATGTGCATGTTCATTTGTCCAGTGCTACCGACTGAAGTCAGATTGCTTCTTGTGATGATTGTCTTAGAAGTTTTTGTTAGTTAAGAGAGACCATGTAGTTAAAATAGGGCTGTGACCATACAAGTTTGGTGGTAAAACCTCTACAGAATAAACTTTCTCTGTCATGTTGGTTATGAATGTGCCTATAAGGCAGCTTAGCTTATTATACCTATAAGTATACTAAAATGCCAATATAGACTTGTGAACAAGTCATCTATCATGTAAATAGGCACATGTGAATGAATGTAGAACTCATCATGCTATATACATGCAGATTTGAAAGTATATGGACATGTTGGTACTAAACAGATACAAATGTGTTACACTTAGAAGAGTACAAGAAAAAGGTTTGAGGCTAACTTCTGTGTAAAACTATATACGCTTTACTGAGCAATCTTTAATAATAAAGCACACAGCTCATTAAAATTAAAATAAATATTATTATTCTACAATTCAAATTATGTGACTATCACTGTGAAAAATGCATACTCAAGTATACTCACTGAGTTCTGCTTTGCAAACAATGAGCTTGAGTTTATTTATTAGACACCCAGGGTGATTTGTATCTACTAGTGTACAGTATGTTAAGCTAAAAACTACTAAACCTAACTGATTTTATGGACCAGTGTAAATTTATTATTTCCAAGTAGTCAATACCATGCAACATTTGCATCTAATAAATACTACACACGTATCTCATTTTTTTGCAATCTGATAAACTTTACTGGCATAAAACAGGGATAAGACAAACAATGGCAATGTTAACACAATCTGAAGAAAAGAAAACAAACTACATCACAATTAAATATGGAATATGAACAGCCATTAATATCATCAAATTCAGCTAAGAGTAAGCAAATTGGAAGAGTAAGGAAGGATCATTATTATTCCTCCTGACTAAAAGAATATAGGACATAAGTAACATGTCCTCTGCAGACCGCCTCAAGGCCCTATCCCTGTATTCTGTCTCCTACAGGCTGTTGAGAGGAGATCTATGCCTGGCATACAGTGTATTGTCAGACCCCACTTTGATGGACCTCCTGCATATCCACAAAATGAACAGCACCAGAATCACCCATTCTAAAAACTTAAACCTTGCCTGTGATATAAATAGGACCTGTTGGAGAGACAGGTTTATATTGCAGATACTATCCCTTCTCTGGAACAGGCTCCCCATCCATGTGAAGCAGAGTTCCTCCCCAACCCAATTCAGGTGCAACTTTGACAGTCGAATGGGGAACTGGAAATTCATCCCTGGTTTGGCACCTATGCGTCTAATGGACTCAGGCAGCCTGTAAATGGTTCATCTCCTAGACCCCTGCTTATGGGTGTTTTGTCTCCCAAATCCCTGCTTACACTTATGAAGGGTACAAGAACTTGTCAGAGATTTGGGCCCTTGTGGTCATTAGCCTAGTAAACACCTACAAACCTATGAATCTATAAAGCAGGTGTCTCAATAGCTGTTAGTAATTCATACTCTTTTGAGTATACAGAATGTACAATTGTGAGAGCAGTATTTACAAACTGTATTTATACTGCAACTTTGGTCAGGTCATGGTTGAAGAAGGTCAATAAGCCCACTTACACAGTAAATATATGAATAAATAAATAAAAATAAATAAACTCACAATCTTAATTTTATAGGAGATAGTAAGTAAGATCCAGTTCTGATTGAATTCCCTATCTTTATCCATTGAACTGCTGTATATATGACAAACTGTTTACAGAACCATAATGTTAGTGGGCTGTGTGTTCCACTTGGAATCAGAATACCTAGATGTATTGCATTTTGAAGGATTATTATGGGGATGGAAGACAGTAGATGAAACACACCATATTCTTTTTTGTCCTTTTTTAACAAAAGTATGAGTATAAGTGTTCAGTCTACTATAAGCTAAATGGGTCCCATTGATGCCTCTCTCTTTTTGGGAAGGGGATAAACACTCACACATATTCCACCATCCCTCTTTCTCCCATCATATGAAGTATATAGGAGCTAACAGGAATCTTCCCATTGATTATGCATGCCTTGCCCCTCATTGATGAACTATAGCTCGAGCTACCCACTAGGCATGGAAACTCATCCTATCCCTCTCCCTCATATTTACCCACAATGCTCCCTTTTACGCTTATTCTCATGCTAAATTTGATTTCTTATAAGCAGAGCTCAGAGACATAAATATCCAAGAGTTTTTCAAACAGCATCAACACTGAGTGCTGCAGCACAGACTCAATATTCACAAGTGAAAGAGTTACACGGGAACATCCACAGGGTGAGGCGGGCATCAGTCTCATGTTCACAAGTGAAAGAGTTACACGGGAACATCCACAGGGTGAGGCGGGCATCAGTCTCATGTTCACAAGTGAAAGAGTTACACGGGAACATCCACAGGGTGAGGCGGGCATCAGTCTCATGTTCACAAGTGAAAGAGTTACACGGGAACATCCACAGGGTGAGGCGGGCATCAGTCTCATGTTCACAAGTGAAAGAGTTACAGGAACATCCACAGGGTGAGGCGGGCATCAGTCTCATGTTCACAAGTGAAAGAGTTACACGGAACATCCACAGGGTGAGGCGGGTCAGTCTCATGTTCACAAGTGAAAGAGTTACACGGGAACATCCACAGGGTGAGGCGGGCATCAGTCTCATGTTCACAAGTGAAAGAGTTACACGGGAACATCCACAGGGTGAGGCGGGCATCAGTCTCATGTTCACAAGTGAAAGAGTTACACGGGAACATCCACAGGGTGAGGCGGGCATCAGTCTCATGTTCACAAGTGAAAGAGTTACACGGAACATCCACAGGGTGAGGCGGGCATCAGTCTCATGTTCACAAGTGAAAGAGTTACAGGAACATCCACAGGGTGAGGCGGGCATCAGTCTCATGTTCACAAGTGAAAGAGTTACAGGAACATCCACAGGGTGAGGCGGGCATCAGTCTCATGTTCACAAGTGAAAGAGTTACAGGAACATCCACAGGGTGAGGCGGGCATCAGTCTCATGTTCACAAGTGAAAGAGTTACACGGAACATCCACAGGGTGAGGCGGGCATCAGTCTCATGTTCACAAGTGAAAGAGTTACACGGGAACATCCACAGGGTGAGGCGGGCATCAGTCTCATGTTCACAAGTGAAAGAGTTACACGGGAACATCCACAGGGTGAGGCGGGCATCAGTCTCATGTTCACAAGTGAAAGAGTTACACGGGAACATCCATAGGGTGAGGCGGGCATCAGTCTCATGTTCACAGTCGGGAACATCCACAGGGTGAGGCGGGCATCAGTCTCATGTTCACAGTCGGGAACATCCACAGGGTGAGGCGGGCATCAGTCTCATGTTCACAGTCGGGAACATCCACAGGGTGAGGCGGGCATCAGTCTCATATGTTCACAGTTTATATGATTCGGTTGAATGAAAAAGACCTGTGATGTACTGAGGAGGCCACCCATATTCATGTAGGTGCCAGCCACTAAACCTACTTTATTCCTTTTCCAATCTCTGTCCCTTTTCCAATCTGTCTCAGACTATCTTGAACCCTTTGATGATCTAAATATTACCAATACCAGTAGCAGTGTATGTTAGGTCCCCAGCTACTCTCTCTCTCTCTCTCTCTCTCTCTCTCTCTCAGTGAAATAGTTCACTCTCCAGGAAACAGTATTTTCTTAAATATTAATTTAATTTTTCCTTATTTTAGCATCTCCCATCCTCTGTCCTTCCACTTTAAGCCCACCCTTTCTTCTTGATAACATGGTATATTCACAGAATATTCATTCTTATTTTTCTCACTTCCAGAATGTTTCTGATAAGCTTTCAGAGTCTTTCTATATACAATCATTGCTCTATGCCTCCCCTCATAATTTATTAAGTCTGCATGTAAAATGTTTTACATCTTCCTTTTGTCACACATATTAACCGTATTCTCCCCTACTAGACCACTCCATGGTTGTACATCCTCTGGTTACTTCTTGATTACTTGTAACAGTCTGTTCCTAAGGCTTTCTAACATTCAATACAACCTCTTATAGCTGGCAGCCCAGTTAATTACTGTCAGTTCTAGGTCTGTGAAATGTACACTGGCTACCAATTTTGTCAAAAAGCATCTTTAAAATTGTAGTGTTAGTAATATTTAGCCCTTTATCAGCTGCATTCCCCCAGATCAGAAGGATTTCCTGGTCTCTTTGGTTCTTATAGTGTTCTAGTGTTCCTAGGTTTTAGCAGTTCTCCTCACTGAGGTCATTGGAAGTTCAAAAGGTACCTTTAGAGACATCAGGTGCTCCATCCTTTTTCTGTCAGGTAAAATGGGTAAATATCATTGAACAAAATAATAAACTGGGACTGATAGGCAAGGTTCTTCTGATTTGCCTGGATAGAAGTCTCTGAGCAGGCGAGCCAAGTATATCATCACAGGGTATGTTTGTGAGATTGAGAACATTCAAAAATACATCGGTAGTATTATCATGCTTTGACTTCTCTAGTAATTACTTTGCACTCTGTCCATTTGACTGTGGGTATTCTGGACTACTAGTAACATGTACAAAGTCCCATTCTTTTGCAAATTTCTGAAACAACTGAATGGTAAATTGGGTACCGTTGTCAAAGATAACTTTGTGTGGACTACCATGGACTGAATAATGAGATTTCAACTTGGTGCTAACAGCAGTGGATGTTAGGTTAGGTAGTAAATCAATTTCAAACCAGTTTGAATAAGTCTACCAACACTAAGTAATGCTGAGTGTTCCACTTGACTATATCAGTGGCTACTTTTGACCAAGGTAGGTCAGGAACTTGACTTAGCTGAAGTGGTTCTTTTTGCAAATGTGGTTTAGTACTATTGCAAATGGAACAAGAAGAAATTGCTTTGTTGAGATCTTTATACTAGTCCTCTCACCCGTCTTTTGGTAGATTCGGAACCTGGATGACCATGATGCAAAATCTGGATATATTCATATTGTAAGTAAGCAGGAACAACAACTTTGGGACCTTTGAAAATAATGCCATCTTCCATCAAAATCTCATCTCTGTAAGGAAAATAAGTTTTCACTTCAGGCGGTACACTAGATTGCTTTGACAGCCATCCAGCATTAATGAAGTGGTTGAGCTTTTGCAAAACTGGATCAGTCTTTGTATGATCTGTCAGCTCATCAAGTCTTGTGGTAGAAAAATTACACACTTCCATGACATCAAAGTCAAAATTCTCTGTATTAAGCTGTTCCATTATATTTCTGGGTGATCTGGATAAGGTATCAGCCAGATAAAGACATTTTCCTTTTGTACAGACCATTTTGAAGCTGGACTTTTGCAATCTGAGGATCATTCTTTGTAATCTCACTGGAGCTAAATGCATAGTCTTCTTTAGAATAGTAACTAGAGCTTGGTGATCAGTTTCAATCAGGCAGTCGCCTTGCTTTATTTATGATTATTGTGCCCTTTTTGTTATATTTGTTTTGCTTGCTTAATCTCTTTTCATGCCCATTATACTTTTCTTGTGCTCATTTTACTCTAAATGTGCTTGTTTTACTTTAAACATGCTTGCTTTGTAATTCCAAGGTAATATAATCATGAAACTTTGAACATACAAATACTATTGCCAAAAGTTCTTTCTCAATTTGAGCATATTGCATTTCAGTTTGGGTAAGTGTTCTAGATGCATAGGCTACTGGTCTGCCTTCTTGAAGAATAACTATACCAAGACCAAATTTTGAAGCATCACAGGAAAGAGTTACTGACTGATTGACATCATAGTATCTTAATGTAGGTGGGATGACAATTTTCTGCTTAAGGTCTTCAAATGTTCTCTGATGCTATTTCAACCAAGACCATGTAACATTTTTGTGCATCAGCTCTCTCAAAGGTGCTGTCAACTTACTGAAGCCTGGTATAAACTTGCCTAAATAGTTGACCATAACAAGAAAACATTATAGAGCCTGAACATTATCTGGTTCTGGCATCTCTAGAATGGCTGCTTGCTTGGACGGATCTGGTCGCAAGCCAGTGCTAGTAAATAAATGACTTATATATGTAATTTCTGGTAGTCTGAATTTCTACTTCAGAGGATTGAGCTTCAAGTTCACTTCACGTGCCCTGTCTAGAACTTTCCTAAGATTTCTGTCATGCTCTGCTTCACCATTGTCTTCTAACAATATATCATCTACTATTATGGCACAAGGATAACCTGAAAAAAATTTCTGCATTACACGCTGAAAGACTTCACTTGCAGAATTTATTCCAAATGACATCCTAAGGAATCTATATCTTCCAAATGGGGTACTGAAAGTAGTTAGTAGTGAAGATTTGTGATCAAGCATCTCTGCCAAAATGAACTTTTTGCATCCAAGACAGAAAAAGAGAGTGGCATTTGGTATTAGGGCTGTGACTTCCTCAACTGTACTATAGGATGATGTGGTCTCTTTAATGCTTTTTTCAAATTGCTTGGGTCAATGCATGTTCTGATTTTGTCTCAGCCTTTTTTTTGTGGGCTACTACTATGGATGACACCTATTTAGTTGGTTCTGTGAGTGGACAAATTACACCTTGTTGCACCATTTTATCCATCTGAGCTTTGACTTTATTCTGCGTAGCTATTGGAACTTTTTTTCTGGTCTGACCACTGGACTAACCTCTGGGTCTAACTTCATAAAATGCACAACTGGAAGTTTGCCTAACTTGTCATTGAAAACATCAGCATACTCTGAGGAAATAGCATCAGTAAAATTCTTCTAAACTTCTTTGGTAAAGGAAAGCAGATTCATTCTCAGACTGTCTCTGAGACCCGGTAATGATTACACGGGTCTTCAGGCTACAGAGAATAACAAGCTGTAGCAGTTTCTAGCCAAATAACATGAAAGCACTACTGAGCTTCAGTTTGAATTTCTTCACCTCCATAAGCAACAAGTTTCCCACAACTGGCCACATTAAGTTGCTCACCAGCTCTCACCTTAGCAAATGTGTCTGCTGACATAACATTACACTTTGGATCCATGTCTCCTTTGAGCTCGGTGGATTTACCATTGTTCTTGACAGTCAAAACACTTTGTTCTTTGCCAACAAATTTACTGCATCAACCTTTTCACCAATTACTGATACACCATCTGTGTAGAAAGTAGAGTTGCAGCTCTCTATCTGATCAGCTTTCTTTTTAAAGTGACCCTTCTTTACAACTATGTGAGGTTTACTTGATTTGCAAAACTTTTGAAATTGGTTCCATTTTTTACACTTGTGGCATTGCTGACCAAATGCTAAGCACTTTTCTTTTTTAGACTGATGATTGGCACCACAATTGCAACAGTTAACAATAACGCTTGATGTGGGTTTTGCTGACTCACCCTTGTACTGCACTGAGCATGTCCTTCTCACTGAACTAGTCCTAGAACTTACTGGAAAACTACGGGTTTTACATGCCACACTCACAGGGGTTTACAGCTGCCATGTGCTTAGGCGGCGTCTGCTAGCCACATGTCGCATGCTTTCTACATTTGTTCTGGAGCCTGCTGAAACCATGCTCTTATCACTTGTAAGCATACGTACCTTTCTGTAACTTCATGGATTTGACAAATCTCAATAGCTTTGCTCAGCGTTAAATCACTGTCATGAAGTTCTATTAATACCACACACAAGCCTGTTCTTTATTAACTCATCTTTTAAATCACCAAACCTACACATTTTAGCTTTGTTTCTCAGGGCAGTAATATAAGCTGCAAAAGTTTCTCCTGGCTTTTGATCTCTTGTGTAAAACAAATGCCTCTGTAATGTAACATTTGTCTGGGGGTTGCACATTTCAAACACTTTGCATTTCAAACACTTGGGGTCTTCTCTTGATTCAACCTGTACAGCAATATGACAGTTACCCCCTTCTCCTTCATATACTGCTGATGCATACACAAATGAATGCTCTCTTTCTCTGGCCTCTGACCAGCTACATTTAGCAAAATGAATGCCCTGGTATGTGCATCTTTGTCAGAATAAGTTGGTTGTATAAAAGTATTGTACTCTTGCTCAAATATTCTCCAATTCTCTGCTATATTCTGATTAAATACAACTGGACCTGGTCTGCAAAATGCCTCTGCAATATTAACACATACCATTGAAGGCTTTTGCAAGTATGCATGAATACATACACATATACATATGCCAGAAATTGATGCCAGTACTTGTAACTATGCCCGATAGCACAGCAAGCCTCTGAATACCTGAACTTTGTGAAATAAGTCTCCTGGGCACAATAATACTCTTGAAATCACTGTACTGTAACAAATCACCTCTTATCAGTGTAAGAAACATTTCAAAATAACTGCACTGTGAGAATAAATTGGGCAGAAGAAGCTCAGAGTAAAAAAACATTTTGAAGTAACTGCACTTTGTGAATAAACATTACACAGCACACTGTTACTTTCCCAAAATGGCTGCACTTTGTTAAAAAACTATGTACAGTGCAAGAAACACTCTGTAATGGTGGCACTCTGTGAATAGACACACCCAGCACAATAAACTTTTCAAAATGGCTATATTTTGACTGTACTTTATGAAATAGTTGCACTTTGCGCACAATAAACTCTTTGGAATAAATGCACAGTAATAAGCACACACTGTAAGCACTTATTACACACTTTGAGATACTTCAAATAACTGTTGTTATGCCCTGAATAGCTTCAATCAAGGTGAAACAGTAGTTTATGCCAAAACACAGTAACTTGTCAAAAAAACAGGCAGTTGCCTTGCTTTATTTATTATTAATGTGCCCTTTTTAGCCTTTGTTATATTTGTTTTGCTTGCTTAATCTCTTTTCATGCCCATTATACTTTTTTGTGCTCGTTTTACTCTAAATGTGCTTGTTTTACTTTAAAGATGCTTGCTTTGTAATTCCAAGGAAATTCCAAATCCCTTATGTGCGTTTCTGATAATCATTTGATCAAATATCTTAATTTCAAACATTTCATTTAATTAATAAACTTTCTGTGCCTCTCATTTGCTTAATAATGTGTTATGTGCCCTTTTAATGTCCTGTTTTATCTTTTTAATAAAATAAATCATTTGTGCAAGTTTTCATTAGCTTTAGTTCATTTCTGGCCCTTTTTTGTACTCAGTTCACTTAGTTTACTTTCACTGTTAACTCTGCACCTCGTAGCTCTGAAATGCAGTCTCTGGAATCCTGGTTCTGACACCATGTCACTCGTCTGGTCAGAATAAAACAGATGAACATCGGTGGGTTCTGTTCAAGCAGCTTTATTATATACAAACACATCAGGATTGAGGCTTAATTAGATAAACTTGTAAACAAACTAGCTATCACACTCATACATGCTCACACTCTGGCTGTACTTCTCAAAATAGCACTAAAGCTAGCACGTGCTTGCTATTTATATGCACATGTTGTCCTTGGAAATGCTTCTTAAAGGTACAACACACACACGCTATTCTCCAATACCCCTATTGGAAGGTGAGGAAATCTCCATTTTTAGCCCATTTTCCAAAGTGTTAGAAAAAATGTGACAAATGCAGTCTTTCTGCTATCTTGTTCATTGATTTTACAAAGGTCTTTGAGACAGGTATTCATGAAATATTATTAAAAAGGTCACACTCCAAAAGAAGCATACTCCATATTATTAACTGGTTAGACTGTTACTGAAACAGTAGACACCAAATTGTATCCTGGAACTCTTCATTATCTTACAAAATACAAAGACCGGTATTCCACTAAGGCAGTATTATAAGGCCATTACAATTTTCTATCTACACCAGTGATGTGCACTCATATAAATGGAATTAAGGTTCCACACCAGATTGATGATTCTACTATTATCTGTAGTCTTCTAGTCTATATATATATGAATTAGTCAACACTTTGAAATCGATCCATGAGTCAAAATTAGCAGTCAAAAAAAAAGGTGGTAATCTTTGGCATTAATAAGACCAAGCTTTATCCAATTACCATTTCCACTATACAAATAGCTGAGAAATATAGATATCAGGGTTGTACAGCTAACAGTAAACTATCCTTTTCTGAACATGTCAGTGATACAGCAGTAGAGATACACAAAAGGCTAGCAACCCTATACCAGAAAAAAACCTGAGCAACCCCATCCACAAGAAAGAACATGGCCAACCCTCCTCTATAGCCAGTCCCAATAAAACAATTTTTCAGATGTTAGAATGTACCTGTTAGAAAAATGTGACAATTTGAAACTCTCTTCCATAACACTTGAATAAAATCAATTTCTCATCTTTCAAAAAGTCATGTAAAACTCACCTTGTCTACATATATTGCACTAAATGAGGTGTCAGCTAGCACCACAGACACTAAACATCTCTACATATTTACTACTATAGGCAGGAATCTAACACTTTCCCTCAACCTGTCCTGTTTTCATAATGCCGATTACTTACCAACTTGCCTTAACCGCCTATTGGTATGTGCACACAAAGACTCAATTACAGCCATTTAATTTATTATAAACCTCACACAATTACAATCTGTACGAGCTTTGGTGTTTTATCTTTTATGTTTCAGTTTTCCTCTTGTCATCTCAACTAGAGTTTTGTATTGTTCTAAAATGTGTGCATCTTTATTTGGAATTGTACATAATTTCAATTGTCCTTCGTGTTTTTATTTTTCTTTGTTTTTAGTCCACAGATATGCCTTGCTATTTCATTGGATTTTGGATTGTGGGTGCATTTTGAGTACTTCTGAATTTATAAATAAAATCAATAATAAAGAAAACACAATAGAAATTATGTCAGACTCCATCAAAAATCAGGACCTGCCAAATGGAGTTAACACAGTAAAAATAAATAAATAAATAAAGAGGTAAAATAAAATAATTACCACATTGTACTGCCGCAGATATTGGCAGAATAGTAAGATTTCCAACAAAATCAAATAATCCCTTTACTCTGAGGCAGTCCAAGCTTGGTAACGTATAGAATATAGGTAGTATAGGGGCACATGCTGCACACCAGATGGTGAAGTGAGGTATGGTCCCATTTAAAACTACTTGCAATTATCCTTTATGTAGTTTTTGAATACCCATGTAACTCTGCTCCACAGAGTAATGCAAGCTCTTACTTCTAAAGCTTTGGGCATTTTTATCACCCATTCACTCACCTTTAAAACCCTTTAACATGTCATGTCTAAGAAATGCTTATCTGTTAATACACTTTTGAAATACAAGTCCTGATCCTTTTAAACTGCAGTCATGTCTTGTGGATCTCAGTAGTAGTGAAAATGTAGCTGACAGCTGCCTTTCAACTAAACAAAATAGTCGTCAAGCCAGATCCATAAGTTTGGGATAAGGATTGTCTCTAAGGGCTGGGTCATTCAGGCTTGGGAGTGAAGCAGGGCTGGGCACACGTAGTGGCTGGATGAGGCACCACCCCATCGCCACATCTCCCTCTCAGGTGGGGCTGGGAGGATGGCAGTGGTGACTCTATATCTTCACCGGGCCCTTCCTATGGATCACCCCTGCTGTGGCATCTGCCCATCTCGACTGGCATCCCGCATCGCCCGGCAGCTAGCAGCTGTCTTAGAACTAGTGTGGACCATGGGAATCCACACTAGTTCTAAGACAGCTGCTAGTGTGGATTCCCATGGTCCACACTAGTTCTAAGACAGCTGCTAGTGTGGACCATGGGAATCCAACTATTTAATTAAAACAAAGTATCATGAAGGCCTGAGACAGGTGTTGATGCAATGTGATTTCTGTCCAGTGCTCTGAATGCCAAAGTAAAGAAATTCAATGAAACTCGGGTAAACAACGGGAGTAACTATGACTCTCTTAAGGTAGCCAAATGCTTTGTCATCTAATTAGTGACGCACATAAATGGATGAATAAGATTCCCACTATCCCTACCTACTCTCTAGCGAAACCACAGCCAAGGGAATGGGCTTGGCAGAATCATCAGGGAAAGAAGACCCTGTGAGCTTGACTCTAGTCTGACACAATGGCATTCAATGGTGCTGTAATCAGACTACACTGTTTTCACAGTAACTTGACTGATAGTATAAATTCAGCGCATCTGTTTAAGATATATATGCAAACACACACACACACACACACACACACACACACACACACACACACACACACACACACACACACACACACACACACACAAAATCTGTTACTGATGTTAAAGACTTGTATTTACAACATGTGAAGAAAGATGAATAAACTAGCACTCAGTGCTATAGTGTGAGAGCAGTGAGCAATATCTAGGCACTAATATGGCGACTGTATACTGGATGAAGCAGTACATGAAATGCATCCATGCTCTTCATCTGAATAATGCCTGAGTGAACAATTCACTTAACAAGTCCAAAGCTCCTCATTTAATGACAGAATATCCCTGTGAGTCTCATGAGTCTTATCAGCTCACAAAAACAAAAACAAAATAAAGCAAATGGCATCTGCAAACAAATGAAAAAATATTTCTTCTGGAATGGTAATATATGTCTGTGCTATTCCTTTTAAAATGAAAAATAAAATAGCCTTTGTTAAATGTTAATAATTTCCTTAGTGGTCTGAATTAAATCTTAACTATTTCCTTTTTAACTGTAAAAATGTGACTTGCCTGCTGATGACTCTTAACAGGAATGTAGTTTTTGATAGTTGTGGAGTCAAGTTACAAAATCAGGTGCTGTTCAAATGCTGAAATATAACTTATCAGAGTGGTTTCTAATTTAATGCATCACTGTTTTTCTGCGGAAGACACTGAGGTACATATCTGTTGTTTGGCAAATGGATGTTTTATGGGGGAGGAGTCACATTTAAAACTGTTTATGAGTTATATAGTTTCAAGGATGACCTGGGTTTAATATTCTATGTGTTTATGGACAGACTCATTTGAAGATGAGGAATAACTTTTGGCTAAGAGCACAGCATAAAACACTAATGAATATGTAAATTTTTCATGCAGCTTAATTTCATTAACAACTAATAAAGTGCATTTAAATGCCGTGTGTTTATGACGTATATTAATAATTTATATAATACTGTTTATGTCCTCTGGGAGGAAGCCTGTCAGAAGATGGTAGAGGTCAGCACACTTTTGAGTATATTACAGGGCTAAATCAAAGGGATACAGCTGCTGTTAAAGGAACCAGAAAAGACTGTATTAAATCCAGCAGACTCTGGAGTTAGTAACTGTCACCATTTATATTATGCTTAACTGTTGTAAGCGAGTTGCTGGAAAGATTTGGCAAACCTCTCAATGGAAAATTGGGGGGGCTGAAAATAATTAGTTAATGGAACAAAGAACAGGACACACACTGTTGTAAACATTGCCCAGTAAAACTGATTCCCTACTACAGCAGGATAGCAGACATAAAATGTTTTTGCTGATGTATCTTAAACAAAAGAGAAAATGTGATATGTATTAATAATTTATTGTAAACAATCAACCATCATGGTTTGGGTATGTGGGAGGAATCCAGAGTATTTGAAGAAAGCCCACACATACTTAGAGACAACATGCACATTTTACACAATAGCTAGTTGTTAGGCATGTATCCCAGACCCTAGATGTACTTGGCAGCCTTAGAAAAGTCTGATGCTGTCCCTCATGAGCTAAATGCATGGCTTGCATATGTTACTTATTTGTGTTTATTAATCGCACACGTGAAGTGGTCCTTTTGGATCCAGTTCACAAAAGCAAGAGTCTGTTCTACATTTAGTGGCAATTTAGAATAGCTACTCACCAAGCATGTTTTTGGGGGTGGGAGAAATACAAATTACCCCTAGAAAACCAAGACAGACACAGGGAGTACATATAAATTCCACACAGATAGCGAGTGGTCATTAATACTAAAACTTAGATCATGAAGGTGTGAGGCAGAAACCTTAACCATTTCGCCACCATCCTGTATAATATCTGTGTCAGAAATTGTAGTGGTCAAAAAGCCGTTACCCAGCTGTCATAAGCAAAAGCACACGCAAAGAGGAAAGTAGATTACACCTGTTCACATAGGTCATGTGAAGTGTACTATGAGTGAAGTACAGTTTGCAACAGCCAGCCCTGCTACTAAAATATACAGCTTAATTATTCTTAGTGTTAATGCCAAATGAAAGGCAAGAAACTAGTTGTAAAAGGCCATTGAGCCTCCTGTCTGATGACTGTGTCTTTCTAAACTGTATCTGCACAACATGCCACTTAATAAAAGAATGTTAGACCAGAGAGAAAGATTTATGTTGCTCAAACTATACTGAATGGCTGCTTTGTCTATGTGTATGTGTCACATGTCATATTCAGATATTAGTATTATCCCATAGTGTCAGATCCAGACAGATATGGCTATGTCTTGATACGCTGCAGTCTACTGACTGCTCTTTCACATTCACACCTTGTGATGGGGACTGTCCCACAGTTCTTCAGAATTGTACTTATGTTTAGAAACAGGCATGAGTCACAGCTTTATAAGGAATCAATAGTGTTGTCTGGAAACACATTAGAATGCCTCCACTTAATATGCCAAGTGCGCAATTCTGCTTGCAAGACATCAGGCTGAGGCAGGTCATCCCAGAAGAAACTCAGGTCCAATGTTTTAATATTAAAGTTTTGCTGCTCCTGCATCATTATTTTTGAGATTAGCTGTAGGACAAGTATAGCTGTCTGTTGCAGCTGGGAAAACCTGTCATCAATGTCTGAAATTAGGTGGTCTACAAAAGGAATGGTCACAGCCCTGCAGAAATACTCTTTGGGATTCTCTGCTACTACATTACTTCTGTGTGTCTGCCTTGCTGTAGTTCTGGGTTTACTTGGCAAGACTCCTACTTTTGATGCAATTGCCATGGCTTCCTGGTGCCACATGGAATGATGTTGTTCAATATTCTCTCGAATATCTTTAGGACAGTCTGTGAGAAATTATCAAAATTCATGACCTTTACCACATCCAAGGCTGATCTCTGCAGTGAAGTACTCATGGCTTGCAAATAAGAAGACATTTTACTGTGATAACAATACATGCAATAAATTCAAAACTTGCGATGTTCTTTACCATAGCATGTGCCTGTGCAATGTCACATCAACAAGACTGCTGAGCAATTTGTTTTAAGGCACAGACAATTGATTGGTGCAAGGAAATAAAAACTTCAAAGGCATCATGTTCTTCAATCCATCTGGTGTGGCAAAAACTCCACAGTTTAACTTTGCTGACATCACAGTGTGCAGGCTCTTCTTTTTTTAGTATAGCTTCTCTCTTTGGAGAGTATTCAAAGAATTGTACAGTCTCATCTGCTGCTCCCATCATATTGTGAATCAGCGGATTCTCACAGGCTACTACTATGCATCTGTTTCACTGATGGGATTCCCCAACAAAACCACAAGACCTTTGGATACTGTTTCAAGTCTTGCTCCTGCACCTTTGTGTTTCTCAGTCATATTGCCAGCCCCATCAGAACACTGACTCCTCATCTTACATGGATCCAGGTTTAGTTTTTCAAGCTGTAGTAAGATTTCTCTGCAAATTCTCTCACTTGTAGTGTCACTGCTGATGTCAGTATATGTAACAAAATCTTCATTATTTAACATTTGTTGACTGAGAAAGTCTGACTAGGACAGAGCCTATTTTCAGCGAAGGCCTGGGGAGAAACACTCCAGATGCATGTCTTTGGAATGTGGGAGGAAACCGCAGCACCCAGAAGAAACCCACATGAATGCAGGGAGGACATGCAGACTCTGCACAGAAGGCACCACAGCTGTGAATCAAACCAGAGAACATCTTGCCATGAGGTGAGTCTCCTCACTTATAACCTTCTTCTTCACCGTCTGCAGTGTCCAGCCTGGGACAAGTTCATTTTGTAATTCAAATGTGTTCTCCACAGTCAAAGTCATAGATTTACTCACTTATTTTTTAATGTGCAATACGCATGCAAGAGGAAAGAAATGATACAGTAGCAAAATGTGGGAACTTTCAAGCTCTGCTGGAGTTTTGCTTTGACAGTGGTGATGAACCACAACTTATAAATCCAAGACCATCTAATTGTTGTCCTCCAGTAGTCATTCAGCTACTTCATTTCACAAATGTAAAATGTCTCATGTTGCAGACATCCAAACAAAAATCTGTAATCATTCCCTTCCCCCGCTCTCCTTTGCTCTGACCATACTGGCATATTTAGATGACTTCATATGACACCATAATGTTCTTTCTGTCTCTCATGCATGTAGCCTGCTTCATAAGCTCCACATCAAAGGCATACTAAAAGCACCAAACAAGCAGCAGCAAAAGTTATCCATTAATAGCTGTACAGGATACAGATTCATTGTTAAACAGACACACATGCTAACAAATATTACTGAAACTGGATTATAACCATCAAAGGCACTGAAATGTAAAAAAACAGCCATTTTAGCCACATATAGAATTCCAAACACCACAATGAAAAAGACAACAAAATAAAGTGCACACAAATGTGAAAAGATTATTAAAGACCAAAAAAAGTAAGTGTCCTCACAATAGACTTTATCTCCCAGACCCCCTTACTATAGGGTCTATATTAAATCAGCGAACGCTGATTTATCGACGCTTTAAAACTGAAATCTGAAAATCCCGAAGACACGGAACAGAGATTTTTTTTCCCAGGGAAAAAAAATCGCTGTTCCACAAAAAAAATAAAAAGTTCAAAACACAAAATAAAGTGGGGGGATTCACCCCACACACCCCCAATGTGTAGGGGACCCCCCTACTTAAATATACCAACTCCGAGATCACACCACAGTGGAGGAAATGGCAAAGTCCCAAAAACGGCCCAGCGATTTTTTTCCCTGGGAAAAAAAATCACTGTTCTGTGTCTTTGGGATTTTCAGGTTTCGGTTTTAAAGGGTCGATAAATCAGCTTTCTCTATTTTAAGCATTCATTGATTTAATATAGACCTTTACTATATATACTAAGACTCTGGTTACACAGATGCAAGACAGAGGGCAACACTACAAATGTGTATTGTTTGCAATTATCAGTCCATTTCAACAGAAAATCATTGCAGACCAATTGTCCTGGACCTTCTGTTTCTCTGCAACTCCAACATCTCCACCAATAGTAAAACTAGGGACCTAAAGTTTTGCCAAAAGATAAATAAAACATGACAGAGGGAGTTTCATAATGCAGCACCTCACAAATCTCTGGAATAAACCCCACCTGCATTTTAATCATTGCAATTCACTATATACCGAGATGACTTGGGTATCCACAGACCTACTCCTGGATTGATAGGTATAACCCTCCTGAAAAAGGGCAGTACAGCCTGAAAGAAGACACTGACAAGTTGTGATTTGTCATATTTGCATTTGCAAAAACTTGAGCAATGCCATAATAATGCAGCCAAATTTGTAGTAAACTAAGAATAAAACAATGACTCACTAGCCTCAGAGAATTAAATTGGTTAGAAATACCACATCCAGTAGCTCTTTCTCAGCTAACTGCAATGCATGGACTTCTCTATAAACCAGAAAATTGTCCAGCCTTTAATAACTTAATACAGCACTACTCCCTAATACTATTTTACACTTGAGGAAAAATCCCTATAACCAGTCATCTAATACTGTATGTTCTCTCTGTATTTAAATAGTGTAGCTAACCTATAAAAAACACATCACACTATCAATGAAATCTATTCAGAATGCAACTAAAACTTCACCTATGAAAACTATGGATCTGTCCCTATGTATCTCCAGGATAAAGGCCACTGTTATCTTCAGTTTGTCATATCATCAAACCATTTCTCTAAATTCAGAATCATATGCCCTACAACCAGTATTCACCAATAAATTATTTAACTGCAAAATCAGCTTGGCTGGAGGAGTCTGATAGGATAGTAACTGTAAGGGCTTGATTTTGTACTGTTTATACAATCTGGTGTGTGGTAGCCTTGCTGTCTCAGAAATAATATTCACATGAGCACCTACGAACTCCAGGACTTGTGTGGGGGAGACCTGTGACTTCTTGTAACTGACACAAATAACCCCTTATGGACATCAAGTGTTTCTGTTACATGGCTTCTGAATGCCCATGACTTTTTACTTTTTAAGTCTTTCTGGATACATTCAGGCCAATAAAGCCTAACCCCACTAGGTGTGGACATGCATGTTTCAAACACTTTATTGACCTCAGCAGACACCCATAGCTCCTTATTGTGCCCATACCTTTTTTTGGGTCTGACTTTTTTAACTAAACAACTTGCCATCTAATAATAGAAGGTATTAGAAAGTGCAAGGAATTATTAACAAAACAAAACAAAAAAAACTAACATTAAGCTTGGTAATACAAGATAGGCTGCAGTAGAGAAATTAATCACTATTAGTCACTTACTATTCATATTTTCATATTTCTGTTCATATTTACATAGATGGGAGCCCTACATAATATTGAGGAGTATAGTATGATACACCATGGTGGGAGACAGGGAAATTCATTGTCAGTGTTTATTTATATCACATTATACCTGAAATATCATTAGTTGTTTGTTATTAGTTATGAAAATAAAGAATATTTCTATATGTGCTCAATATTTCAGAAACCAAGTGACTTACAAACTGTTGCATGATATCAGGTGAAACCTTAGATGATATTTAAGAAAACTATATTTGATATTTGAACTGTAAGATGCACATCTTGAGAGATATTCATTATTATTTATTTTGCTAAATTATACAGTTAAGCATATGTTTTCATATATCTGTAAATATCTCAATAGACGTGCTTATAGAGGAATTTATTGCTGTCATGTGAAAGCTTATGCCTGGTTAACAAAGGTGTTCTAACAATAAATGTATATCTAAGTTGTACAGTTTCCATGATATGAGAATTTGCTTGACAAAGTTTATAAAAATATAATTTGGGGTTTGTGTGCATTAAAATATTATTATAGTATAAAGAATATGAACACACTATTATCACTGTAAAGAACACTTCTTACAGCTCATTGTTATTTTTATGTAGTTTTAATAACTTTCACAACTCTTCAAATATATTTAAGTTTCTTTTTTTCAGAGAATGGCCAGGAATGCAAGAAGCTGTGTGTTATTAACACATAATTACCTTAATGAGTTAACACACTCTTTTAAAACTAGCACCAGTCATTACATAACAAAGGTCAGTCTTGTGCCACAGATTGTGCTGATAAATTTTATTCTATTATAATTATTACTCACGGAGGTTGTAGATAAAAAAGGTATTCTCCTTAGCCCAGTTCTCACTGCCATGGTGATTTAAAAGCAAGCAGACAGTTTACTTCAGTTTTTCAAACATGATCTTGCAGCTCAGCTCTGATGAGGAATGACTGTGTTCATAAGCCACATGTAAGGCTAAAGAATAGAAAAACATAGCAGCGTACATTCTACCACTAAAAGTAGCTTTTGGTGGTAAAACATTTGTAGCTATTTTTTTCTTTTCCTAAGTAATGAAGTGCAAAACAAGGGTTTTCTGCAGCCTCTGAAAACAAAATGAAAAAAAAATGGTTGTTTTTAACCTGGAAACCTATATATGCAATGGTTAACTGCATGCCAGTTACATCATCAACCTAGAAGATGTTCCCATACTCTTTTTAATTAATTCTGTATTTTGTAAGCTGCATCATGATGCAGTATGGTTTCACTTTTAAGGACATTAATTCCTGCACATTCCATGTCTCTGCTGGCAGAAACTCCAGTCATTATAACAATAATTCTAAATATTCTGGTGACTTGTTTGATACTGAAAACATAACTGCAAGGTGAAATTTTCATCTGCTTTATCCAGTGAACTCTGTTGTTTCAGAATTGTTTTCTTATGAAGTAGAAGTGTTTAATAACTAACAAGGAGTTGAGTAGTGGTGAGTGATGTTGGTGTTGGGTGATGGTTTTGGAAACGTCATGTGATCAGGAGAAGAAATCAGTGACAGTGAGGACAAAGATGGTTGGGAATCTATCAGCTGCAACTTCAAGTCACTGGTAAGTTGACAGTAGAGGAGATGGCATAATGAATACAGTTGCTGACTGTACTCTGATGCTGCCTTTTGCCTTCCTGCCCTGTTTCAGCATGAATCTGGTGAGAGTTACTTCTGGTCAAAAGTAGCCTTTTTTTCCACCTGTTGAATGGGACTGAGCTCAGATACAGCAAAGCACTCATGTGCAGCTTGTGAACACAGTTGAACTATGAGGATCAAGTCATTTTGTTACAGTTCAACTGGGATAATCTGGGCTTGTGAGTTAAAACAGCAACAACAAAATGCTGTACCACCAAAAGCAGTATGGCAGTTGCGAGTCTAGTGGAGCAGATACAGTGGGCAAGCTTTAGCTACCCTAGCCCCCCCAGTAAATCTGTCACTGGCTCATACACACAATATGTCCACTTTTCACTGGTTCCCTACTCAAGGTAGCAGACCTGATAATTTGATTCCTGACAGTTCAAAAATTAAACTTAATTTCCAACTTGTTACATTGTTAAAACATTACACAGGGTCCCCTGCAGAAAGCAGGCATGGGTGGGATTGTGCTCCTCTCCCCTGCTAGTTATTTATACTATCTCAGGGATCTCTGTACCTCAAAATAGCAGTAAAACTTGTAGATATCATAGCTGGACAGCATGTATTTCTACGTATTTCTTCTTGAGTTTTACAGTTTCAGGGATCACAGTTATGGTCCTCAGAACTTCAGCAGGCACCCACCAACCACCTTAGTCAAGTGCCTAAGGGGGAAAGAAAAATATTCACCAAGCAGCAGTGTACCTCAAAACATTATAACAACACCAGTTAGCAGATGCTCGCATGGCGGGATATCGTCTGAAGCAAAAGCTCTTAGATATAAGTGTATTTCTTACAACAAGACCCAGATTTAGATGAGTAGGAGCAATATGTATTCAGACCTGGAGTGTAACTATTTTTAATTTATGACCATACCACATATTTCTTCAGCAATTTATCTACACTCTATCCATGTCATCAGCAATGTACACATATGCTTCACTTTTGACATCAGTTAACTCCACTATATTGATGCTACTTATTAAACAAACTAAAAAATATACACTGCACATAAAAAACACATCCATATACAAAATGCAGAAAAACAGCCCACAGAAAATAAATTCCCAAACCAAGTCTATATAAAAAAATCAGAAAAGAAACTTAAAATGCAAACCATATTTGCCAATCAATTCAAGCCAAAAAAGTTGCTTCATACACTGCACAAATAAAATAAACACGTTCCCAAAAAGCATCATTGCCCACCTAAACCAACACTGAAAAATGAAATTACTTTGAATGAGAACAAAATAAATAAAAATAAAAAAGAATAACACATAAAACAAAATACAGACAGCAACTGGCTAATCATAAAATGGCATTAGCAGCAAGTGCACCTTTTTAAGTTATGGTTAAACCATCGAAAACAAAATGTCATCTACAAAACTTACAAATCTAAATTTAACCTTGACTATATACTGTTAAAATATATAAGACAACTGACAGACACAACTAAATTAAAAAAAAACACTTCATAACTACAGAAGAAAACCACCCAGTAGCTATTAAAAAAGCCTATGCAAGCTGCCTAAAATACAGTTCTGGAGATTACTAACAGAATACCACAGGCAGCTGAACAACTGAAATCAACAGGAACCAGTAATCCAAATCTGTAAACAGGGAAAATGGATAAAATGAATACACAGTGTTTCTCGTTTATGTAGTAAATAAAATATCTTGCACTGCAACTTAAGATTCTATACTTACTGTGTATAGCTTTATGTGTGTGTGTGTGTGTGTGTGTGTCTGTATATACATATATACATACACGTGTGTGTGTACATACAAATCATAGTTAAAGGTGGAGCTGTAGACTCCAAAAAGGCTACCCAGAGAGATGTTCAAAATAGTTAATGGGGTGAAACTGCCTGGAGGTAAATGCAAAAGACCAGATCTTGTGAACTTGGCGGGGTTTAAAGCTAGAATACTTTAGCAACACCTCATTTCACCAGAAGAGATCAAGAGAAATCACTGACTTTATCTAGATCAAGAATGTGTGTGTGTGTGTGTGTGTGTGTGTGTGTGTGTGTGTGTGTGTGTGTGTGTGTGTGTGTGTGTGTGTGTGTGTGTGTATGTGCATATATACGTATGCGTAAGAAAGAGAGAGAGAGAGAGACTCTGGAATGGTTTAGTCTTTAAAAGAGCAAATACGATTGATTCAAGTGTGCATGTTTGTGTGTTTGTGTATGTATGTGTGTGCGTGTGACAGACAGAGAAAGAGAGACCTGAATGGTTCTGTCTTTAAAAGAGAAACCATTATGGATCTAAGTGAAGACATAAGACAGAAGAATACTTATATGCAGCAAAGATATTGAAAACAGAATGAAACACAGATGCCAAAGAAGCCAAAGCGATAACAAAAAACTCCAGCGGTACTGTAGTGCTTTATCTGTCCTTTTACTGACTACAACTTATGTATTTAAGTGTTGATTCAACAAATATGTTTTAAAAATATTTTTGTGATTTCAGACTTATCCTATACGCAGTGGCTGTTATTCCCAAGAGGGTCAGGTGTGTGTGTCTTGATGTAAGAGACAGAGCACAGCATTGTCATAATACGCATACCCATTTGTAATTATAATATTTTCATTCCAGTAAAATCCTTCTCATTTGAAATATGTACATGATTATGTTCGAAATGTAGAATGTTTTTACTCTGTGTAGGTTAAGCATGTACTTTTCTTTGTACTGTTAATTAATGTTTTTTATAATCTGACTGTATCAACTTTTTGTTATGTTACTTTTGTTATGCTACATGTACTGTAAATTGTGAAACTTTTCTCCCTGGGCCTCCACTGAAAAAGGGCTTTGGCTCAGTCGGACTAACCCGGTCAAGAAATGTCAAATAAAATTAAAAAAAAAAAAAAATATATATATATATATATATATATATATATATATATATATATATATATATATACTTTTCATTGTCTTTTTTTACAGCTTTATATCCTGCCACAGTCTAACTTCCTCCCGTCATTCCCCTATTCTGATTCTAACACTTGTTTATGTCCCTGTCTACTCTTAATCTGTCTAAAACTTCCTGATCTGGAAAGTTCAAGTGGATCAGCCATTGCCCATATTTTCTCCTTCTTGGCCAGCAGGTACCACTTGATGCATTTGATTTTGACATGGCTGAGATGGCCAACTAAGAAAGGGAGACAGATAAGATGGTAGTAAGTTCAAGCTTATCTGTTGATTGCAAAGGGCTGAAAAAAGTATGACTTTCTATTTATAAGTCTTATGCACATATACAGACAAATTGCACAAATGGAGGAAGAGCTCATAATTTATGTAAGATAGTCACACATTTTCTCTTATCAATCATTCACATTTCATTATTACTACATTTGTGTACTACTTTCTCAGACTGGTTCAAACAGTTGCATCTTAGCACAGATGAAGCCTCTGAATCATGCCTCAAGTGCACTCAGGTGCAGCCAGAACAAATTCCTAATGCAAAGTTCAACACCTCTGAATGCCAGACTATAAATAAATCTGCATTTATGTGTGTATATATATGTGTGTGTGTGTGTGTGTGTGTGTGTGTGTGTGTGTGTGTGTGTGTTCTTAAAGGTAGAGCCCAACTCCATCATAAGGCATATGATAAAATTCCATGTATCTGGTATACTTTGTAGACATTTTAATTTCAGTCATAGTGTATTAATAAGAGTTTATTTACATTCTTGGCATATCGTCATCAGTTTGGGTCTATGTTTAGTGATCAAACAGAACCTTCATCGCACACAGACCAGTGAAACATCTGTCTCTCAAAAGGCAAAATGATCATAAATAAGTTCAATGAATGATTATATTGGCCAACATCAGGGGAATGTAATGTAGTACCTACTTATCAGTAATGTAGGGATAAGGAAACCTGCCCTTTCCCCACTGTAGTGCGATCTCGGAGTTGATATATATAATTAGTGTGGGGTGTTTGGGGTGAGCCCCCACATAATAAGGGTCTGGTGTTCACCAAATCCTCCAATTATAATGGAATACTGAAAACAAAAGCAGTGTCACAAAATGAAATAAGCAGGTGTACTAAATAACATACAAATAGGATAGAAATAATGTCACTTTAATATACAGTAAAGCATTCAGTTGACCAAAAAGTACAGTAATTTTGCTAAAATTTAGAACAAACACTAGCTACTTATATTTAGGGGTCATTATATCCTAAAAATTTCTCAAATCAAACTCTGAGAGAAACACAAATATATACTATAAGGACTGACAAGTGATGGCAGATTTACATTAAAGTGAATACCAAAAGGAACCTACCTCATATTTTACAAGACTTTTTGATTTAATCAAAACCCTCAAATAAGAAAGAAAACATACTCCATAACCTGCTAACTTAAAACAAACACATAAAACTATGTACATCTTCAAATAATGCAGTTTAACTTCCTGATAGGAACAACTGTCCCAAGTTGACAACTGCACAAACAGGCATTACCTCACCTAAAATTAAGGTTATTCATGCTAAGACACATTACAGCCTGTGGTCCTACTTAGACTAATTGCTGTCTATTTTTTGTCTTATCTTTATTCTCCACCCAGATGTGAAAAACAGCTTGTATACTTTCAGAAACCATCAACTTATGGCCTTAAAAAAGTGTTGTGGCTTTTAGTGCCAAGACCTGTAGTCAGTTTATCTCCATGGAAACATAAGAGCAAAAATATACAGCTGCCCTCAGCTGCAGACTTCTCATCTCACACTGAACACTTATTTGCTAAAGGAAAACTTTTCTTTACATGCATTGTTATCTTATTTACTTGCTTAAACTAAACTCTTGTTATTAGATTAAGTCAATGGCCTTAATCCAGACATTCACTTAATCAAAAGTAAGAGAAAACATATCAACTCTACATATATTATGATCTATGCACTTGTACACCTCCTCCCTCAGCAACCCAAGACTACAGCCTATTAACTTTAACATGCTTCTGTCCAGCTTTTCTTTTCTTTTTACATTGTAATCCCTACATTTCTTACAACTAAAAAAGAAGAAAAGGGCATGTGTTCTCTTTAATATCTTTGTCACATACAATAGCTAAAAATGCTTTACTATATATCATGCAATTTCTATAATGGAATGTTTTATACAAATGCTGTTAAGACAAAAAAATGTTTTACTTACACTTACCTTTTCCCTTTTCTTCCCTTCCCCTTAGTCCACTTCCAAACATTAATGGCATGAAGTGGGGCATATGTTTTTCAGTCTCCCATACATTTAACAAAGTCAACAAAAGTCCAATCTTTCAACTTTTTCTTGTACTTCCATATTTCACAAATCTGATTGATGATTTATAATTTCATTTTGTTCACTAACTTTAGTGTTGCTCATCTTCTTCTTCACCTCCATCTCCCAACCCCAATTCAAGTCCAAGATACTCTTGATTCTTCTAATCAACTCCTGTGATTTTTTCTGGAAAATGTTTAACTGGCAAAGTCTCTGTATGAGCTTTATTATCAGAAGAATGAGAAGTAGACTCCCCTTCTAGTCGATGACTCCAATTTTGTTGGGCAAATGTTGTATTTCCTTCTTAGCCTGTTCTGCAGAAAAAATACTTTGAAAAAATATTCCGAAGACTGCTAGATACAGTAGCTTGAACCTCATACCTGCCTCTCAACATTCCCTGATTGCTGGGATAAATTTGCTTCTCTTCTGCTTGGTGTACAGTAAATAATTAGTTTCCACAAATACTCTCCAATTTTTAATACTTTGCCCTTCTGTCACAGTTTTGCCACAATCATCTCTTTCTGCTGGTATGGTTGCATCTTTATTATTACAGGTCTTGGTTGCTTTCACATAACCAGGTTTGGAGCATACACATAATGTGCCCTTTCAATTAACAAATCCTGCTGTGAAATGCCAGCCCAGTTGTTTATTTGTGCTTCCATAAAGCTGTCTGTTCTTTCCAGTTTTTCTGGTACAGCAGAAACTCCTCAGGTTTTCAATGCATGATCTGTCCTCTAACTCTACTATTTTTTCAAACATCTCTTCTTGGGTAGTCTCATACTCAGCCAGCCTCTTATTCATTTCACCCTCTCATTTTTGCAGTTTTATCAGTTAATCTGAATAGCTGTTTAAGGCTTCTTTCATTTTCCAGTCTTTTGTCATCTGAGTTTATATACTCCTTGAATGTTTTATTTATTTTAATCAGCTCTGAGTGCATTTGATTTACTTTTTTCCTCTAGATTACTGGAAGCCATGTCTTGCACCAAAGCTAGAGCCTGAACTGCCTTTTGCTAAACAGCTGAAGGATTCTTCCCAGTCAGTGTTTTCTCTTCACATTTTTTAGTTGAGTTTCTTTCTAAGTTTCTTCTTTGCTGGGATCCAGGCATTGTACTCACTAGCCATTAGCTAAATTTACTAAAACTGATAGCATGACTGGTCCTTATCTCTCAGTTTCTTTTTTCATGCTGGGAAAGGCTGAAATTAAGCTGTTGATCAGTGTGGAGCCATCTTGGAAGTCCCTGACTGTTATATCCTTGGCAGGATATTAACCATAGAGTTAAGGGTACTGCAGCAGTGATCAATATGATGAACATTGAATCTTGATGTATGGTTTGGAGCTGTAATAATTTGGCTGATAAACATGTGAGGGTAGAGTCATCTGCATATTATATTAAAGTGGTCTTATTAGGGGAGGTGGTAGGTCATTTATGAAGATCTTGAAGAATAATGGGCATATAATGCAGTCTTGAGAACCCCTATAATGAAGTGAAGAAAAGAAGTAGAAGGAACTTTGCCCTTTAACATTTTTGAGCCCTGTTATCTAGGTACTTTTGAACCACAAAAGTGAGTTTATGGCTAGGCTAATTTTAGTGATATTATCTATCAGCACATGGTGTGAAACAGTGTGAAAAGCTTTGAATAGATCTTGGAAAACTGAGGCGACTACCATACTATTGTTTCTGTGCATTTGTCTAGTACAGGAGAAAGAAAGTAGAGTATCGGTGGTTGAGTTGAAAAATGCATAGGTAGGAAGACAGAAGACTGTAGTCAATAAGTTATTGTAGAAGTTGGGTGTGATGGTTTTTGATAGAGCAGAAGGAAAATATCTATGGATTGGCACTAGTAGCTGGTGAAGTCAGTGGTGGTACCTCCTTTACAGAGTGGTAGGTGGAACACTAAGGCTTAAAAAGATGACCAGTTGTGTGGTATAGTTAGAGTTATTGTGAAGTGTATAATTTGGGAATTGCTTTTCTGGATATGTGGAAATTTTGATGAGTGAGGCTGTCTGCATGGAGGGAATTGGTATGTTGTCATTTTGGTTAGAAGCAGTAGGGTAGTGAGCAGAGTAAGGGAGTGGAGCTGATAGAGAGTAAATGAGAGATAATGAAGATGTAGTGACCCACTAAAATCATCATGGATAGAATGTCTTATTAACTTTGGATTATGGGAGGAGTAGCTGTAGTGTGGTGATTATGTGGGAGTAGAAGCTGGGGTGGGTATAGGTCTGGGTTTAAGGAAAACAATTGTTTGATGACTAAGTAGTAGTAGCTGTTGAAAAATGTGGGAGTGGTTTACAAAGAGGTGGTCATGACTGGTTGGACTTGATGTGTGCATGGTCTGGGCTACCTGCTATAAAGGTAGTGAGGAGGTGGGTGGGAATTAGGAATAGAGTAGGCAACAACATGTAGGTGAGTGGGGTGCATTCCAAATCTTACTCTCATTATCTGGCCACAAGTCAGTGTTAGTAAAACAATAATTCTATTCCATGTAAATCTTCAGTATGTAGAGAAGTTGAAAATTCGGAGATTTTGTATTTACTGCTTTGGGATTGCAGGGTCAATTTTTAATGCATAAGTTCCAGTTCAACGGGATTGTGAGTGACATAGACTCTAGCTCAGATTAGCATTATCCTTGATAATAGTACACATGATATAAGATAACTGTAGTGGTGCCTAACTAGGATGGATGAGGTCAGTGATGTTGAATCAGAGTCCAAGTGTTACTACAAGTTAGACTTCACTGTATTGGGTATCAGCTCATATGATACTTATTCTGATAGTTTTAAAGGTGAAACTACTTCAAAAGACAAATCCAGTTTTTTCTTCTTCTTGGCCATGTTCCTGAATGTTTGTTTTATCAGTGAAGCTGTTTGGAGAGTAGGTTTCCTTCTATAGAATTAGTGATTGGTGTTTCTGGGTCTCAGGAAGAAAGAATTAGGACAAGTACTGTACAATCTGAAAAGAAAACAAAGTCTACCTAATTACTGTTTGGCCTAAAGGAGGAAGTAATAGCAGTGAGGCCTGTTACAGCTGAAGTTACAGCAAGCATGAATATGTTACTCATGGATGAAAACAGGGATCAGAATAATAGTGCAACAGCTAGCAGTTTGCTAAAATACTAAGCAACTTCCTTGCTTATCTGATGCTGGATTGTTGTGACAAGCACTGCGGTTGATTAGGAAGTTAGAGAAAATTAATATTTAGTGATCATCTGAACAGGCTGCACACAGAAGATCAGAAAGAAACAGCAACATGTCAGAAATGGCTAGGAATGTTTGCTCAACACCTTGAGTTGCTGGAGTGCAGCTCAGACTATCCATCTGAAAGCTGCACACTAACCAGGAAGTAGCAAGGATAGACTACTGGACACTCAGCTAAAAAAAAATAATCTTGAAAGTATTAGCCTACCTCCAGCCTCATGACCAAACCAGAAGGGTAGAGACAGACATGACCTAGATACAATATCCTTTCAGAGACACATTACAATCAGCATGACTTCATTGTTCTAGAGGCTGAAGAAGAAGAATAACATGCCATTAAAACAAAGAAGTTGATGTGGCATGTAAAATCAAAATTTTAAGCAAAATTGCAAACAAATCAAAGTAAATTCACTGAAAAATAAGCAGTTCTTAATCTACTTTATGCAGGTCTCAAGCTAGGAATTTTGTACTCACATTCATACAACACTGCTGTAGTGCTACAAATAGGAGCTGATGTAACTATAACAAGAGCAATCTTAACATAAGACAATGTATCCCAAAAAATGTCTTAGCACTTAGTTGCCATTTCTGACTAAATTGCTGAAAACATTAAAAATACAAAGTGGGAAATTAAATCAGTGTAGAAATAGGTAAAATACATTGAAAACACACTCTGTTATCACAAAGAAAGCTGGCTACACTTGCAAGTTCATACTCATAAAAGTGCACAGTCCTGAAAATAATGCATGACTAGTGGACTTGGGGGAGGATCTACAAGCTACTTTTGGCAAGGGAAAGCCCCCTCCTTCTTCATGGTCACTGCTACTGTAGTTGCATTATCTGGTGACAAGTCAAAATCAGCAAAACATAACTTTTGTATGTAAGTCTCCAGTATGTATGGAAGTTGAAAATTTGGCACTTTTTGTTTTTACTGTCCTGGGATAGCTGGATTAGTAGTTAATGCGTGAATTCCAGTTCAATGGAGTCATAAGTGACACAGACACCAGCTCAGAGCTTTGTGGAGGACAGGTTTCCTTCTGCCATGCTAAGGATTGATGTTTGTGGGACTCAAGGAAAAAAAACTGGGACAAGTACCATGCTGTTCTGCTGATTTAAGAGGTGAAAACATTGTCTATATTCCAGAGTTCATTTGTTTTACTAGCAGCTGGTGTTTCTGGGGCTGAGGAAGAAAGAACTAAGGTGAATACCATACAATTGTTATGATTTTAGAGGTAAAGTTACATCAAAGGAGCAATTCTAGTTCCTCTTTTTGGCTATGTTCTCAAGCTTGTTTTATAAGTTAATCTGTTTTTCAGGGCTGGTTTTGTTCTGTCTCACTAGCAATTGATGTTTCTGGGACATAGGGGGAAAGAATTGGGAAAAGTACTGAACCATCTCTGCCAGTGCATGCCACAGTCACAAAAAAGATGGCTGCCCTCACAACCTCAGTCTTGCCAAACTCATGGTAAATTTCCCGTGGCATTCAGTACTTAATTGAGAAAGGCAATATTATCAATGTCAGACATCCTGAACATGAGAAAACACACATTATCTATTGAACATGTGCATAGGTTATGTATCTGAAAGAGAAAAAGAAAATGGAAAATGAACAGAAGAGAATAAAAAATACACCTAATACTGTAACTTTTTTTTGGTGTGGGGGGACGCAAGTAAGAATGTCATGATTACTGCTAAAATTTAAAGTATAATTATGAATGATTACTACTGTTGGGCCAAGAGGAGGAAGTAGAAGTAACATGGGAAACTATCAGGATATATTATGGAGGCATTTGCAGGTGACAACTTTGTTTTGAAAAATAGGGTATATCTCCCTACTTTTCATTGAATCAGACAGTGATTCCCAAAGTTTGGGGGATGGCACTGAAAATCTATGGATATAATGTTAATTTCTTGCAGTCAACACCACAAATAACCTCGCACGCAGGACTGGTGCAACGGCCAAAGAAAATCACAATGTAGGCCAAGCATCTAGACCTTTTAGAATTAGAATATCTGAACATCTAAGTAATGTCAGAAACAAATACTGTACTAGTGCTTTATACAAACATACGTTGACTCATGCTAATGCCAAATTTCAATTTCAGATCATTGATGTTGTTAAGGGGGTTTATAATGATAAATCTGGTTGTTATGATTTATCGAATCATAAAGAAAAAGCATGGATTATTAGACTTGGTGGTTTATTTTATCCAGGTTTAAATGATCATTTGTAAGTTTTTTGTATAAAATGTACAATAATAATATGTGGCTTTATACATTGGTTAACTATTCTCTATAAATAATTCAATAGATGGACAAAAATGTGGATATATATATATATATATATATATATATATATATATATATATATATATATATATATATATATTCACTTTAGAAGCTCGAATTCCCAAAATCTCGAACTTCATATGGTTGAGACCAAAAGATCGAGTTTTGGAAACTCGAACTTCTAAAATGAAACCCAAAAAAAAAAAAGTCAAACATCGCTTTTGCAGGGGGGCTTTGCCCCCCTGCACCCCCCATGTCGGGGGCACACTTAAATATACCAACTCTGAGATCGCGCTACAGTGGGGAAAAGGGAAATCTCCCATATTGCGCTGTATGCGGAAGTGCAAAACGGGAGATTTCCCACTTCCTGTCAACACTGCAAAAAAGATAAAAGCATTACGTACACACAGAGCGTACAAGAAGCCTTGCCTCTGTGTGTTCATAATGTTTTAAGGTAAGTAAAGTGTTATTTTTTAAAACTTTGCATATTTGATTTACTGAAATGTCGATCATATGGTCTCGACCATATGACATTCGAGATTTCAGTAATTCGATTATGTAAAGTGCTTCCATATATATATATATATATATATATATATATATATATATATATATATATATATATATCAGTATAATTTAAATTTATATATGTCACTTTAAATGAACACTCATCAATGTGTTACCTAATTTGTTAGCTAATTTGTTAGCTAATTAGCTTTCTGACTATATATAGTCAGTAACAGAATGTTTTAGTATCACTGAAGAAGGCTATTTGCCGAAATCGGTATGATTCTGTATTCACACCTTATAATTTAAATAAATGGTGTTCCATTAGTGTTGGCTATTTTTTGGTTTTCAATTTCATGCAGTCAACATTATTGTTGCTTGTGCTTGTGGCCTCATTATGCTAATTAGATAAACTATGTCTGTCTGCTTATGTAGGTCGGAAATGCATCTGTTCTTGTGAGAACTTGTAATCCAATTCCTCTTTTTCCATAATTATTTTTTCTGTATCTCTAGGATATGCTTATGGTAGGCTGTGTGCGGATACCTGATAATGGCTGTAGATACCTCACAACTGTCCAGGATTTTGCAGGGTGTCCAGATTTATGGTTCATATTTTTCTTCTGTTCCTCATAAAAATGTGTGCTTTTCTGGAAAATCTTTAAGGACTGAAACCAGTAAATAATAAGAGATGCTGTAGGAAAAGCAACTCAAAAATTGTCCAAGCATATTTATGAACACACACATAATTGATGTGAAAGAAAGACAAGACTAATGCCTTATACAGACATTCAGTATAATGCCATGATTTTAATAAGTTTTTATTTTTTGGTATTGATCATGTGGCAGAGGATATTAGAGGTGGAGACTTTGACAATGCTCTAAAAAGAAAGAGCAATAGTGGCAAGCAATTTTTAATTCTAATAGCTCACCAGGATGAAATGAATATAGTAACGTACCAGGATTAAATGAATATATTAACATAAAGTGTGGAATGGAAGACTGGACTTATAGAAAAATATGTATATTCTGTTTATGGATATTAGTTTACTTTAGAAGCACATTATAAGTATAAGTAATTGTTTTTATTGGGATTCTTTACATATAATGCACATTTACTAGATTGTTTTAACAAATTTTTGATATATAAATATACAGTTAAGTGACAAAATGAAAAAAAAATCTTTTGCGGTAGATTTATTTATTGGTAAACAGTTCATTCATCATGTGATTTGTATAGTCACATGATGTGATTTGTACTATAAAGAATACTGAGGTTGTAGTAATGCAGTACATTTGAACAGATTAGGCCATCTATATAAGTAGCACTTTCTAGAGGATACTGTGACCACTGAACACCAAGAAATAACCCGTGCAGACTTATGAGAAGTAATGCATATTTCACACAGATAATGCTAAAAATGTAGGATGGAACCTGGGATCTTAGAGCTGTGAGGCAGAAGCCACTATGCTGACAACAATAAAATCTGGTTCTAGGGTAGTGGTGGGATAACCATTTGTGCCCATCTTATATATAGTCCACTGTGAGGTTAAAGACCTAGAAAAAGGAGGTCTCCACATACAGTGGTCACCTTTGATAAATGGAACATTTACTCTGATGTGGGTTTTTGCACTCCTTGTAAGGTTTCTTAACTTCAGTATAGATGTGTCATTCTTTTCATATGTTAAACAGAAATAAAATCAGGAGGCAAAATTGGTTGCCATATTAGCGTAGCACAGGACAATTAAAAATAATTTTCTTTCTTTTTTTAATTTTTTTGGAGAAAAATCTTGTGTAAATTAGTATACAGAGTTCAATATATTAAGGGTATATAGGAGGAAGGGGAGGAGGCAGGGAGAGGGAATTGATTCCTGCATAATGGATGGCAGAAGAAAAATGAAAATATCTTATATTTTATAATGAGTAGGAGACAGGTAGGTTGGATGTTAAGTAGATACGCAACTGCTCAGCAGCTGGATGAAGACTCTGTCCTGGATTATGTCAAAAAACATGCTTATATCACCATTATCATCATAATTAACCCCATTTTTCCCATGTTCTATATGGGGTTGAGGTGCTGCATCAACTGTTATCATCTCCCTCAGTTCAGTGCCACTCTCCTATCTTCTTTGACAGTTGTGCCTGAATGTCACAGATCTCTCCTACAATCCATCGATCTCTTTGCTAGACTTCCACATTCCTCTTGACTTCTTCCTCTCTCTCTCACAAATATTCTTCATCAAATCATATTCTGATTTTCCTGTACATGTGCCTGAACCACTATAATTACTTATCTTTGACCAGTTCTGCAATTACATCTACACTGGCTTCTGCTCTGATTATGTTATTTCTTCATCTTTCCCAAAGTGTGCACTCTACCACCCATTTTAGGCACTAACTCTCCATCACCTCTTGCTTTCTTAATATCTCTGCCTTCACTGTTCAGTTTTCTGTTCCATACAAAAGTACTGTCACACCACTGTTAGGTACACCTTACTTTTCAACTTATTTTCCATTATTCTGTCCCTCACTCACCCTGACACTCCATGCCAGCTAACTGCTGCCTTGTCGATTCAAGGTTTGATCTCCTCCTTTAGACTTCCCTTCTTCTTAAGCACCCCTCCAAAATGCTTTTCATCCTTTTCTAATTTATCCCATTTGCTGCCCATGAAAGTTATCTTGTCTGTACACAGTTTTATTACATATGCTTTCTGTTTTGCATTCTATTGCCTTATCATTTGTTGAAATTTCTGTTCAGAGTCTCCTTGTAATCCCACATTGTCTGCATACAACAGCTTTGTTGACAGCAATTGGCTCAGAGCTGAATCTTGATGTACCTCAGACCCACTGGAAACCCCCTGTGAGTCATAACAAAGTTTGTACTTGTATCAATAGGCCCTTCTACATAGCCTTTGCTAATTCTACCAATATTTCTAAGACATAGAACTGTCAGAGACCACTGCACAAATCAACAAAAATATACAAAACAAAGAACTTAAAGATGTCAAATGTATTGCTATTTACTGATATAAGGTAGTTTTGTTTCTGTGCGTTATATGTGCCAATCTGGAACAACTACCAAAGCTGTTAACAAAGAGATAGATTTGCAATGAAATTTAAAATTATTAATTTACTATCATTCATGACAGTGCACATTACCATCATTACTGGCCTTCTGTGTAGGACTATGAAGAGATGCTCCATCCATGATCACCCAGTTTTTAATTGTTCAAATGTTAATCAAACGCAAAGTAATTTTCATTAAGTTTGCTTTGATTCTCTGATGCAAAGCAGCAGGAAATGATTGTGTTTTTCCCAAAATATAATTATTTTCAATTTATTAGACTTGGATAGTGGTGGGCTGCGGTGGTGAAGTGGTTAGTGTTGTTGCCTCATAGAAAGAGGTTCGTCAGTTTGATTCTCAGCTGGAGCGCATTCTGTGCGGAGTCTGCATGTCCTCCCTGTGGTCGAGAGAGTTTTAAAGACATGCAGTAGGTGCATGTGTGTGTGCCTTCTGTGAAGGTTGGAATACAGGCTGGCAAGTTGACACCATAAAATTTCCATTGCCACACAATCTGCAAACCGGTGATCTACTGTTGCAACCCCTAACAGGAGAAGCCAAAACACATTGCTTAGACTTGGATAGTGGTGACATAAATAAATATAGTTCAACTAACTGCCCTTAACCCCTGCTGGGATAGAAGAATTTCTGTTAGTCAGCCCAGCAATTGATAATGTCCTGAGTAAAGCATGCTCCCTGTAGACGGTGATGCGTCATTCCAGCCATGACTTGTTTACTGAAGGGATGAGGATTTGCAGGGCATGAAATACAGGTACAAGTAGTGGTGCTGTGGCTGTAGAGCTCTGCCAACATCTCCAGTGCTCATTTCCTCAAGCTATTGCACTTGGTTAGCATGCATCATAGGTTGGCATTTGATTTTCACTGTTATCACACTGAGGGTAGGACTTTTCTCCAACTTGGAAGTGTGGGATTAGTAGTTTTCTTTTTTTAAAACACCTTTATTGAATTATCACTTGTGACATAGACAAACTTACATTTATATAAAAGTAATCAAGACATATTAACAAGTTTACATTTACTAACATTATATGATATATTACAATGCTGTGGGTCCTGACCACATGTTACCATCCACCCTAGGATGGCATGCCCATCCTCCCTGCCATTATGTCAATCACCTGAGCTACTAATCAAACCTGGATCCGCTGGGCTGTGGTCAGGACCTTTTACCTCTATGCCACTGGAATGGTGCATTACTATCTTTTCTAAAGAAAGGAATCAACATATGTCCTCAGAGGTGACACCAGAAATAAATTATCTGTGAGAGGGTGCTATGTGACCTGCAGTATCGTAAAGCTTGAAGAATTCAGTGAACAAATGGGTCTATATTACAAGAACGAGCAATCAAAATGTCGAGTACAAGATACTCGACATACTTTGATCGACTGTTCATGTAATCGGAACCTCCAAATGTTGAAATTTGGAGCTCCAAAATGTCTTGGTTGGCCTTCCTGGTGAGTGTAGCATGTAACATAAACATGCTACACTGTCAGGAATGGCTTCTTAAGAGGCTGCTTTATTTAACATACCAACTCTGAGATTGCTGTGCATTGGGGAAAAGGCAATTTCCCGGCAATCGCTTGCATGATTACCGGGAAATTGCCCTTTCCCCAACGTACAGTGATCTTGGAGTTGGTATATTTAGTTGGGGTGTGTAGGGGGCACAGCCCCCCACATCAGGGTGTGTGTGGGGCGAAGCCCACCACTTTATTTTAAAAGTATGTGTGTTTGTGTAGGTGTTTGAGTGTTTGAGTGATGTGAGTGTGTAGGGGTTTGTATGAATTGGTTGTATGTGTGTGTGTGTTGTATGTTTGGAGTGGGACAAACAAAATCTTTTGATTTTGTTCTTTTCAGTCTTTTTGGTTTTCGATGACACATGATCAAGTGATCAAAGTATGTCGAGCATGTTGTACTCGACATTTTGATTGCTCATTCATGTAATATGGACCCAAACAAATCTGCACCTGTTTTACTGACATCAACTTGTGACTGGTTATGATTAGGGGTAATGAACAACCCATTATTAACTCAATTGGCTGAAAAAGGCAAGTATAGTGTAAGTAGAGGTTTCTTCATAAGGTAACACAGCTGCAGCTGCCAATACATGCTTCTCTAGCTGACCTAGCTCTTTATTAAGAGCATTATCTTGTGCAATGTATTTGTAGTTGTCTATTTTTCCAGCTGGATTAGCCTTATGAAGTGGGAAGGCAGCACTTTCACTCCATATTTCAGTTAATGTTTCCTCTCTTAGGTTTCTGTTAGCCGGTAGTTACATATGTTTAACAATACAAGCAGCAGTTAGATGCATAAACTAGGAAGCAGGAAATCACCTTCTGATGAGCCCCTAGATTTAATAGCTAGTAGTAGCTCTTTGTGATTACTAGCTGGCTTACCCTTTATAGAAGAAGCTCTTTAATGCAATGTAAGCATTCATTTTGCCTGTAGACATTTTTGGAACTTGATTTTTTTTTTTTTATTTTATTGCATTTTAGACATTTGTTAACTGGATAAGCCCATTAGACAGTGCTCCTTTTTTGGGATGACCTAGTAGCACTGCGACTTGCTCAGTGATACTCAGCAGGTAAATACAGGTAGAAGGAATAACTCCTTGTACCACTGAATACAAGCAGCAGCATCTCATTAGTAGCTCACAGCCTTAATCCTCTGTACTAACTGACAATGTTCAATGCAAGTAGCACTTTGAGATCTGCAACTTCGGAATATGACTGGTGACTGCATGAGTCTGTAGACAGATGTGCATTGGGGGTGATAAGTCTTTTGATTCCATTTAAGAGGTACAGAAATCTTGGAATTAGTATATAACAGTAGAAGAGTGGGGACACAGCTCCAATCTGGCATTCTTTGAAGAGGTAATATCAATATCTGATGAAGATCTCAACGTTTATTCTGCTACGTTGACCTTAGTAAGGAATCTGACACAATTCCATGTAAGGAAATAATTGACAAACTGAGACAATTAAATGACATTTGATAAGTAATTCCATAGGTAAAACACTGGATAAGCAACAAGACACAAAGTGATGGTAGGGAGTTAACTGTCTATTCCAAAAAGAGTTACCAGTGATATGCCTCTTTGTGGACTATTCTTCTCAGTCATAAATGTGGCACATCACCTATGGATTGTCAGATATGATGATGACTGCAAACTGGATATATGTTTACATCAAAGATGGTCTAACTAATTACCTTTAATGTAAGTAAATGTAGCATCTTGAGACGGGAATAGGGGCATAAAACTGTGACTGGACAATAAGCGGTCAAATTGTGAAAACTGACCAACTTATGAAATATCAAGAGATGACTGTAGACAGAAAATCATTCTTTGACCATTGTATGTCTACCAAAGTCAGAAAAGCATACTTTGTAGCCCATCTTTTTCTGAACAGTGTATATAATCACTGCAGAGAGATCAGTATATTGCTTATAACTCCCTGACCAGACACATTAAATATAATACTGTGCTTTTTCTAACTTAAGCCAAATAGCAGAATTTGAAAAGTTACAAAAATCCCATAGCAGAAAAATCAGAGAGTTGGAAAACTATTCAGAAAGGATTCCAGAAATCCGCCACTATATTATGTTTCTTGTAGGTTATTTAAAAGTAATCTTTTAGTCTTTTAAGACAACGTCAGAATCAGTTCTATTTGAAGATCTATGCCAGAACACTTTATTAGGGCTAACCAACACTAGATCAAGGGAAGCCAGTATTTTAAATAAATATCAATAATACAACAAACATGACAGCTACATTATAAATTTTTGTCAAGATTTTGTCAAAATTTGCTGTATCCAGGACTGTTTTGTAAATTTCCGAGCCCCCCAGACCTTTCTGTGTTGGAGGGAAGCCTTCTAGCTTATCAGTGGGAATGGTAAGCACTAGTTAGCCTATCTACCACAAGAGGAGTAGTTTCTGGCTCAGAAATTGTGGTTTATTGGCCGTTTAGGCAGTTTTTCCATCTCTTTTAACTTTTTGATTTAAAAGCCCGTGGTTGTGTGGGTTTGCACTTGTTTAAGCTCCACAGATCCAGTTCTGGTGTCCTGCAGACTACAAGAGCAACAGGAAGGAGAGAGAGAGAGATACTCTAAGTGCCCCCATTTTGAGTTTTTCATAATTTATTACCCTCTGCACTTGTTTTTTTGTCGTTTTTAATTTATCTGCATTTATTTAAACTGTATTTGCCTTAATATTGCTACACACTCAAGTGTGCTGGCTTGTACTGCAATTCAAGTGTTTTTGCTACTGTTTTAACTGCTTTTCTGCAAAAAAAAAGCTCTAAGCTTGTTTCCTGCCTTTCCTGTAACTAGTCTAGTCCAGATACAGATTTGCTGTATCCAGGACTGGTTTGTAAGTTTCTGAGCCCCCCAGACCTTTCTGTGTTGGAAGGATGCCTTCTAGCTTATCAGTGGGAGTGGTAAGCACTAGATAGCCTATCTACCACAAGGGGAGTAGTTTCTGGTCCAGAAATTGTAGTTTATTGGCCGTTTGGGCAGTTTTTCCATCCTTTTTAACTTTCTGGTTTAAAAGCCGGTGTTTGCTTGGGTTTGTGCACTGTGCAGAGGAGCTCAGCTGAGGTAAGCTATTACTGGTGCCAGAAAGTCTGCTCTTCAATTTTTCCCTTAGAACATGCTTGTTCTTTTATTTCTTGCACTTCAATTAGCTTAATCAGCTAGCACTTTAACAGGCTTTTGTAGCAATATTGTAGCACACTTAGGTACTATCAGCACTAGCTGTTCCTACACAGTAACAGCACCTGTACTTATTAGTTATGACCACCTTCCTGGTATGATTGTAGGGCAATTTCCTGTGCTTTCTCATGCTAACCTGGTGCACTTGGGCATTCTGAGACAGTGTGGCAACTGTCTAATGTACACAGACAACCCTCTCCTCTTACCTCTCAACACTCATACATGTGAGAAATGCACTTATATCACCAAACTGGAAGCAGTGCATGCTCCAACTAAGACCAGACTAGCTGATCAAGAGGAGGAGGTCAACACCTGCAACTCACTACATAGAACAAACAGCAGTCTAAAACACAAACCATCACTACCCACACATAGAAACACAACCCATGCACACTTTCATGGAGGCTGTCATTAATAATTTACCCAAACAACAGGGACCCCCAAGACAGAAACAAACTTGACCACCACAACACAACACCAACCCCAGAACACATAGCTCACCACCACAGTGCGCTCCTCAACCTAAGCCCTTAAGGCAAAACACTTTGCCCAATGTACTAATCATAGGAGACTCAATTGTGAGGAACACTGATGTCCCACTAGGTTGAACAAGGAGAAGGTGACAGTCAGTTGTCTATCAGGTGTCAGGATCCGCCACATAACACATGTACTCAGGTCACTCCACAACAAGTACAAATATGACTCAGTCATTGTCCATGTGGGTGTGAATGACCTGAGACATACCTCCTTGGACTACATGAAAAGAGATGTGATGGAGCTCTCGGATTATGTGGCCCAGGCAGGTAAGACCCTAGCCTTGTGCAGTATTCTACCATCACCCAGAATGATAGCACATATGAGCAGAAAATGATTGACTTCAACAATTGGCTAAGTTTCTGGTGTCATTCTAAGGGGATCCAGTATCTGTCTGCCTGGGATGACATGATCGACAGACCTCAATGTTTGCCAGATACAGCATGCATCTGTCACCCCTGAGATTCCGGGTACTGGCTAAGGCTCTTGCTACCCCTATAGTGCCTTTTTTAGACAGTGTTCCAAAGACCAAAATTCCACTGTAACAGCTACAAACAAATGCAATCTGAGCGTCATGCTGCTCATGCTAAAAGTCTAAATCTCAAGATGCACTCACTCAAACCTCTCCTCAAAAATGGAGAATGTCGAAATTTGTGCTGTAATGGAGACCTGGTTTAAAGAGCCAGAAAGCACTTCTGTGCTCCCAGGCTACACCTCATTCAATACCTTTTGGCCCAGAATACATCCAGAAGCTCCAAAGGTGGTGGTGCCTTCATATTCTTAAAGGACATGCACACCTCTAGACTGGTAGCTCAGCATAATGCAGCCGAGATACTTTAGGTACAACTAACACTGGGTAAGATGGCGAAACAAGTCATAGCCTGCTACAGAACCCCAAACATGTCCCTACACTCTCACTCCAAGTTTCCTAGTACCCTGGAATCTATCAAGGTCCAACCCAATACTCTCATACTGGGTGACTTCAACTACCATTCCATCAACTGGGAAACTATTCAAGTACCAATACACAGGCCCGACGATTTCTGGAATTTATCAATTCTAATGCCCTGGACCAGCTCATTCTGACCCCCCACTAGAGAAAGCAACATCCTTGACCTGGTTATCACCAACATGGAAGACCATTGTTCCACACCTATAGTCAATTCCTCCCTGGTTAAATCCAACCACAAACTGATCACCATGGAAATCTCCATCTCACCTACAACCCCCACTAAGGTGACCACCCTGAAAAACTTCTCTAAAGCTTTGGGCTCCTAAAAAACAGAGCTGGCTAACTTCTTGGCACCCATGCCAATGGAAAATAGCTGCATGACACCAATGCACTGTATGAGCACATAAACAAATGCATGAACCTTGCCATACCAAATAGAACTAAGACACTCTCCTCCAAAAAAGGAAGACAATCTGGTGGTCCCCAGCCATCATTAAACTCTACAACAAAAGGAAGGAACTGTTGCAGAAAAAAATGAAGTCACAAGACTGGAAAACCTCCTTTATCAGTCTCAACAAAAAGCTGAGATCCCTTATCAAATACTCTAAAGTCAGCTAGGAAGGCAGAATTGTGGCTGACACCAAAAACAACCAGAAAGCCTTCTAGATCTATATCAAAAACCTCCAAAGCAATACCTAGATTTGCTCTGAGTTATTGCACAATGGCACCTCCTATACTAAGCCAACAGATTTAGCCAACATACTGGCCAACAGATTCAGTGCCAACTTTACCCCTCTCCCCCCCCAAAGGCCCTATCACAATACCAGAAGAAAGCCTGGTACCCACCATTTCTATGGCACAGATAAAAGCTGCATTGTCCAAAGCCAAGAATACAGAGTCCATGGGACCTGATAATATCCCTGGCTGCATCCTATATGAGCTACAAAATGAACTGGCACCATATCCATGTGCCCTGTTCAATCACAGCTTTACCTCTGGCTATGTCCATAATAAATGGCGCACTGCTACAGCCATCCTGCTCCATAAAGGTGGAGCAATTACAGATTCTGGGAACTATCACCCCATTAGCCTGACAAATCTGGTATGCAAAGCTATGGAGTGTATCATCATGGACCTGCTTAACAAAGATATAACCAATCTCCAAACTCTTGACCCCACACAGTTTGGCTTTGTCAAGGGGAGATCCTGCCTGCTGAACCTGGTTGACTTCTTTGAGGCAGTCACCAAGGCTGTGGATGAGGGTAAGGCAGTGTATACAGCTTACCTCGACCTGCCCAAGGCCTTTGATACCATTCTCCACTCAGGTATCATTGATAAACTCATCAAACTAGCCATCAATCCTTACATCACTAGGTGGGTTGCAAATTGGCTCACAGATAGGACCCACAGAGTGAAAGTTGTGGATTCCAAGTCAGACTGTCGACCAGTCATGAGTGGAGTTCCACAGGGCTCGGTCCTGGGCCCTCTTTTGTTTGGCATCTACTTCTCAGAAGTCCAGGCCAACACAGAAGGACTCTGGCTGACCAAGTTCACTGATGACTGCAAGCTAGGAGTCATTATCAACTCCCCAAGTGATGCAGACATCCTACAAAAGGGCCTCTCCGAGACCAATGACTGGTGTCAGAACCATGGCCTGAAACTTAACATCAAAAAATGCATTATCATCCATGATGATGGGAGCCCACTTAACACTGAAGGGGCCATAAGAGATCTGGGCACCCAGGTCGACAGCCATCTCACCTTCGACCACCACATTGCCACTGTAGTCAGAAAGTCCTTCTACATTGCACATATTATAACTAAAGGTTTCGCATCCAGGAAGAAAGAGGTCATCAGCCCTCTCTACTCATTTCTCATTAGACCAGTCATTGAATATAATGCTCCATTTGGCATGTACCTGACCAGACACCTACAACAGGTGGAGAGGCCACAAAAGTACCTCACAAAAAGGATCCTAGGTCTTAAACACATGTCCTACATGGACAGACGTAAGAAATTTCAGCTGTTCTCAGTCTCTTATCATCTACCTAGAGGTGATCGCTGCTTGACTTGCAAAGCCATATCCAACCCAGTCCTACTTAAAATGGCACACCTAAAAAAATCCCAATCCCCCCTCGCCACATGCTCCAGAGATCACAACCTCATTACCACAATTAACAGAACATACTGTAGGGACAGGTTCATCTCCCAAAGACTGCCCATACTCTGGAATAAGCTTCCCATTCATGTCAAGCAGAGCACCTTGCTGGCCCTCTTCAACAGAAATCTTGATGAGTGGATGGGTAACAGAAAGTTCACCCTAGGGATCACTCCAGTTGCCCTACTGGATAGGAGCACTGTAAACTAACATCGGGTGGCACAGTGCCTGGGCAATTTTTTTGGGCTAGGCTTGTAAATGCTCCAGGGCCATTAGGTTAGTACACATCTATGAACCTATGAATCTATTACTGAATGATCTTCCACTTAGTATTAGGAGAAGTCAGTCATTAAATTACTTCAGCAATAATATTGTTGCACACACTCAAGCATGCATGTGTGCACGCGCACACACACACACACACACACACACACACACACACACACACACACACACACACACACACAGACGTGCTCACGCACACACACACACACACACACACACACACACACACACACACACACACACACACACACACAAACACACACAAAAAACACACATATATATCAGCATGAGGTTACTGCAATGAAACTTTTTGAAGGCAAGTAAGTTAGAAACTTGAGAGATGAACCAACAAACTCTTAAAAACAACAGAGGTTCATAAAGTTTTTTTTCTCTTACTGATAGTCATAGCGTATCTTTTCCTGAGGGTGTGAAATGCTTGTACAGCCCAAAAAACAGTGAACTGGCAGTATCACAATACACGTGTTCTTTAGGGTATCTTGTAGGACCCACTAGAGCTGTATTTGAAAAGTTTCAATGCATCTGTTCATTAGGTTGTGAACGTTTTGCAGGATTCAGTAACTTCAGATTTTTGATACGTATTCCAGGCCTGACCTCTGTAAAACATTGCAGCTGAGATAACACAAGCTGTCAAAAAATGTAGCCCCGATAAATTCTACTGTGAATACTTTTTTAAGGGTTTGTGAGAAAGAAATTAGGGAATATCTTGATGGCAAATGTAGTAACAGGTTTTTCAACTTAACAAAATCACAAAGTAAGGCCTTAAATGAATTGATACACGAAGAATGCATTATCATAAAACCAGCAGATAAAAGAGGAGCAGTGGTGGTCATGGATATGACTGATTATGACATGAGAGTAAGGACTTTACTAACAGATACATCTACCTACACACCCATCTCCCCACTTTTTGTTAAAACTTTGATTGAAAGAGACAAAAAAAGATTATTACATCTGAAAGAATATGATGTTATTGAATTTAACATATTTAATTTCATATGGATAGAATACCCAATAATCCCTTTGTTCAAGGCTCTTCCAAAGATACATAAAAACTTGGCCTCACCCCCGATGAGACCCATAGTGTCAGGAAGGGGATGGCTCACTGAACATCTATCTGTATGGTTAGAAATGCAATTAAAAGTGCCATTAGGTTGTTCCCAAGAATTTTAAAAGATACTGGACAATTTTTATCTGACTTGTATGACTTGTTGAAGGACCAGGACTGTTATGATTGTTTGTTAGTAACATTGGACATGAACAGTTTGTTCACAGTCATCTCCAATGACTATAGCCTGCAAGCCATTGAAGCTTTTAATTTTTAGATTTTAAATAATAGCGATATTTTCAAGGTCATGTGAATCAGTTAATCTGTGAGTTTCTCAACATTATATTAGAAAACAATATATTTCTTTACCAAGGTAATTTTTACCAACAGACACAGGGTGTAGCCATGAGCACACCCTGTGCAAATTCGTATGCAAACTTAGTCTTAGCTTACTGGGAGGATATTAATATATTTAAGATTGATCAGCCATGGAAAACATGGTTAATATGAAATGTCAGGTTTGTGGATGATGTTTTTTTGCTGTGGAGAGGCATGAAAATTGAGTTAGATGCCTTTATAGCATACCTAGAAAGTACAACAAATTTTTTGAGTTTTAATGTTAACTGCTCAGCAGAAACCATCGACTTCTTGGATGCACGCATCTTTAAAGGAATTGAGGGACAGTTACAAACTACCCTTTATAGGAAAAGTTGTTGGAAAAATATGCTATTAGCATATGATAGCATGCATCCTAGAAGCACCTTTGATAATATAGTTAAAGGTCAAGCACACAGGATTTCACATTTATGTACTGAGAATGACAATTTTGACAGTGAGGTGGACAAGTTGAAAAGTAATTTGTTAAAAAGAGGGTACAGAATATGTATGGTAGGCAAAGGCATAACCTATACATGACAGCACAGGTCAGGTAAGGTGAAACCATGGTATTCTGATATTAGAAATATAGATAGAGCTGAGAGGACTGAAAACGCACTATGTATGTCATTGAAATATAGTAATAATATTGGGGGCATTTGTGATATAATTAAACAAAACTGGCAAATTCTTTCTTCAGGTGATAAACTGGTTAATATAGTGGGTGAAAGACCCAGCTTTACTTTTAAATGGAACAAGAATTTAAAAGATCTGTTATGTCAAGAATACCATTTAGGCCAGGTGAAAAGAATATATTCCCTGTAGGCGATGCAAAGCCTGTCCCTTGATAAACAATGTAGGTTACTTTATACACCCTAATAATAATAAGAGACGGTATGAATTTGCATTATATGCAGATTGTTTTACTAGTAACCTTGTTTACTTAGCCCTATATAGAAACTGCTCCAGTTTCTATATAGGTAAGACAAATTGCAGATTGAAAGACAGAATACTTAAACAGTCATCAATATGTTTGAAAGATACACATAATACCTTGTATCAGCATATATTACATAATCTGGAACATGTATTCTCATTTATGGTTGTGCAAAAGATTCATAAGAACAACAGGGGTGGAGATGTAATGAGATGAACTGAGTATCATGAGATGCAATGGATTTTTGAGTTGGGAGAGGATAAACTTCCGGGTTTAAATGGTGTTGTACCTTTAAAGCCAGCTCTCAAAAAATGGAGGGTAAATTACTGTTGTTTGATTGGTAATTTTAAGATTTTAGTATGTATGAAGTTAGTGAGATTTTTATTGTTATGTTCATCTGATGAAGGGCTTGTCCCACAAGCACTTATGAGATTTGATTAAACAGTGTTTTAATTATTTCAGCCTGGTGGTCTCTGCTCAATTATTCTTCATCAATTTTATACCAGCAAGTATTAATATTGTCTATCAGAACAATTTATAATTTTACATTAGCCAAAATCAGTTCCAGGTTATACTGTTGTAGTGTTACTGCGTGTTTAGGACATAGGTCTTTATAATTCATACTCAGCTATTTAAGTCCACCAGTGCTGACATGCAGAGACAATTAATGTTTGTATGTTTTATGCCTTTGGAAGTTGAAAGTCATTCATAAAATAGTTCAAGAATTCAGAAACAAAAATGACTGTTCTGTTATGCTTGTGTGTGTGTGTGTGTGTGTGTGTGTGTGTGTGTGTGTGTGTGTAGTCGTGTCTTCAACAAAAGTTACCAGTAAGAGTTTTTTGTGTATTACATGTAGAAGTATTTCTAGAACAATCAGCAATAACTATGACATCACATTTGTAGAGACTCAGGTTTCCTGAAGCCTGGGTCTGAGATTCCTGCATTAAGAAAAACAGTTTTATTTGACTTCAGTCCAAAATCTCATATACGAGAGGAAAATAATGGGCCATGATGATAAATGGTATGAAGAATATTGTTTTAATCAGGGAGAATGGGGTAGTAAGTACTTTTTACAAGATGTGTAGTAGTGTTGAAAGATGCTAGAATGTCTCCTATGAGATTAATTTCCTTTTTTAACTTTTTTCATGACAGGTTGTTATTTTTATTACTGAATATTGTCACTCCCACAAAGTTGGTTCAGACTGGAGGGAAGGAGTTTATGTGGGAGAGACCTGTGTGACTGATATCAGTATCTCTGCTATGACTCTGCAAATTAGTTAGGCAGCCAGTGAGGTCAGATAAAACGCATTTCGTAAGTAGGCAGAAGAAAAAAGTGTCTAGTTCCTCTGCTATACTTGGAAATGCAGATATGTGTTATTCAGTAAGCAAGTACCTTTTGGATGTGAGGTATTGCAGAAAATTAATAAAGATACTGATGTGTTTGGAGAGGGACATACCAATATCTACCATTGGAATCAAAACAGTTTTTCTGTAGGTAAATGACAATCCATGGAAACCAGCTGCTGAAAAAAAGGTCCAACAATATGAAGAAAGTCATACCTGAAAACTATACAGATTTTAGCAGAATGTCCAGATTTTTGCCCATATTTTTGGTCCTTTTTTCATAATACTGTGATTTTCTGGCAAATTAGTGGCAAATTATTAAAGACTGAAGTAAGAAAATAATGGCAGACATTTGAGTTTCAGATTTCATACCATTCAGAAAATTCATGCTAATGCAAAACCTGTTATTCTATCAACTTTCTAAGTTTGTAAGAGCAATATTTAAAAATTGTCCCCATTTTTGGGCAATTGTCCCACTTTCATTTATTGCTTTGTCCAGATTTCTTTCTCTAAGAGGTTGAGAGGTATGACTTAGAAAGTTGTATCCTAAGATTAAAAGAGAAGGTGGGGTATATGCTAGAACTGAAGACAGAGAGAGGAAAGGGGAGAGAAAGAAACAAGAGGTTCACCTATTCGCAGTGTGGAATATGGGAAGGGAGACCAACATCAGTACCACAGAGTTTAGAGGAACTGCAGAACCTAGACAGCCTGCAGAGTAGAATACCATGAGGTCAGGGAGAGAAATCCCTTCATAATGTCAAGCTGCGGAGTTCTTTCTTGGGACTAAAACAAGCAAAGGTGAAAGTAGTTCCAAACATTGATGTTTACAGCTTTCTGCAGCTGTCAAGATGGGGATTCTGTAATTACTGTGTGATTCAGTTTAATGAATGTGGTCTGACTGCAGTCTGGATCTGAGTGTGCTAGGTAGGTAGCAGAAGACTAGCAGTCAGTGTATGCAAATTGCATCAATCAAGTAATACTTGCAGCTATGTTTTACGTTGTTACATGCTCTAACATGGCTATGCAGTAGCATGTGCTGCCAGTGGTTTCATATGTTGCCATAATGACACTGTTTCCACGTCAATGACATGCCATTCTGCAGCAAGTACATTGTTTGCACGAATGCTGTGAAAAAGAGAGGCCTTACTAAGCACCAGACTGTGGTAGTGTGGCTGCATGAACAATACCAGCCTGAAGAACATGTCAGTACAAACACACCTCAGGCCAAACACAGCCTGACATGGAACTCACCCAGCACCAATAAAAAAGTACCTTCCTTTAGGTATGGCAACAGTAGCTTGGTATATTCGGTTTGGGGGCCAGGGGCACAGGGTTATAGTTATTCACAATACTATTTGTTGTGTGTTGGGAAATTGGCTTTGAGCTTGGGTTTGAGTTGCCTTGTGTGTTTCACCTAGTATGTTTCACACTAATATTATGCACCCTTTAAAAAAGGAAATCCATTTATATAACATTTATCTAGAGTTTTTCTTAGATTTGTGTCTGAATACCTGCAAGCATTCAGCTGAGGGGGGCTTTAGTGGGATTTGTGTTTCTATTTCAATTTATTTTGTTAACATTTTCCCTACAGTATGTGCACCTATCAGTACAAATGCAGCGTATTGCTAACTCTTTTTAAATTAGACTTCTGGTCCTGCCCAATGCTCAGGCCTTTGCTTGTTGTAATTAACGATACCTCTCATTGTTTTATCTTCCCTCTCCTATATTAGGAATCATGTTTAAATATATTACTCTACTCCAGTTTTCAGGACCTGTTTTCCTTGAAGATATTAATTCTGGTTGGCACCTGATGCAAGTCCTGTGATTGCTTCAGGTCCTCCACAGGAACTTATCCGTAGATCTGTTGATTTCCTTACTTCCTCAGGCACTCAGAGACTTGTATAATAATTTGTTTTCATGGTTCCTTGTATGCAGCACAGATAGCACTTCAGTGAATGACCACTGACATGACAGACTCCTCACAAAGTTGCACCACCAACTGTCAGTTGCCTGAACATTTGTGCCCACATGTGCTCTCACATATAGAATATTCCTGTGCCCCTAGACTTGTTTTGATAACATTTAATCTGTTTAGTCAGGCAAAACACTTAGCAGAGTCTACAGTCAGACTCTCACCATCTCATCTTTCTTTCCTTCTCTCCTAACAGCCAGTACAACTGAATTCTCCAATAAACATATGACAGATCTCATACCAGCATCCCTTTTCTCATTCATCTTTCCCTTTGACTGTTTATCTACTTTTGCTTTTCAGTTCTTAGTTTCTTCCTGTGAGTCACTGGAAGCAACTGAGAACTAAAAAGAAAAACTGTAGAATAATCACCTTTGGTAGAAGTAGAGCTCCTGCAAAGAACTCACCTAACTTGGTCCTGTGCACCTAGGGATAAAGTCCTGACTGTATCCCAGATGACCCTTGTTCAACTAGTGCCACAAGTGCTGGAGGGGCCTAGTGGAGAAGGATGTGAGGCAGCTGCCAATGCCACATCTTAGGATGTTGCAGGCACCTTTGCTCAATGAAAAGGTGACATCTGTAGGAGTGCAGGTGTATCACCTACAGTATGCCCACACTGCACAGCATGTAGTGACTTAGTAGGGTGGTTAGCCGTGCAAGGTAGTAAGCAATCATCTCCAAAGAACAGCTTTTGTGGAGCATGCAAGCTAATGATTTGTTGGAGATAGGATAGCACACAGAATCAGCAGACTAGCCTACTCCCTAGCACCTGATTCACCTCTAGAGGGGAATGGAATGGCTTTGGGATTTTCATTTATGTGAAGGACTGAATAGATCATCTGAGTGCAGGAAGGGGAGTCATTGGGATTATTCTTTCAACTCCTCCCCAAAAATAAATAAATAAATAAATCAACAAATAAATAAATACACATATACAAACATGCATGCAAATAACTGACCTTAAAATGACAACACAATATTAGATTTAGGAACTGGCATAGATAATGTGATTTTCTTAAATCCACATATCTATAGTACTGTCAAAAACGTTCCGCCTCCCTCATTTGTCATCTGGTCTTACCTAGCCTAAATCAGTCCTAGTTCTGCCTTTATATGATCATAGCTACCTTATCATAGACTGCAATGCACCATTTGGCATGCATGTCTCTAAACAGCTCACTCAGCTAGAAAGACTCCAAAATTTTATAACCTAAAGAATCCAAGGTTTAAAGAAACCCTATAACTCAAATGCACTAAAAAAGCTGGTCCTTATTTTCTGTGGCCTGTAGAATCATGCAAGGTGATCTATGCTTTGCCTTCCAACCTATATCATACCCTGACCTTTGCCAACTCCTTCTTCTCAGAAAGAAAAAGTCCTCAGTTAATACTGGTTCCTAATACCTGGTTTACAAAAAATATCAACAAGGTCTGATTCAGGTACAAATTCATTACTCAGGGCTTCCTTGCCTATGGAACAAGCTTCTCTTACATATTAAAAAACTGGGGTGGTAAGACCATACCAATGTTCAGACTTCAATTAGATGAATATATAACATTGTGTAAATTTATTCCAGAAGTCACTGGTTACAAATCTGGAGTATGTCAAACGTGACATAATGACAACTCTATCCTTTATATTGCTTTTCTGTTTTTCTTCTCATTTCTTGTTTCTGTCTTCTTTCAATTTTCCTTATTGTAACATAATCCGATCTAATAGTATATTATCTGTCTCTCCAAAATTAACTCTGCCTCCTACCATCATCTTTCTTAGCCATTAGATCACTTTCAAGGATCCTTCTTTTTTTGGCACCGTTGGCTAAGCATACATTGATTGATATACCACTGGCTTTGAAGGAATGTACATTCTTCATTCATTGCTTTTTAAAATGCATGCAGGGCATTGCAGTGACACACAAACACTGAATGACGTGTTAGTTCCAGACCCATGGTTTAAGGAACTTTTTTGCATACCATTCAGTGCAATGGTAGGTGTGGAGGTTTCATTCTCCTTGCATCATTGTCACGGAAAACTAGCAGTATTCTAACCTAGTTCCCTTAAATGATGTTTGGGGTACCAACTGCCTTGAGGATATCATTCCTAAAGTCCTGGAAGCATCCTTCTGTGTCTTTTGCTGCAAATATCTACTCTCCCCTGTAATCCTCTCTCTACTTAAATCCAAAGAGCTAAAGTTGTAAGGAGAGTTGTGGCCATCTCTCCTGTTTGCTAATGCATATTGTTACTTTAGTAATTTTTCTGACTGGGAAGTTAAATTAAACCAATGAATGATATAGCTATGCTGCAGATATTTCACACACAGAAAGAGAAAAATAATAAGAGACTGAGCACAAGTTTAAATAATTTTCACTGTTTTTATGTCAGGTAAATAATGACAGTGGAATTGTGCATTTGTTTTTGCGTTATAAGTAATGTGAGTCTATATGTTGCTTTGTGAACGGTTTCAGGTGACCGCTGATCTGGGCACCATACATGTGTTTTGACATTCACTTGCATGGGTTAGTAGTCATTCATAATCCTATACTCAGACTTTTACTGTTTATAAATATGCTGTGTGTGAAGCTGTCTTACCATGCTGCTGATAGAAATGGCACATATATTATTGTCATTCACTGGCCATGGAATTGATGCAAATCACACTGTGTATGTGTCATTTTCTATGTATGGGTAAATGGATACAAACTCCATTTGTTATTGGGACAGTGTCTGCTCCTGACCAGTGTTCCTTTGTTGTGAGCAAAGAGCTGTTGCTTTTTGTGACCCAGGTGACTGCTACTTCTATGTTGCATCTGCTGCTCTTCTTATCTCGCGATACTGTGCCTCTTGACAAGGGTGGCTGTTCTTATTTTTGTTGTTGTCTTCCTTTACAGAGAGGTATTATATCAGTTTACTCAGATATTTCCATGCATGCCATATGCACTGGGCTACAGGGGTCCCCTTGGACAGCCACCTCTCTATATTTCTTGCATTTCCATATGCAAACATGATCTCAAGCCTTACTTTTTGCACAATGCTGATGCAATGTCATATGATATATCACATACTGTCATCTGAGTGATCATCATCACAGACATTTTAGCCACACTTCTGCTACACACAATGCACTGTATATCTTCACACTATACCATTATTTTGAATTACGCAATTTGTTGTACTCTGCATCCATTATATGAGTTCCATACAGCACACCATATGAATCTGTTAGTGCCATCAGCTTCATGTTAAGTTTCCTATGGCAGTGAATCAAGTGCCATAAAACTAGGATTAGTATTGCCACCTGCTGATGGGAATGAATGACATAAATCCTTTATGACAACAAGACTATGGCATAAGGCATGCAGACATCACTAACATCCACTTCTTTCATTTGGTGTCTGATTACTTGATAAATTCAGTACTGGGTCATAGGGGAGCTGCAGCCTAGCCATGTAAAGAATATGCATAAGGCATTCAAGCTAATACTGAGCTGGGTACCAATTCATCACACAATTTACATACACACACACACACACACACACACACACACACACACACACACACACACACACACACACACACACACACACACAGCAAGTGTCACACTGCAGACAGACACATATGAGCCTTTTTGGGCTTCTCCAAATCAACTATTGCACATGTCTGTGTTGTGAGAAGAAATGGCTGGTGATGAATCAAGCAAACACAGTTGTGATGTGCAGACTCCACATAGAAGGCACCCTCCAATCAAGAACTATACTGAATAGGTATCAGTTTTATTTCCTTAAAAAAAGACACTGAAAATTGCCAGAGACAGCTGCATTATGTGAAAGGATCCATGCCATGAATAACACATATCCAGTGCACTGCAAGTGTAAGGCACACAGCAGAGTATACAGAAGTGCAGTGCATCTGAAGGGCATCTATACTTTCAACAAGTTGTGCAAATATTTACACAAATGCACAATAGTACATCAGAAAGAGACCAATTATACAACAGTGGTATTTATAAAAAAGGTAAAACAAATCTTTTCAAAAATTAATTTGGGTGTATAATAGTTTGGCAATATAAGATTTACCCACATGCCATGAAATTTATCCACATGAGCTTCATTGTCATGGATGAAATGTGCTGGTCACTGGTAAATGCTTTATTATTCAGAGCTGGACAGTGGTTATTAATTTATTGGTTATACAGCTTAACCAGGTAGCATTCATTATTTTCTTCAGAAAAAGGTCACTTGGTGTAGAGGGTTAACTCAGCCAACAAGTAACTAAAATAAATTGAATACATGAATCAATAAATAAAATGATCTAGTATTCCATATGTAAAGATCTCCATGTGATATTCCTGTGTTGTTTTGCTAAAGTTTATTTCGAATGAATGAATTAAAAGAACATTAAACGTATTACATGACAGAAGCATAGCAGCACAAAAATGGAAACAACTAGCCAGGCCGATCATTTTACATTCAGATTTGTTTTGCTAGTAAAAGCAGTGTTTTTTCATAAAATATTTGGGAGGAACCAGTGACGCAATTATCATCACTTTATTTTTTTCAGTCGCATTTTTTGATCATGCATAGAGGCAGATTAAAATGTTCTAACAGAAATTCCAGATAACAGAAATCACTAGTATGTGTATATAACAGTATAACAACAATATAAAAGCCTGAGTTGGTAAAATTAAAAATAAATCTATATCTATATCTATCTATATATAGTGCACGTGTGTGTGTGTCATGTAACAAAAAGTAATGCTAAAATATGAATAAGCATGAGAACAATCAAACAATAATTATAATAATAATATTTACATTTGTACAGGCATTATTTTTCAGGAACTGTTGTGGTGTCCCATTACTTGGTTATTTCTGCCCATTTACCATAAACACTGTTCAAACCTGTCAACGTGCGTATTATTTTCTTCTTTACTTCTACAATGATTACACATATGTGGATTTAATTTAAAACATATTTCAAATTCTATAGCACAAACACTGATAGCCATTTGTTAAATAAATAATAATACAGGCTCACAATTAAAACAGACTTATGATGAACAATAAACTTCTCTGCCCTTGAAACTCACATTCATTGAAACTGCATTGAAACCCACATTCAACGATTTAGTTTACCTTTGGACTGTTTTTAAACCATAGGTCCTTGCACACATTTTTAGGACTATGCATACATGCATGTTTCTTTGATTCACCTTCCTGATTCTATTAAATTATATTCCTTGTATAATACAGCACAACTTGTTAAAATGTGTTTTACATTTGTAGTTTTGAACATTTTTCCAGTAAGCAATAAAACAAAATGGATGAACCAATAATGACACAACTACCCATTTCAGAATATTTCAACCACAGAAGGCCACTCAAACTTCTATCATTACAATCCACCAATATCACTCAGTAAGTACAAACTCTGCAAAGTAAAAGTCACTTGAATAATTCCACTAAGGAGATCTGTAACTAATAAAGAGGTAGCTATTGGCAAATAACTTTAAATTTTAGTCTTTCATCTACAAATTCAATGCCTGCTGCCCTTGAAGAATTAATAGCCTGTGTTACATAAACAAAATGTTGGTAAGCCGATAATATTGCACCAGGGAATAGGGAATAGCTGGCAAACCAACAGCAAGTTCATAGTTACTAATCATCTGATCCAAAGGCGTCCTCACTCAGGAGTGCAGCACCCCCCACACCCCCCTAAAGTTTACTGCTCTATCAGCAATCCATCTACATGGTGCGAAAACAGATTTGTGAAAACAGTATATAGACCAAGAAACTTTGATCTGTTTGGAAAAAGTAGCATCTAAGGGAGTGCAAAAATATAAACAACAAAACCTAGAGATTTTTGAAAAGCATAAAAAAGAAATACTGACATGGGAAAGAAAGAGAGATTTGATATGGTGCAATATTTATACAAAGGTGAAAGCCAAATTAATCAATATAAAGAAGGCAGTCCCAAAGATAGTCAAAGAGAGATACAGGCAAAGGCATCCAGATATTGAAAATTTCACAATAAAAAAATAATATCTCAAAGAGGTAATGTAGAAAAGAAGATTAGTAAAGCAGCAGTTAAAAAAAATAGAAGCTGAAGTTATGGAGTGCCTGAGGAGTGAAGGATTTGGTGCAGAAGGACAGAAGTTTGATAAAACTAATGAATACAGTAATTAGGACTGTTCATAGAGATCCTGCAATATAACTGAAGTAAACAGGATATAATATTGTGCAACTAAATTAATAACTGATAATGTTCTACCACAAGAACACATGGTAGTGAGAAAAGGGAAGGGGAGAAATCGAATACCATCATGGAAGTATCGAATACAGAAAACTATAAAGCAATTAAGACAAGAAGTGTCACTGCTGAAAGTGTATAGAAGAGAGAACAGATCAACAAAAATACTTAGAAAGATAGATATGATAAAAGCAATGATCAGTAATAGAATGGATCAGGATCTATTATGTAGTATTGCAAATAATAAACTCACAGCACAGGTGGAAAAACGTAGAAGATACACAGATGAATATAAAAGAAATGTACAAAATAATCAATTTATTGATGACCCTAAAAAGTTCTATAGAGAAATGGGAAAGAAGGCAAAAGGAATTGAAAGACCACCAAAAAAAAAAGAAGATACAGATACATTTTGGAGAAGTATTTATGAAGATCCTGTGGAACATAACAAAGATGCTAAAAAGACAGAAGAAGTTAAAGAAAGACTAAGACGTTTAAAGGTACAGGATATGAAATGGGATGAACAGCCAGAAAGATTGAAACAAAGTTAAGAAAAGCCTCTAATTGGAAAATCCCAGGCTCAGATGCAGTACCTAATTTCTGGTTAAAAGTATTAACATCTTTGCACGAAGATTTAGCCATGAGTAAAGCATATTTATATGTGCACCCTGAACAGACACCAACCTGGCTAACAACAGGAAAAAACAATGTTCCTACTTAAGAGTGAACCGGCAAGCTACCCTAAAAATTATTGACCAATAACTTGCCTTCCAACGACGTATAAGCTATACACCATGATCTCGACAGAGTTTATAGAAGAAAACTCAATCATGGCAATAGAACAAAAGGACAATAAAAGAAAGTCATATGGCACAAAGGATCATCTGTTGGTAAATAAAGTCATAATGGAGAACTGTTAAAAGGGGAAGAATATAAATATGGCATATATTGACTATAAAAAGCATTTGATAGTATCCCACATTCATGGATAAAACAGTGCTTAAAAATGTATAAGATACACCCTACACTGATCAACTACATAAAACAATGGCAGACCACTTTGCAATTAAGCCATGATAAAGGACAAATTATTTTTCCTGGGATAAAAAAACAAAGGGGATATTCCAAGGTGACTCCCTGTCACCTCCGCTATTCTGTCTTGCCCTTAACCCATTAAGCTGTCTACTTAACAACTTAGGCTGGAAAACTGCAGCACCAAGAAAACATCAGTTTGGGACAAGAATGTGATATAAAAGAACTTGAGCAAGAGGGAGTGCATAAATATTTGGGAACTGATGAAGGATAAACAATAAAACATGAGCAAATGCAAATAAAACTTTGTAAGGAATATTTTAGAAGACTTAAATTAATCCTGAAAACAGCAATGATATTTAGGAACACAATTCAAGCTATAAACCAATTTGCTCTTCTTGCCCTAACTTACAGTTTTAGAGTGACTGACTGGCCCCAAAACGTATTGGATAGATTTGATAGGGAAACAAGAAGGATGCTTCATGCTCATCAAATGATCTAGAAAAATCAGTGGATACCAAGATTATATATTCCCTGTTCTGAAGGAGGTATGGGCCTCCTTGAAATTGATTACATGTATAGATCTGCGATCATGGGACTGCACACATATGTGCTGACTTCAGAGGAACCAAACGTAGTGAAAGTTTTGAAACATGAGGAGAATAAATCTAAGATGACTTCCCTGCTTAGTCTAGCAGAAGCATATCAATGTCAAGCAGGAATGGGAATCAAAGCACTTCTGGCTGACAGCAAAGATCAAAAGAATATTAATTTCATGAACTTTAATCGTACTTTGACTTAGGAATGGGGTCCATTCCCTTAATGGTAATAGAAACCCAAAAGACGTGGAAAAATTAAAAACATGTGAGAGTAGAACTCATAGCCTTTTGTGCCAAATGCAAGTATACTACCTGTTGTACTACTAACACTGCTTTCAAATTCTATGGCACAAACACTGACTGCTATTTGCTAAACAAAACAGTCGTACATTGGAAACAAACTTAGCATGAGCAACAGTAAACTTCTTTTCCTTGAAATTCACAATTCTTTGAAAATGCACTGAAACTCAAAATTCCTTCAGCAGTCTGGTACTTGGTGTAGAGAATTCTGGCTCTTGTTTCCTGTAACTAAAATACAAGGTTTGAGCCTGAGTTAGTTAAGTGACTAACCTGCCATCCTTAACTAGGGGCATTTCACACACACACACACACACACACACACACACACACACACACACACACACACACACACACACACACACACACACACACACACACACACACACACACACACACACACCACTTTACAAATGGAATGGTGAACAGCAGGATTAAATTCCAAATGGGACATCAGGTTTACATTTTGTACCTTACAAATGGAATGGCAAATTTACATTCTGTGCACAGTCTCTCTCTCTCACTCAGTGGAAGTATATCTGTAATCATATCAATTTTTTACTTGAAATATAACAGTACTGACACTAGAGTGCAAAGTAAGGGTGTGTGGCATTCAAGAATGTCTTGTCTTTCACATAAGACGTTTAACTGAGGCCTCATCTGGTTGGGCTGGTGGTAGCTTAGACAGATGGAAAAGATCCCATAGCACTTATCAGAAAGAATGCCCTAGCCAAATTTCCCCTAGTTAGTATGAAAACCACCTTGGGTATCCCCTGGACAGATGCTACTGGCCTGGCGGTATTAACACAGTCAATAAAGCACTGCTATCATAAATAAATAAATAAATAAATAAATAAATAAACAAACAAATAAATAAATGCTTTTAATGCAATGCTGTTTTACACCTAGTTACAAACCATTGGATTGATTGTATGAGTAGTTTCTTACATTCTTTTCTGAAGTGATTTTTAGTATCACATCAACATCACTATTAGCCTTTTCATTGTTGTTTATAATCATAATCATAGCCAGGTTTCTGATAGCACACAATTTTTCTTCCTAATCACTGTCTAGCACACCTTGAAGATGCACGTTACAGTCATTATTTTATCTAGAACACACCATTAAAACAGTAATATTTGGTGTTCCATTAACCTTTGTAAACAACTTAATAAAATTATTTAAAATGTTTTCAGTTTCATTATAATATTTCTATGAAAATATTAAGCTTCATATGTACAAAATAAATCTGAAGAAAAGTAAGAGGTTAAGTATAAACGTAAAGGGCACATTTACACATACTTGATATACTCCTTCAGAAACCAAACTATTTGAACCATGTAGATTTGAGGTTTCACTGCAATGTTGTTTTTTTCATATTTCATTTGCTTTAGTATTTAGATATAATACACATTAGCAGTTAAACTGGCTAGCTGAAACACTGAAACAAGGGAGTTATGCTTACATTATACTTATATTGCAAGGCATCAACATGAACTTAGGACCAGAGAACACTGCAATGTCAGATTTAAGCATTGCAACAGTAGCTTCAGTATGGAATGTTATCCTCTATCAACCTGACATTCACATAGTGTTCAACTCCTAATCTTCCTTGTTTAATAAAGTTCAGATCAGTCTTACAGTGAAAACGGAGGCCACACCAACTCCATACCTAGTTACATTTGCTATAAAATGAGACGTGAAAACAAGAATATGATCTGAACCACAGATATGTAAACACACATAATCACACAAATACTAAGGCCAGATAGAAGATAACATTGATGAACAGATGAATTTCAGAGCTTGGAAAACCCATAATATGTTGTCATTGGCAGCTATTGTATGAGAAAAACATAAAATGACAAGAGCCATTTGCAAGTAAGTAATATTTCAATCTGCATATTTGTACATTAACATCAAAAGACAGTCGGCAGCAGCACAGAATTGCACTTCTAATGAAAACTCTTAATCATATTCAAATTGGTTACTGTTCGGGGGGAAAATAGAAATATGGATTTGATAGCAATAAATTTCCATCACTGGCTAAGCCCGCTGCTTAATTGTCCTGTCCCAGGGCTTGGGAATTTCATTGTTCGTTAGGTGCTTAAGTCCCTGCTCTCATTTTGTGTTGGTGACATTAACGCTGATGGCTCTAATACTGCAATAATTTGAACGGGGATTTGCATGATAGAGCGGAGAGCATTAAAATAAAAAAGGGAGACAATGTGCTTCTACTTCAAAAGTCACTTTGTTCAAAGTCAAATCATTGCCTATATTAAAGCAAAACTGCTGTTTTGGGTTTAGAAATTATTGCTGAAAGACTTTTTTATAAGGGAGCAGTTAAAGTTATAACACCGAATTAGTTTATAGCCTGTCAGAAACAGATCTGAGTATCTGAAGAGGCAGTCATTCATAATGGTTAATATGCTATACGTTTTGGATTGGAGTCATGAACCATTATATTTCAGTACAAATCACAAAAAACACTTGTAGATGTATCTGCCATTTACGAATATGTAGTCTTCATTAGACTGTACTAATTCACATAAGAAATTAATTCAAATACACAAATCCCTGCTTTCATTACAAACAGAAGCGTATATTCACATGAACTTGCATATGTACACACTCATGCATACACACACACACACACACACACACACACACACACACACACACACACACACACACACGCACACACGCACACACACACACACACACACACACACACACACACACACACACACACACACACACACACACACACACACACACACACACACACACACACACACACACACACACACACACACACACACACACACACACACAGACTCATACCTCACTACTATACTAATTACACTGCTTTTAGCTGGAACATCAACACAAACAATTTAATGAAGATCTTTTATTATAAGAACTGGTAGTTTAAAAAGCTATAGCAATAAATATATTTTAATAGTTCAGAAACAAAACAAACTTTAGAGCTGTTTTGTACCTAGTGTTACTTGTGCGGCTGACTTATCAGTGAACCCTTGGTCACACTTTGCTACAGGTGCCTTAAAACAGCAGTAGGTATAGTGAGCAGATATACAAGTGTCTAGATTATCCATAGATGCATATACAAAATGTACACGTGCAGCGTTTCAGATCAGCAGCTTTGATGCCCGTGCAGCACTGTGATTTGCACTCCCTTTCTACACCTTCATTTTACTCTTCATGTCAGCCATTGTGGGTTGTTTTATTGAGGACCATTTGTTCAGTCACCCTGAAAAGCTGCTAGAGGTTCTTTGGCCTTCTAAGGTTGTAGAAACTATCTTGTGGCACTTGGTAATACTTGGGTTAAAAAAGGCCATGTATGCAGGTGGTTAAATGTATAGCTGGGAGAACTTATTCCACTAGATGGCAGTAAGCCTACATGTAAATCTGTTAAATTGTGACCAAAATGTAGGAAGAACTGACAAGGCTACAGCTTAAATGGTACATTTCTGCCTGCCAGATTTCGCTTGTAAGTCTCCTGGTAACAAACTAGTTGGTAACTTTATCAAAACTAGATGTCTATGCAACACACCTCAAGAGTTCTTTTTTTTTTTTTGTAGTCAAGGTATATTTGGAAGTACTGACTTCCCTCCTTCTTTACCTAATTACTGATTGCGCTAGATACAGGTTAATAGTATGGGTTCACTAAAGTTGTCTTTTTATGCTTATTTAAAATTTTCGTAATTACAGAGTGTTTATTTAAAAAAAATAACACCATCCTGTTTGCTTTTTTGCATTAGTTACAGTCTGCTATGAGTACAGGTTGAAAAGTAGCAGAATGTGATATTACCGATCCTTTTTTTTTAATTCAGCAAGTGCTTCTGGACCAGTAGCGACAGCGCCAGGGTACACAAATCTTGTTCACATTTAAACTGAATTAAAAATGACTGACAATGAAAGACAACCATTTTAAGATGAACATAAAGAAAGTGACTGGGAGAGACCATTTGATGGGAAGCTCATTTTTTTCTCTTTTGGCATCATACAATGTTAGATCGATCATGCACCCTTACGCGATAACTTCTACAAAACATCTCCATCTATCGTACACATTTTGGACACTAAGTTAACCATGATTTTGCCCACTGCCTCAAGAAAACTACAGATTGCTTCTCTTTGGGATTTACACCTTTTCCATTGTTTTTCACATCGTACAGATTTTCCCCTTAAACTCATGTATTCTTACAGTAACACTAAGTTTCCATTAGGATAGTTCTTATTTTAGCATTCTTATTCGCTCACATTTTGCTTTACAGTTTATTAACTGTGCAGGATCGAATAGGTAATTCTTTTCAGGGGTGACAGAAGCCTGCTATGTCACTTGCTAAGTACCGAAGCAAAGACTAAGGTAATCAAACCTAGGAATGAAAGTTCGCAAGATTTTTCTTCAGCCCTGTCTGTTATCTGTTATTGCTGTTGCATAATGCTTCCTCGAGGTTGTTAACAATATGTTTTGCAACAACTTTCATTCCTCTGCTTTATTCAACTGTGAGAGGTGTCTATTTTGCTTCTATGCTTCTACACAGGTCTTGTATTCAGGACACCAGCATTTCGATGTTTCAGTTTCCAGAACTGCTCATATTTTGCAGCGTATTGCTTCTGTCTGCAGTTGTAGCTTTTTATGTTTGCCTTACTACTAATGGGATGTGTACCGAAACTAGTTTCTAATTAATTGCCCTTAATGACTGGCTCTCTTAAAGAACAGAGTAGTGAATTACCCTATATGTGTTATGCTGCTATTTGGTACATTGTCTTTATGGGGTTTAAAAAAAAAAGACTGTGGCAGCTTCAGTTTCAGAAATACAGACACAGAGAGACACAGAATGGAAATATCATCATGGCAGATACAATATTCTGGCTTGCAGCATGTGTAGTTTCCTTGCCAGATTCACGTGCAATATTTGTCTTTGGCACTATAGATTTACCAGTGAAAATACAGATTTCTGCCATTACTGTGAATTATTATGATTCCTTGGTGCTGTGAAATTTCAAAAAACAAAGATTGCTTTGTCACAATACAAACAGAAGTACACTAAATAATGTAAAGCAAATCTCTATTGGGCAATAATCGTACCACAAGAAATATCATTAAAGAGAAGAAATAACTGGTTAAAGCAATATATGAAAATTAAAGTAGAGGAGGGGAAATCACCCCAATAATTTTTGTAAGGCATCTTCTTCGGCCAGTCAGCTGCCACTGTAAGAAAGCATCTTTGGACTATTTACTTTTGTCTTTAAAGATTCATTAGGGCTAACCCTGTTGAAGGACAGACAGGGCATGTACTGCTAGAATATCTTATATGTATTTGCCATATGTCACAGTGCTATGTTAGTATACATTGCTGAGCTGTTTGAATGTTTTGATACACCAACTTCTTGAGACTGAAGGGTTTCTGTTATGCCCAGGACACTGAACTCTGCCTTCTAAATTAATTAGATCATGGCAGATGCATTATTACACTGCATTTAAAATAACATATATGCATGCATTTTGATAGGACTTCATAAACTACTTACTTTTAGAACTGCCTGGCAGCATAAGTTGTCGATTATAGTTAATCTATAGCCTACTTGCTCCGATCTCACATAACAATTCATCAGCATCTCTGTCATGCATTCTTGAATTTTGTTAAAAATCATTGAAAATCAAAGATCCCCTTCTAGAAATGTATATGTTATATCCACAATGCTGCATTTAAAAGCAATGGTTTATCATGTTTCCATTGCCCACATCTGTCTTCATATGATAAATCATCTTTGTCTTCTGATTGTTAAAGAAACTAACTTTCACTTAACAAGCATCACAAACTATTTACAAAATGTATAAAGAATTTGGTATATGATGTACAAATTTCATCCTAGAAACTGTCATCACACCAGAATAGAGAATTAAGCTCAGAGGTACTGATTGCTGGATGTGTGACTTTTTAATCAAAGCACAGTTTATGATCACAGCTTTCTCCCTTTTGAAAGAAAATTTTCTCTTTTGAGAAAAATAAAAAAATTCAATGTTTTCTCCAAGCAACGTGGCCTAACAGAAATTATATTAACAAACTTTTATTGTTGTTTAATGCTGCAGTTCTCAGATGTTTACCTAAGCCTCATTCCCACTTTTCTGGAGCTTATTGACAATAGCTAGGAAAATCACTACGAAGAACTAGAAAATTAAGGTTGCTCCTTTATTTTCCAGATTTTTTAAATAATGTCACAGTTGTGTGCCAAAAAATGTCTGCAATTAAGATTCAAATAAACAAAATAGACACAGAATTACTGGATACATTTGAACTCATTAATATAAAAATATTAATCTATGTTCTATGATCAGTTTATACTGTTTGGCTCTTTAATTAATTTTTTAGTGATGCATGTTGTAAGAATTGATGTGGACAGTCTTGTAAATAATCTGTTTTATTTTTGTTAGTGTGCTTGCTTTAATATGTAAAATTTCAAAAATATTTTAAAAGAAGAATTAAGTTGATTGGGGTAACATTATATCCCTACTCATGTATGACAGAGTTGTCCTTACACTTCGACCTCGAATAGACCTTAAAAGAAAATAACATTTACATCAAAACTGCCATATATTTTGCAACCTCTCCAGGCAATCACATTATTGTGCTTCACTTTAAAACTGTGCAGGCTTCATGGCACTGAGTGCTAAAGCTCTAAGCACGGACCATCCAACCCAGGTCCAGTTATTGACTCAAGTGCTGGGGGAGTCAGCTGATGAGGGAGAGGAATGATAAGGTGGAACCAATTAGTTTCTCCCAAGGGGGATATCGAGGACATGTGTTCAGGGATGCACGCTTTATCTACAATTCCTGCTGGATAGAAGAGGTAGACAAACATATTTATCTTCAAGGGATGTGATACTAGTAGTGTGATATAACTAATGGAAGTGAATAAAAAGTCCTCCTGCCACGACACTCTGCCACCCCATGGAAACCACTTGAAGGCAATTGCAAGGAAAATGGTAGGGTACAAACCAATCACCACAGATTTTTGCTTGGTTTATTTCAGTGCCTCAGTCTATGCTCAGTGCTTACCCTGCTAGAGAGAAAACAGAAAGACTTGCAGCAGTCAGCTATATGATAAGCAGGTGAGGATGGGGGGAAGAAAAAAAAATCTTCTTACCTAGATGTAGTTTTGTAACTGAATACTGCAACTCATGTTAGCATGTAGACTTCACAATCAGGGACCTTGCAGGAATTCACTCGGAGTCCTTTATATAGTTTATTCTAGGAGGGGACCTGCACTCAATAAACAGTATTGCTCTGTCTGGAAGAACATACATTGGTTTCTTTTTAAAAATAATAAAAAACAAACATTTATTAATTATTATTATTATTATTATCATCATCACTAGCATATGTAAGTAAACACACAAGTGAAAATCAGAAAAAGCATATTATCTAGCTATGCAGTCTGTAGTTTGGTATAACACTCAGCACACACTTATTTAATATGAAAGATGAAGCTGTAGTAAAGTCATACAGGGTCCCAACTCCCTTCGGAGGAAAGAACGGTGAGCTCTGAGGATGAGCAGTAGTTATTTTGGAAAGAACACACCACAACAATAAGTTCGTGGAATCTTGTACTGCTTTTATTCTGACAATGAATTGTTTATGTCTGTTTAGTGATCAGATCAACATAAAACACTTCTGCCGCCAAGAGCTAGTACTGAACAATTTTGTTAGACATGAGCTATGAGACATTGCATTGAACAGCTAACAATAAGTAGTTTAGAAAGACATTATTCTTGTTTAACTTGGTCTGTCATGGATCATACATTATTTCACTTGTGATCAGGCCGCTGGGTAGTTAGACATTTTCCTGTGGTACATCTAACTGGGACACACGGCTGAAGTGAAATTCAGCTGCAGATCCACATGGTTGTTCCAGAGTCACTGCAGGCACAGAGAAGACACAGCTGTATGCCCACAGCTTCAATAACCAAGTGCATGGGGAGAAGGAGGGGTGGCAGGACAATGTCCATTACCCATAAATCACCTGGAGGCTGTATGACAGGCATCAGCATGAGGATGTTCAGTGAGCATGTCAGTGAAAATGCAGTGTACATTGGGCAATGTCTTTATTAATGATGTGTATGGACCATTACCCCTTCAGTGTCTAGGAAATATTGCCTAAAACACATATTGGAGCATAGGTGAGACTACAGCATCATGCAGGATTTCCTCCATGTTGTAGTACAATTCTACATGTTGTAGTTACTTTTTTTTAAATTATTGACAGTTTTTTTAATGGGAAAGTCCAACTGGGCAATGGTAGCCATTTTCTGAGGGAGGCCCAGGGAGAAAAGTTCCAGTACAGACAATATTAAGACAAACACAGACATAAGTAAATGTAAGATGTTGAAGTAATACAGTCAATTTAATATAGTTGTTATAGAATATTAAACACAATGATTTACTATCAAAGACATGCAAATGGAATAATGTAGTTGCTATCAGAAAAAGAAACAGAGGGAATGATTAACTGGCAAAGACATTATAACATTAGAGTAGCAGGACAAATATAGAGTATACTGAATAAGATAGTTGAAGATGTGATTAAGGAAAACACAGGAGGATTAGGCCTGGATAAGATAGAAGATTATGGTATATGGATAGAAAGTTATAGAAGAAAAGAACTGGCAGAAGAGTGCATAAAGTTATAAGGAAATAACAGAGAGACTAAATTAAATAAATTCAGTGGTGGTTGGTATGAGTACAGACTGTAATAAATATTTGTAATGAGTAGATGGTGCTCCAGTGGAGATGAGTAATATAAAATGGGGTAGGTATTTACAATATGTACAAAAATGAATGCAAGTATGCCTCTCCATCATGTTAAATGGGGGAGTAAGAGGTTTTGTTTATGTAGTAGTACACTGCATGATTAATAATCTAGCACTGTACCTATAGTGCACTGCATGATCAATAATCTAGTACTGTATCATAGTGCACTGCTTGATCAGTAATCTAGTACTGTACCCACAGTGCACTGCATGATCAATAATCTAGTACTGTACCTATAGTGCACTGCATGAAAAAAAAATCTAGTACTGTACCGATAGTGCACTGCATGATCAGTAATCTAGTACTGTACCTATAGTGCACTGCATGATCAATAATCTAGTACTGTACCCACAGTGCACTGCATGATCAATAATCTAGTATTGTACCTATAGTGCACTGCATGATCAATAATCTAGTACTGTACCCATAGTGCCCTGCATGATCAATAATCTAGTACTGTACCTATAGTGCACTGCATGATCAATAATCTAGTACTGTACCCATAGTACACTGCATGATCAATAATCTAGTACTGTACCCACAGTGCACTGCATAATCAATAATCTAGTGCTGTAACCATAGTACACTGCATGATCAATACTCTAGTACTGTACCCATAGTGCACTGCATGATCAATAATCTAGTACTATACCTATAGTACACTGCATGATCAATAATCTAGTACTGTACACATAGTACACTGCATGATCAGTATTCTAGTACTGTACCCATAGTGCACTGCATGATCAATAATCTAGTACTGTACCCAAAGTACTAGACATATTACTTCTATGCCACAATCCACTTGGTTATTGAAGGTGTGGGCATGGCACTACATGCATCTCTGTACCCACAGTGTAAGTGCAACAGCCTTATGTCTCTGCAGCTGAGTTTAACTTCAGCAATGTGTCCTCAACTGATTGTACAGCAGAGAATGTCTTACAGCCAAGCAGGCTGAATCAATCTTATCCTTGATCTGTAAATGGTGGTGATCATGTATTTTACTACGGAAATCTTAACTTTTCCCATTATAGACCCTCACCTGTAACCAAAATGTAAAAACTGGAATTGTTGTTGACAACATTTGGGATGCCAGTTCAGATTGCTCAGCTATAGCATATAATATTCTAGTCTGAGTTTGGTGTTCAGCAAAATGAAAGGCTTTCACAACTGGCTGGACTTTCTTGGAGCTCTTTTAAGAAATTAAAATTGATCACTTGTATTAAATTTGCTGGCAAGCACAATATTTTATCATATGGCTTATTACTGTTTCACAAAACATTGTAGAGGAAAGATTACATGCTCTTGAAGTCAACATTTTAGGATGTTGGAACTTGATTTATTACATATGCTGCACTTTGTTTTTTGATGGGCATTGAGAGAAGATGGAAAAGATGAATTTTACATTTCTTTAATGCTTTTCAGATTAGTATACGTAGAAAGTGGGTTATAGAGGAACAACTCCCACACATGCCCCCCCCCCCATACACAAACATATAAAATTATTGCTCTAGAATGCTTACCAACTTTTTAGAAGCAATTCTTTGAAGTGTGATTACATATATGGTGAGTTGTCTCTTTTTTTTTATTTTTCCCATCTTGACTAAGTTAGATGTACTAATTATAGTAAGTCTCTTTTCTGAATTTTCTTGTGTACAAATTTGCAAACAGCATTGTTCGTATAAAGTCAGAGACAATGTGTCTTATATTCCTCCTCTAGAACTTATCAAACTCAAGAGGCACCTTATTAAACAACTTAAAGGCAGGATTCAGTTCATTACACCCTTGTGATCACAAGCTATGTACACCATTATTTCACTTAAAATTAGTTTCTGATTAAGAATCATCAGAAAACCCTATTTTTTCCACTACAAAACATTAAATATAATAGTCAAATAATGCCAAAACATTTTTTTTCATTCATTTCTAAAAGTATTTTGCAGTTTTGACAGAAAAATTTACATAATGACATCTCCTGCAAGAAACCATTCCATAACTGAAAAAAAATAAAAGAAAATCAGCCAACTATGGCAAGGATTACAGAAATTAAAACCTAAGGAATATGCCAGCTGTGTGGTGTTTAGGGATAAAGCCTTGTCTACAGCATTGGACTATGGAATAGATTAATGACCGAAGCACTGAGGGAGATGGCTGGAAGAGACAGGAATGTCATGGAATAAACTCTTCCCCTCTTTCTGGGGAGAATGTTTAAAGGTGTATGCCCTGGGTGGAGATTCCATGTAGAATCCCTGGCAAAGACCAGGAATCACTGGCTGTAGTTTGTTTACAATTGGTGCAGTGCTAATGAGGGACATCTCTCACAGAAGTATGAGATATGATCTGTGTGTATGTCCACTAAGCACAAACCCCACTGAATGTAGCAAGCTTGTAAAAAGGAAACTGTTGGGTCATAAAAAAATCCCTTGCTCCTCAGGGAAGGTGATAGCATTATTCCTGCAGCTTTCTCCTTCCCCAAGGAAGACGAAATGGGTCTTTGGAATATTGTCACTGAGGGGAATGAATAGGTTAATTAGACAGGATCAGGGAAGGTTTGATGGTTACTTGGGATTAAGATAAAAAAAAATAAGTACATTCTGTATCCTAACAGAGTAACACTGTTTTCTATCTAAAAATGATTCATCAAACTGAAACATCTTTAAAGATCAAGTTTAAATGGGTGAAACAAACTTTCCTTTTCATACAAAAAAGGGTTTGCATGTGAGAGTCTTGTCATATCAGATAATGATGTATGGTGGAAGGTAAAGCAGAAGATGATTGGACAAATATGACAAAAAGGTTTTGATAGTGGATTTTGGTTAATAAGATACATTTTTATATTTTTTATAGTTCTTTCCAGGCATATTTTTATTTGCCCCATAAGAACTTGTGGATAACATTTAATAAGGAACTGAAAGAGTTTATTTGGGAGGGGGAAGGACAAGAGTTCACAAGGGGAATAAGGACGGTCAGATTTGAAGGGGTATTTTAAAGGCACGCTTTGAGGTTTGTGTGTATAACACAAGCTTGGAGATTTGGTAAAAGTGGGAAAAGATAATAGTGGTAGAAAGCGAAAATAAGTAGGACATAGAAAGATTAGTATTTTGGATGCAAGCACAGTAATAACCATGCAGAATATTAACATGTATAAAGTGACAGGCACTTTTATAAAGACTAAACTGGTGCAAGACTGCAGCAAGGAGATTCCTCCAGTAAGGTATCAGAAGAAAAGTGCACAGCTTAAGCAAGAGGTGGCTGGCACCATCTGAAGGAAATTGACTAACAAACCATTATACTGGTAACAGACATGTCCGGAGAGAAAAGTAATGCAATAAGCTAAGCAAGTATCCAGGCTGCAGGCTTGGGATGGTCTGCCATAGGGGGATTGATAGAGAGTACAAAGTGCGAGAGAGGAATAATAAGTGAAAGACCAGCCCTGGTGAAGTTTCTAGTGGAGTCAAGGACACATCCTGTCATTAATAAATGGATAATAAACAGCACATATACAACTTTGCATAATAACTATAAGAATCAAGCAGAAGGGCTTAGAAATAATTGGGAAAAGAGAATATACAAACGTATTACGATTGTAAAGCACCTAAGTACGAGACAAAGTCCATACTGTTCAGAATATCTGCAGGGAAATGTTTGCACAAGTATTTTTCTACACCCAGTTTAGTTCAAAGAATCTTTCTCCAAGTGGGAAGTAGGAGTCAGAAATGTAAAGAGGAAGAGAGAAGAAACATACACTACTGGTTTTAAAAATTTTCAAAGAGAATGCTTTGATACAAATGTTTTTGAACTACAGTTAGAGTTAGAGATGCCAAGATACGGTAAGGCCTTATCACTTTTAATGTTTTTGGCAGCCAGAAAAGCAGTTATGAGAGAATGGAAATCAAAGACTGAACCAGTCTTGAACAGGATGTAGTGAGCATTGTAAAATACATTAAAGACACAGAGGGTGGATCTTTTAAAGAAGTAGAGTATATAAAAATAAACAACATTTGGGAATCAATATGTGCAAAATAGTGCTCAAGCAGATGTGTGATGTAGGAAGGCTGGTTGAATTTACTGCATATCCGTAAATCAAATGGGTCTAGGGCTACCCATTTCAGGAACTTAAATATGGCCTATGACTTAAATAGGACATGCTTGAGGGACAGATTTATCTCCCAGCAACTGTCACGTCTTTGGAACAGGCTGCCAATTCATTTGAAACAGAGCACCTCTATGACACTGTTCAAGAGTAACCTGGACAAGTTGATGGGGCACCATAAATTCTTGCCGGGGAAAGTGCCCACAACCCTCCTGGACATGGGCAGTCATTGCTAAATGAAATCTTGGGTTTTGACTAGTACTTCTATGGTATTACATTGGGTTGAAATGACTAGGCTTAACATGACCTCCGGGTTGATATCCTAGTAATCTCCTATGATTCTATGATCTTTACGAGCACAACTATGATATTTTAACTCACAACAGTAATAGTGTTCTACACAAGCATTCTGTTGTATGTCTAGGGTTTAATTCTTTTATGTTTGGAATGATAAATGAAGTCACTCTTAATTCACAAGGTGGTGATTAGGAGAACCGTCTAGACTATATTGAGCTCATGTGACAATTAAAATTAAATGCAGGTACACTCCAGGTTTAAATGACCACATCTCCATAAAACCAGTATTAAAAATGAGAGCTGCTAAATTATGTGGGCAGTAGATACTATTTTATAATACTTCATAACGTTTTGTCTACTTATTTATCATATTTTATTTTATTAGTGTTCATCATGGTTTTTATTATATTTATGTGTAACATGCTTTTGACAACTGGTTTGGATGTCATTAGATTGTTATACAACATGATTATACTGTTAAAGACTATACCCCCTTAAAAGGTGGAAATTGACTTAATTATTTCCTTGAGTGAACCATAAGTTATTAATTGAAAGTTCTTTATAAGAACATGAGAGTCTTGAAATGACTTTTGGTTCTGAAGAAGTCTGTGTTAGTTATTTTGTGAGATGAAAGCACTTAACCATGAAGATTATTGTGATTTTATTTATTATTTTCTGAATACAATTATTATTTTCATTATTCTGATATATCGAGTGTTATATTAGAGCACCTGTTATCTTTCTGAATGAACGCTATCACATCTGATAAACATCTTACCTGTTTCAGATGTCTGATTCATCAATTAACTTTGTGCAGATAATCTTTTAATATTTTACCTTCATACAATATATTATTCTATTTTTGCATCTACTTTCATAAATTCTTTTATTTTTTAGCAGATAATCAGTGTATATATTTTCCTGATGTATTATTGCTACTTATCTTTGTTTGATCAGTTGTTCAGCAACTAAGTATACTTTTATTCTGTTCTGAAAAAAATTTCTTTCTTTGTAAGATTTCACTGAAAATAAAACTTGCCATGGATATATTCAAGATTACCAAATGTAATAAAATAAACAAAGAATGAAGTAGGCCTGTAGAAAGACATCCTAGCTTTGCCAATTGTTTATTAAAAAAATGTCTACTGAATCCATAATTCTTCACACACACACACACACACACACACACACACACACACACACACACACACACACACACACACATATCTATCTATATATATATATATATATATATATATATATACATACATATATGGTACCTAACCCTGGAGAACTTCTTTGTTCAATATTACAAAGTAAACACAGTATTATGATGATCTGCAGATGTTATTTTTAGTTCATTCCATATTGTTTTATATTAGTTGTTGTTGTTCTTTTCAGCTTTTCCTGGTTAGGGGTTGCAACAGCAGAACTCCGGTCCGCTAATGATTAGCATTAGATTTTTATGGTGCCAAGTTGTCGGCCCGACACCCAGCTTTCAGCGAAGGCACACCCATTCACACATGTCTTTCAGAGGCCACTCAACCATGGGGAGGACATGCAAACTCCACACAGAAGGCACTCCAGCCATGAATCGAACAGGAGAACCTCTGGCTGTGAGGCAACAACTCTACCACTGTACCACCGCGGCTTAACATATTGTTTTATGTTAGCCTCCCTGTTAATACACTGTGTATAGCTTGGTCCCACATAAAAGGTAGCTGTTATTGTTAATATGTCTTTTAGAGTTTTCCATTTTTTAATTGCGTGTTTCATGTTCTACCTTTCTGTTTTTTTTTTAATGTATTTGAACAAATCCGTATTGTTACTGTTAACATGTAGAATTAATTTAAGATCGCCCTTTAATTTTGTTTCTTTATTTTTTCATATTTTTTTATTTAAAGCATGAGCAGCTGCTGCATTTAGACTCTGGCCCTTTTCTGAATAGCTGGTTTTCCTTATTTTGCATTTTCCTCTTATTTTTAAGAATCTATTGTTTTGTTCCCATTCATTTTTTTGTATTTCTTATGTTTTAGCACAGAGCAATTGTTTGCCTTGAAAGACCCGTTCCTCTGTCAGGCCCTAAGCTCTTTAGCTGCATTTCAATCTGACATCTCATACATCTGTTTTAAACATTTATGATTATGTGCTGTTTGATCACTACAAGTATTATTGTTTTTCTTCAGAATGTACTTAACCTATATGAGATGGTGACCATTACTTGATTTTTGCCTTCAGACTCTCAAATGTCTTTGTTACTGATGTGTCACCTGTGTATACAGAGTCTAAAACATTTCAGCCAGGCTGCTTTGTCATTGGTTTCTTACAAATATTATTTACCTCTAATATGCAAAGACTATTTTTGGTATACTCACAATGCCATCAAGTATTTTTCAGTTAGCAGAGCGTGTGTTAGAAATCACCTGCAATTATGATATTTTTCATTTTCAGTGTGCAAATTACAAAAATCAACTAGAATGTCATTAGGAGAAGAACTGCTGTGTTGAAATCTATATAAAAACATAATGTTAGCATCTACATCACCTAGCTTGCATGTCACTGTTAAAACACCCATTTCTTAGACTTTCTCATGGATTCCAGAATGTGTTTAATTGGATATCATGAAATAATGCTGTTCGTCCACCAACTACACTTACTCTGTTGTTCAGAATGTACTCAGATCTTTCTATATTAGTACTATAGTAATCATATTTGAATCAGGTTTCTGTCACTATGATGTCCATATTTTATGCTTTCCTCTATATAATTAAGTATATTTAATTTGCTTCTTAACTTTCTAGTATTAGTCACTAGTGTACCAAGTTCTCTTTCTTCTATTTAACTGGCAGTTTGTGGGTTTATGCTAGAAATACATTTTTTCTTGTTCATTTTTTATTATTTTCTGGGCTGGCAGTGACCTGCCTACCCACTGTAGATGTAAACTATCATTTTTTGCATAAGTGTTTTAGCACAGAGCAGACCACTAAATATAATTTTGTGCACGCATATTCACTGATTTCAAAACTTTTTTTGGTTTATAGTATTATGCTAAACTTAAGCGTTATTGAAATTACTGCTTATCGCCCTTCAGGATGAATTGTCTGGTAAATGAAAAGTAGAACATAGTTGGGATTTAGACACATGTATAGCTCTGGGGTAAAGGCTTTGTGTGGCAAGGAGAGACGTGTTTTTACCAAGCTTCCTTCAGAATGTAGTAGGGAGGTGAAAATTCATAGACAGAAAACTATTAACAGTTAACCACATGTGAGGATATGCAGTAAGGAAAAGCATAGATGTCAAGATGTGGAAGTAAACTTGTACACAGACAGCTATGGAACCTGTGTACAAGCTATACATGACTGCATAGAGAAGCATAAACTGAATTTGCAGATCATCTGAATTTTGTTAGCAGTGCAACACTGCAAGCCTTGTGACATTAAAATATATCAAGGAAAACACTATAAAAGGGAAATGAGAAAAGGCACACAGAAATAAATAAATAGAAACATCCAGATGTAAATCATCTGGCTCACCAAGAGCATGCCTGGATCGCAGCATGCTGATAGTGGCACAGGTAACCCATACTGGAATGAATGTCAGACTGTGCAAGTGCCTCATGTTGCAGCTCATGGTGCATGTACAGTGGTTTGTGATGTGGTAACACAAATCAGATATGTGAAGTCTAGGGATGAGGGCACAGATGTATGGGGGGGTGGCTCTGATTTGAAAGTATGAGATCTGATACTGTGAATCATGACAATTTCAAATTAAAATGTGATTCTTAAAACTACACATAGAATTCTGAAAGTCACTGTTGTACTTCTAAAGCATTTTGCAGGGTGTTTTCATACCTGCACATCCTAAAGTAGGATAGTTGTGGCCCAACCCCTCACTAATTACACATACCAAATACAAGCCTGTTATACTTCACAGGGATCAGTAGTGAAAGTAAGTTTAGGAATTTGTACATATTTTATATATTGTATATATTCCCCTACTGTGTTTAAAATGTTTCTGTTTTAAATGTTTTGCTTCAACTTCTCAGACTTTCAAAAGGCAGCTTGATTGTCCAAGATGCTTGCACATGCACAAAACGTCTGAGGATCATGGCTGTTGGATAGTTGTGGCACACTTGATGTATAGGAAACAAGGCTGTAAACTTAAGTTATGAAACATATCTATGCAGGTGACATATGGCACCACCTTATCTACTACATACGTTCATTCATTCCGTGATTGCCTGCTTAATCCATGTCAGGGTTTACAGGGAACTGTAGCATGTTCTGGCTCTCACTGGGGACAAGACAGAGAAACTAATGCTAGATGGGATGCCAGTGCATTACAAATGCACACTCACACACACACACCTGAAGGCAGTTCAGAAGATTAACCATTTACCTACAGCATATCTTCAGGATGTTGAAGAAAACTGGAATACCCAGTAAAACCACATGTAAACAGATGGAGGGCATGCAGACTTCACAAAGGAATCACTCAAAATAAGAACTAAATAGGAAATCTAAGCTCTGTGAGGCAGCTCTGTGAGGCAGCACTGCTAACTGCCGTATCACTTTGACCCCACAACAATTATCAAACATATTATACTTTTATATATGTGTACATGCAGACTAAAACAAAAAAAAAATATATATATATATATATATATATATATATATATATATATATATATATATATGTATGAAGTACAATATCACAAACAAAATCAGCAATGCCAAAATTAATCATTAATGTATTTTCATAGTTACAGAGTTTTACATAACTGGATTTTTTTTGTGACAAAAATAATGGAGTCATCAATGACTATGTGTAGCAATAAAACGCAAGCTAACAGCTATACCAATTACACCACCAAATGCATGTGCATAACACCCTGCCAACCATGTTTAACATATGTCCTACTGGCACGAACTGAAATGCAGCACTTACACTGGCAGACCTGACTGTCATTTCTCAGAGGATGCATCATTCTCTGGTTGTGAATGCCCTCTCAAACATAAATCCTACTAGCTATGTCTCATTGCACATTGAAGAAGAGGGTCAACAGATATATATCCAAAAAATAGTGGACATCTGACACAGGGGTTTTATAGGATAACTGCTTATGCTGATAGGATGCAGTTTAAGTGACACCAAAGTATGCTCATTCATTTTCTGTCATCTGCTTCATCCTAAGTGGGGTCACAAGAAAGCCAGAACTTATCTCCACAAGCAAACAGCATAATGTAGAACCATCAGTCATGTAAAATCACACATGCACACACACACACACACACACACACACACACACACACACACACACACACACACACGCACACACGCACACACACACACACACTCAAACACTCACACACACGCACACACACGCACACACACACACACACACACACACACACACACACACACACACACACACACACACACACACACACACACACACACACACACACACACACACACACACACACACACACACACACACACACACACACACACACACACACACACACACACACACACACACACACACACACACACACACACACACACAGCTAATCCATATTTGAGGACAATATAAAAGATTGCCAATTCAACCAACGGCATATCTTTGTAATGAGGTTACTAGACTGTCCAACAAAACACCACACATACATAAGAAAGATTTGTTGACTTTCACAGAATACACTGACGCCAGGGAAAACAACAAGAAAACCAAGTGCTCCGGTGCAGCAGTACTAACTACTGCACTAATGGGCTATCGAAAAATAAAAGATAACAGAACAGATAGCACAGAGGTTGACATTTGTACACATATCTGGTGTCTCCACTTTAACCATCTCATCCCAATGGCATGACTGCTCTAAATTTCTATGCAGTATATTATCATAGCTGTGTGTCTCCTACTCCACAGTGCATTTCCTAAGAGGTGCCTCATGTAACAACAAGAGCTGCTTCTTATATAATCATCTTAGAACTAGTTCAACCAGATAATTGTCTTTGTCATGCATTATGGTGGTACCTTCATTTTTTGGCTAGTGTTGCAATATGCAACTTTCATACTACTTTGTGGTTTATTTATAAATTCACTGGTTTCTGAATAATAATGTAACATGTATATGAATTGCACCTGAGTTTTATAAACAACTGCAAAAGATAAACTAAAAACAAGTGATTTCATCTGCAGTTTGTACATGTTCCTTCAGTGATGTGGAAAATATAACTTGAGATAATTTTTGATAAATGTAAAAAGGAAGAAATATGTAAAGACAGAGGCTGGGTGTGGTGCAGAGTAGATAGGCGGCTATTTGTTCTGCTATTTAGTTACCAGATCTCTGCAGGAAACCATGGTCATTAAAATGCAGTTAGAACATGGGTCTATATTTATTTTTATTTATTTATTTTATTTTACATTTGTTAACCGGGGGTGTCTGACTGAGCTAAAAAGGCCCTTTTTCAGCAGAGGCCCGAGGAGAAAAGCTCCACATAGAAACATTACAGATACATTTTGTTATTTAGACATATCAGTATATACACAAATTGCAAAAGACATGTTTTTACAGTGGTATGCAGCACATCAACAGTTACAGTGGAGAGAACAAACAAAAAAATATTAATATAAAAATAAAGGTTGTTGTTCTTCTTCTTCTTTCAGCTTTTCCCTGTTAGGGGTCGCCACAGCAGAACTCCGGTCCGCTAATGATTGGCAGTAGATTTTTACGGTGCCAAGGTGCCAACTCGACCCCCAACCTTCACACGCCCATTCACACATGTCTTTTGAACGCCACTCAACCATGGGGAGGACATGCAGACTCCACACAGAAGGCGCTCCAGCCGAGAATCGAATGGGAGAACCTCTTGCTGTGAGGCAACAATGCTACCGCTGCACCACCACGGCTTAATTTAAAAATAAAGGTAATTAATAGATTTGTGGTGTACAGCTGAAATTTGGAACATAGGTAGAATACATACATAGTACACAGGTACAGTACATACATTGTAGATTAGCCAGTGTTTGTAAGTAAGATTGAAAACTATTATCAAGTACTCTAGGTTTAGTATGTGTACTTTATCTGCTTTCACTAGCCTGGGGAGCAATCATGGCACTGCCAACTTTGCTTGAAATGTTTCCTGATGACGTCTTTAAAGGAGGCTTTGGACGATGTGTTTTGAATGCTAGTGGGGACAGAGTTCCATTTTTTAGCCACTAAACTACTATATAGTGCATCTCCAAAGCTATTGTAGCTCTTGTTGACTTCTAGTAGTAGTTTGCTTGATGATCTAAGAGACCATTTGGCTGAGTGATGTTGTACTAGGTTTTTGAGGCCAGGACACTTATTGGGGAGGTAATGGATAGAATAACAGAGGCAGAGCTGATTGTAGGTTAGGAGGTTGGCAGTTCAAGCCAGTGGAGCTGTCTCAAAGCAGTACAGTGATGAGTTCTATATGAGCAATTTGCAGCAAAGCAGATTTCCTATCTATTGGTCAAAGTTACATTTGAATAAGGTTAGGGATGAGATTTGCTTCACATGCATGAGAATCCTGTTCCAGAGGAATAATCTTTGAGGCACATATCCGTCCTTCCAACATGTCCTGTATATGTCGCAGTCAAGGTTTAAGTCCTTAGAATGGGCATTTCTGATGCTGCTTATTTTGTGAATATGCAACAAATCCATGCGTGTCAGATCAGTGGATGCTTTGTAGACTAGGCATAGATCACCACACAGCAGAGGGTCTATATCATATGAGAGAATCACACAAATTGTGAACGTTCATAATATCGAATGTACCGGACCTCAAACTTGTTATTGTGGGGGGCTGTGCCCCCTATACCCCCACTAAATATATATTCCACCTCTAAGATCACACTACAGTGAGGAAAGGGCAAATATCCCATTCTTCACTGTACCACAAGCTCAGAAAAAGCACTTCAAGGTTTGGTACATTCGATATTATGAGCGTTCGCAATTTGTGCGATTCGCTCATATGATATAGACTCGCAGCAGACTGTAGGAGACCATTTACAGGGACAGGGCTTTGAGGTGGTCTGCTAAGGATTAGGTGTTTATTTATTCTTTTTGTGAGCTGTTTCAATTGTTTGGTCAGGTAAATGCCAAAGGATGCTTTGTATTCAGCAATTGGTCTGATGAGACCTGAGTACATTGGAACAATGACCTCATTGGACCTGGATACCTTGCCATTACTTAAAAGTTGTGTAACGTGAGATGACTTTCTCACCATGTTAGATATGCGGTAGTCAAAGGTCAGATTACTGTTAACATGTGTTCTTAGATCCCTGACTGCTAGATCTACTTTTAGGTATGCATTATCAATGTGGTAATTTCCAAGGGTGGCTGTCCTTTCAAAGGATACTACTATGCATTTTTTGCTTCGAGTTTATGTCCAAGGCTCTGGCACCAGTTGTTTGTCTGCTTCAGGCCCTCTTGAAGGATATTTGTGTCTTTAGGCCTGCTTAAATAATGATGGCCAGGATGCTTGGCACTTTTCTGCTTGTTTCACTTTGTGGTAATATTTGATGTACAGTATAAAAAGGTCATACATGCATTGTTTAACTAGCAATGATTTCAGCATAGCATTCCATCTTTTGTGAGAACCAGTTGGTGGTGTTTTGAGATCATGTTACATACATCTGTTACTCTGTACTGAGGTCTCCTTCCATAGTGGAGAGGACATGTTCACTTCTGCCATCATCCTGTTCACCAATGTCACTGTCATCCCTTGATGGAAGTGGCAGTGTTTGTCTGGTCACAGCCTAGGCAGCATACTTCCCCATAATCATGTTGTGCAGACTGGCATACACAACAAACATTGTGAGTACAACAATGACTTTTGCAAGGTGTGCATCTGAGACAGGTCTTGAGAAGACTCAGATTCACATTTGATATCAGAGTATGGTTCTGGCTAAGAGTAATGTTATATTGATATTTTATTGATGTTCAGGGACATTAAATTGGTATCTTTAACTGTGGTTGAAGTGGTGTCCTCTGGAACCTGCAGTAAAGTTCAGTGGTGATTAACCATACTTCAGGCATATATAGAAAGACTGGTACACATAAATGGATTTATGCATTAACTGGCATTTTGCTTCTTGACCTTACCATCTAGATTCCTCCTTGGAAATGGCAGACATGCTAGATACTGGCATTCTGCATATTTCAGCTGTACTAAACAAACACATTACTTATTATGTCAGATGGACTGCTGACTTTGCTATTGATTTGTATATCCTGAATAGGGATGGTTTATGCGTTAATTACAAGATAGGTATGACTAATGGTACCCATGACCGAAGGAATAATGTCAGGATCTTAGAAGCCATACATAATCATGATTCTTTCTTGCTCTACCCTCAGAATTTAGGTATGCTGCTTTGCATGCTGAAGTATTAAGTCAAGGAACTTATAGAGGATTCTTGAAAGAGATGGCTTGGAGGTACACATTTATTCATTGTTGGATGCAGAAAAGTCCCTGTGGCCATAATATTTAAGGCTGTCTGCTGTTATGTCAAAGTTCCTGTGGCCATAATATTTAAGGCTGTCTGCTTTTGTGCCAAAGTATGCATTTGACACATACTTTTGTTGATGTACCAGACTATATCAGCACTATTTCTTACTTGCCACATTGTGTTTAGTTGTTCATTTGTATTAATTATATCCCCCCTTTGCATATACTATCCCTCCACAAGACAATGAAAAAAACACATATGCCTCATGTACCATGCAGATTGTTTCTGAATCCTGAACTATATTACAAAATACATTTTTTCCGGTTCCATAGTTTGCAACACCATGAGTACATTAACTGTTTGGAATATTTTCACCACATATTCTTGTATTGGTTCTAACTTTGCCATATAATCAGTCTTTGTATCTGTTTACATCCAGATTGTCTTCTAACTGTCAGAACAAATTCTTCTAGAAAGTACAGTTGAGTAAAATCTTACCATAACGGTAGATGTCCTTGACTTCACCGCTGCAGTATTCCTTACTAATGGGGCTTCCCTGCTGTGAAGCCCTCTGTCCGGCCAGTTTTCTAAAGTTTACCATTGCTTTAAGGTACGCTGAACATCACCTGCTTACTCCTTGAGTAAGGTAGGGCATAAAGGTGACGTTCAGGCATACCATCCTCAGAATAGATTGCCCTAGTAGGAACAGGAGTCCAAGGAAAACCAAGGAGAATTTGTGCAGTCAGGAAGGGAAAAAGACCAGGGGGATGGAGGGAGGGAGTGAATATTGCAGCAATGAAGGCAAGGACATCGACCATTATGGTAAGATTTTACACAACTGCACTATGTCCTTACCAATGAAAGCGTGCAAAAGTTCAAGAAGACACCTGGGAGGAGGAAGCAGCAGAGCCCTCCAAGAAGCCATGAAGAATGGCAGCATCAAAACCAGCTGTGGTCATGGAGATACCATCCAACTGGTAATGTCTGGTAAAGGTATGCACAGAAGCCCAGGTAGCAGTTTCAAGAACAGAATTAGTGTCTAAGCCTTTGAAAAAAGCACCAGACGAAACCATAGCTCTAGTGGAATGAGCCTTACTAGAAGAAGGAAGACTCACCATGAAAAGTGTAACAAAAGGAAATATCCTTTGAAATCCAAGTGGAAATAATTTATTTGGAAACAGCCAAACCTAAAGACCTAGGATGAAATGAAACGAATAACTGGTCAGGCTTCCTGATAGCTTTAGTTTTATCCAAATAAAATCTGAGCTGCCTATGCACATCTAAGGTATGTAGCACCCTCTCACTGTCATATTCCAGAGAGGGAAAAAAGGTAGGCAAGTTAATAGACTGATTAAGTGACAACTCATTAACCACCTTGGGCCTAAAAGAAAGATTAGTACACAAGGACACCCTGTCCTCATGAAACATCAAAAAAGGAGGACAAGCCATAAGGGCTTGCAACTCAAGACACCCATCTGGCAGAAGTAAGAGCTGACAAAAGAACCATCTTCCAAGAGCAATGTTGGAAGGAAACTGAAACAGCAGCCTCAAAAGGAGCCTGAGTCAATTTTTCCAGAACAAAATTAAGATCCCAGGGAGGAGGAACAGGCTTCCTGGGAGGTCTAATATTAAGGACACCTTTAAGAAACTGGTTAGCCTCAAACCTAGAAGCTAATGGAGGAGTTAAAGGCAGACAAGCAGAAAGAGCTGATAAGTGGACCTTAATAGAATAGGCCAAACCAGCATTGAGCAGCTCACACAAATAAGAAAGAACCAAAGGAACATCCACAGAAAGTGGGTCCAAGTCATTGGAAAGACATCAAATAGAAAACCTCTTCCATTTAGATAAGTAGGATTTTCTAGTAGTAGATTTCCTGTCCTCCTGCAGTACGTCCTGAGAAAAAAAGTTGTCTATGACACCCACAGTGTCAATTGAAGCATGGACAGGTGGGGATGGATGAGAGATCTCTTATCTTGTGTGAGAAGATCCACCCTGTGAGGTAACTTGTGATGATTGCCCCTGTTGAGATGCAGAAGTAGAGGGAACCAGTGCTGTCGCAACCAAAAGGGAGTCACCAACAAGATTTTGGTTGCATCCCACTGAATCTTGAACAGGACTCTTAGAATGAGAGGAAGAGGGGGATGCATAAAGAAACATCCCCTTCCAAGAAAATGAGAGGACATCCACCTTCCAGACCAGAGGACCTGGGACTCTGGCACAAAACAGAGCAAGTTGTGTGTTCAAAGGAGAAGCAAAGAGATATACTTGAGGAGTACCCACTGGTGAATAATATCCAGAAACACATCTCTGTGAAGCATCCATTCATGGGATTGAGTGAAGGACCTGCTCAGATTGTCTGCCACAACGTTCCGATCTGAAAGAATGTAAACTGCTTTAAGAGTCACACGATATTGGATAGCCAGATCCCATACCAGAAGTGCCAGCCAGCAAAGAAGGTAGGATCTTGTAACCCAGTTTGTGTGGTATTGTCTGGGAATACCTTGAGAAACCCTGCAGAGAAGAGAGGATGAAAGGCCTGAAGAGCCAACATAAGAGCCCTCATCTCTTTGATGTTGATGTGGTCATTCCACTGACGAGACAACCACACTCCCTGAACATTCAGGGAGCCAAACGTTGCTCCCCATCCCACATCTGAAGCGTCTGTGAACAGATCCTGAGAGGGTGGCTGAAACGGGAGCCCTGGATTCAGAGACAATTGAATCCACCACAGATGTTCAACCTCAAGACATGGGATAAGAGGAACAGGAAAGTCTAGAGGATGCACATGCTGAAGCTGCACTGATTTCAGAAACCACTGTAACATCCTCATGTGGAGTCTGGCCAGAGGAAGCATTGGAATGGTGAAAACCATGAACCCCAGAGCTCTCAGAAACTCCCTGGCTGAAATGGAGGTCAGGAGAATAAGAATTTGAAAGAAAGAAATGAAAGTTAATGACTTTGGAGGAGGCAGGGATGCCAGCATTGGCACCATTTGAAACCTGCAACCCAGAAAGACATGATCCTGAGAAGGAGGCAGGGAAGACTTGTTGAAGTTTATTGTGAACCCCAGGCTCTGAAGAAGAGAAATGGCAAAATGAAGATTTTGCAAAAGAACCTCTGGAGAAGATGCCTGAATCAGCAGGTTGTCCAAATAAGCAAAGATTTGGATCCCTTGAAGCATGCAAAAGGCAATCACAGGAGCGAGACATTTGGTGAACACCCTTGGGGGAATAGAAAGGCCAAAGGGCAAAGCACAGAACTGAAAATTCCAGGAAGCAACAGAGAAATGCAAAAAATCTCCTGAAAAGAGGATGGATCAGAATATGGAGATGAGCATCCTTGAGGTCCAGAGACACCAGAAAGGCCTGAGTGAGCAAGACAGGAAAAAGGGACTGAAGGGACAACATCTGAAAGGAAGGCACCCTCAGAAAGGTGTTCAGATGGAAGAGGTCTAGAATAGGTCTCAAAGTACCTTCCTTTCTGGGCACTAGAAACATTCTGGAATAAAACCCTTATCCCTTTTGAGACACAGGCACTTCTTGAATATTACCCTGAGACAAGAGGTCCTGAAGAACCTCTGAGAAAAAAAAAGCTGTTCCCGAGAAGGCCGAGGAATGCTCATAAAAGGAGGATGGGAAATACTGATCATGAAGTACCCTTGATGAATGATTGACAAAACCCAAGAATCCTGGGTGATCTGGAGCCAAACAGGAAGAGAAAGAGGAAGGCAAAGAGACAGAGGAATGTGGCTGGGATTGGGTGGATAGTCAGACAGTACCTGGTTTGTCAGGAAAGGAAGGCTTAAGAATCCCTGCAGTCTGAGTGGCCTTAGCAGGAAGAGTCCATTTACTACCCTTTTTACCTTTAGAAGGAGGGCAAGACTGCCTATGAACAAAGGCTGGCTTAGAAGGGTAGCTCCATTGAAATGTAGGCACAGAAGAAACAAAGACATGCTTAAGCTCCTGTAAAGCCTTCCCCTTGTCTTGAAGAGATTTAAATAAACCAGCAGCTGCTTCACCAAACAAAAGAGTATTATCCAGAGGAGCATCCAGCAACTTAGCCTTAATATCATCAGGCAAAGGTTGAAGCTGAAGCCATGAGTATCTCCTCAGAACCAAAACAGAAGCAGCAGCCCTTGAAGATGCATCTGCTGCATCATAACTACATTTGACAGAATGATGAACTACCTGAGAGGAAGTCCCAAGCAAGGAAAGAGCAGAAGATTTACCCTCAGAGTCCGGAAGATCAGAAAGAACCTGACAGGCCTGAGAAAGAAGAGCCAAGACATACCTAGAAATATGGGTCTGATAATTAAAAGCCCTAAAAGCGAGGGTAGAGGAAGTATAAACTTTCTTACCCAGCCTATCCATGGTTCTACTGTCCTTGTCAGAAGGCAGTAACTTGGATGAAGGAAGCAAATGAGATGGCTTATCAGAGGCTCCAAACACCACAGAGGGGTCAGCAGCAGGACATTTAAACAAAAAGGAACAATCCTCAGGCACCCTGTAAAACCCATCAGACTTCCTTGGAGCAAGGGTCAGAGTATCCAGCGCTTTAGAGGCAGTGGAAAAAACATCCAATAAAGCAGGCAAGACAGGAAGAATGGCTGCAGGTTTAGGAGATTCCATTTGCAGTAACTCATAGTACCTCTTCTGGATATCCGAAACCTGGGCAGAATCCCACTTAAAAAAGTCCATCATCCTAGAGATCGTGTCCCCAAAGGAAATTTCCTCAGTGGGATAATCAAGAGTAGGAGAATCCTCCTCCTCAGACCCGTAGTCTAAAGGAGAAGGAATCTGGGGAGTATAAGCAAGGGAGTCATCATCAGAATCCATGTCAGAAGAATGGAATTCTCTGGGCCTTTTAGGGGAAGAGGCAGACCAAGGAGGAGCAGGAACTGAAACCCCTTGAGGAGGCCGCAATGACAGTAAAGCATTAAATACCCCCCTGCCACTTACTTTATGGATCCCCAGGAGAGGAAGAGACATGGTTAGTTTTCTGTTTCTTCTTCAAAGGGACAGCTGTCCTGGAAACCTGAGAAGGTCCAGACTCAGGATGGCATTCCACAACTACAGTAGGAATTTCTTCCTGAAAGAAAAACTGCAGAACCTCATTAGACACCTTGGAAACAGTCAACCATGGTTCCCTCTGAATGCCCAAAACGGACACCTGCAAAGCCTCATCGGACATGCTGCCTGCCAGATCCTCACCGTCCTCCAACCCAGACTTGGTAGAAGAATCTGACAAAACAACTGGGTGAGCCTCTGGGTCCATAAAAACCTCAGGAGAAACACCTGGTAGAGACTGGACAGCAGAAGATTCCAGTCTTACTTTATGCACCTTCTTCCCAGATGGCTGACCCTTGGGGCAGGAAGTTTCATCCATAGTACCTGCAGCAAGAAGCTTAAGTCACTAGTTCTCAAGGTACAAGGGAAGGGAAGAAAGCCTTGGGGACAAACGCCTGACAAATTGAACAAGACATATGGTCATGAGCAGCACCAAGGCAAAAAAGACACTTATCATGATGGTCTTTATGAGGAATTAGTCTCCCACACTGGCATTTACCCTTCCTGGATGACATTAACCCCAAACAGCACTAAAACAGAAAAAGTAACCAAAAATCCAACTGGGTACTTATATGCAACTGTGAGGACTCCAGCAAACAGTACTAAGCACATAAAAGCTAATAAACAAAAAAAAAAACAGTAAGAAAAACAGATGTATGCAACAGACCGGCGGCAAAAAAGTTCTGAGGATGGTATGCCTGAACATCACCTTTATGCTCTACTTTATGCAAGGAGTAAGGAGGTGACGTTCAGCGTACATACCTTAAAGCAATGGTAAACTTTTGTAAACTGGCCGGACAGAGGGTTTCACGTCAGGGAATCCCCATTAGTAAGGAATGCTGCAGAGTTGAATGTAAGGACATCTAAATTTTCATCCTTAGATTTGAAGAGAAAACAGGAAAATCAGTACCTCTTTATATGCACCTCCAATATTTACTTTCTGTGTTTTTTTTCTTGTATTTTTCTCTGTTACTGCCCTTGCTTGTATATCACTTTGTATTTTCTGTGCAGAAGTGTACATTAATTTTAGCTTTTCTTCTTTTTGTAAGTGTTACAGTTACATTTGGTATTAATACTGTCTTCTTTCTGCTCCTTATCCTGTAGTTATAATATGCTTCATGTATTTCTACTTCTGTATCCCTTGCATCCTGTATTTTTATGTGTTTCACTCTTTTTTTAAATCTGGCCGATATTCATAGCCAAATTGCAAAGTATGCATAATATATTCTTGCTCAGAACTTTAGACCGGACAGATGAGCTGTGACTCACAGAACCATGTAGCACTAAAAGGGCAACAAGGCAAAATGCCCAGATAAAGGCATATGCAAAAGACTATATAATGACTTGCAACGAAGAGGCATAGCCTAATGAAAGCATTGTAATATGAAAATAAGGGTTTGGGAAAGCAAGTCACATGTCATAGTTTACTTAGAATGGGTATCGTTCTCACTGGGGGACAACATGGCAGCATGGGACAATGAAAGCAGTACTGACAAATTCTGAAACAGCACCAGCTGTAAAACAAACAGCTACTTGTTGGCTCATGAGTGACAATACAGTTTTTAGCTATTGGTTGAGCTGTGTGACTCACAACCTGGGAAAGGAAGAATGTGTGGACTTCTTATACCAGCAGGTACTAAGAAATATTTACCTTTTCATCATTTTAGCTACAGGGATCATCCACAGACAAACTGGACACACACACACACACACACACACACACACACACACACACACACACACACACACACACACACACACACACATAAACACAGATGGCATATCGCAGGCCTTTGGCCTGCAGAATACTCAGTATAAACCCAGTTAACTGTTGCTACATTTGGATGAATGTATCTACTTTCTTAACATGACAGGGAAGACAGCAACCACCTTGTATGACTTTTATGATTTTGCCCATCTCTTCAAAGTTCTAGGAAGCAGTAGACAGCTCTCTTGTTGCAATAATGTCTCCAGTTGGAGCCCACAGACAGTCTCACATCAACAGGAATGGCTGCCATTCTATTAACTACACGATGCCTGTTATGACCTAGCAGACCAGCTATCGATTATAAGCTGTATCCCTGTACCAATGAACAGTACATGTACTGGGACAAAGATCTGTGCTAGAACTGCTCTGAAGATCTCCAGGTGAGGGAAGCAAAGGAAGCAGAAATGATCTGAATGGTAAACTGTTTGCCATTTTTACTGTATGTCACAATGCAGTGTTAACATGCTTTTCCTGTCTTTTTCCAATATAGTTTGTTTCCTCTGACATATACTAGGATATGCCAGATTGGCTGCTGTGATTGACTGCCTCTATCTTGTGTGTGCTGTTGTTGGTATCTACATTGTTGTAGCACTGTATTATTTGGTTGGGTAGGCCATGCAGCAGTGCTGTTTGGAGTTGTGCTTCTACTGTATTGCACATACCCATGGTAGCATAGCTGGGTGTGCTCCTCTGTACCTGCATGTAGTAGTGAACATTGTTGTCTTAGTTGTGGGCACTTTGAACTAATTCTGCATCTTTTCACATACGATTAATATAGAGTTATATTTGTCTGGGGCTATAGGCATCTCAGGCTTTTGCTTGCTTGAATGTATATATGGAGCTGTAACTTTGCCCTGGAATTTGCATCACAGACACACACCTGTATGGAATATGTGAAGGTATGCACATCCTTTTTGCCTTTTGGCATGGACAGAGTGAGAGGAAAATGTTTTTGGTTGTTGCAGGGGGTAGCACAGACTGGGATAGTGGGATCAGTGCCACCCTATTTCCAACCCACATTATGTATGTATACCAGCTATGGATCCTACTCAATAATGGCACCTTCCTTTTGTGTCAACCTTCTGCAGGTTGCAAAGGTCAATCTGGGCTACATGCAGGCACCACCCACTATCACCTTGACTATGACTGCAGCAAAGATGGGTGAGCAGGGTATGAGTTCCTTGTGGGGGATTGAAGGTTTAGCTCATTATAAACCACTCATTTGTCGGCCCAGCTTGGCTAGAAGTGGACTTTGTGGTGACAATGACAGGTGACATGCATCAACCCCTCCAGCAGGTGGTACTGAACTCACTTAACCAGCTGGATGATGCCATTAGATCACCTGAGAAAGGCATGGCTAGGGCCAATGGCCATCTAGTCATAGTTATATCTCTCTGAGCTAGTTGTAGCTTGCACAGTGCCTGCCTCCAGCCATTTGTACACTGTTTGTTCATTTGTTCAAGTGCTTCCCATGTCTCCTTCCCTTGTATAAGCATATCCGTCACCTTTATCCGTACTGTTTTTTTTGTGTTTGTGTACCTCTGCTGCATATCCTCCTCCATCCTTTCCACCCCGTTCATACGTCTCACCCTACCCTTTTCCATTCTCTATACATATAGATGAGATGGGTGCCTTTCCCACAGGAAATGCTTTTCTTGCTGTGATCCTGCTGTGTATTCCTTTACTTGCCATACCCTTTTATCTTACCTGTACTCCTCTTTCCATCTCGTTAATGGAACCAGTAAGCTGTCCACCTTGCTGGGACGTCCACTGACTGGTGTTTCTCATCTATGTATTTTTTTATTTCAGACTAGCAGCAGCAGTTTGACACTACTAAGGCTGGACAAGCTCCCTTGTATAACCCTTATATGTGTTTTACAGGGGCATTGCATATAACATGCTTTGTAACTGCAGTACAATGACAGCTACCTTGCCCTTTTTCAGATGCTGTCAGCTGCATTGTTCTGGTTCACTTCCAACATTTCACTTTTACCTCAGCCACCTCTCATTCAATGTGTCCCTGCTTAGCTATTCACATCTATTTTGCACTGCAGTATATTCACTTTATACAATGTAAGCCATCCACTGCCATGAAATGCATTTCATTGAATTCCGGACTTTGTTTTGTTATCTTGCCTCTTCTCAGCCTTTCGCTTCTTCCCATCAGCTTAACTTTTTTCAGTCTCTTTATTGAAACTCTCAACTTTGATTATTCATAGATTTACTTATATTCCATCTTCTTGTAATAAGTCTGCTAACTTAGCTTGTATAACATTCATACATTCGGATTTTGGACATATAATGTTTTCTTCTTCTTTCCTTTCAAGCTAGAAACACCTTATGATTCACTTATTTCTGTGTTCAATATGATTATGTGAGTCAGTGTCTATCTGTACCATCAGGTTTTTCTTACAACTGCATATGAGAGAGAACACGTAAATGTTTGTTGAATGTGACTTATGTATATTTGTCAACAATCCTGGCTATAGTTATATGCTATCCCAGTGTAACTAATATAGGGATAAAAAGTAAATATGAATTTTGATGCTGAAAATTATTTATTTCTTGTTTAAAAGCTTCATGTAAACAAATACGGGGGCTTGTGACAAACAATAAATACAACAATTCAGTGCAATTACTTCCCTAACTCTTCTACAATACATGTGATTGCTAACCCTAGAGTAAAACATTTAGTCAAGCATCATTGGATTAATTTTATCAGAAGTTCACTCCTATTATAAAGTGAAGCACTGATGCAGTTAATACCGAGGTTTCACTGGCTGTCAGTCATAAAGTGGCCACCTGTTTACTTGTTCCTTATAAAATTTGATTGTAAGTAATAGATCATTAACTGCATGCTAATCATATTTAAAATGTTTTTTATAACAGGCAATATATTTTCCAATCCTCACAGTTTCTAAAACTTCTCAGAAATCCAATGGCAGATTGTTCTTTTCCTTATTAAATAACGTCCAAGGCCAGTAAAATAGACCCAAACTTGAATATAAAATATACAAAAAACAGTACTAACCTTGTATTGTTTTTTGTACATTTTATATTAAAGTTTAGGTCTCTTCTACTGGCCTTAGTCATTGTTTAATACCTTTCTGCCGCTGTCATTTTGTGTTCTTTTTGTTTATATATATCTAGCAAGTCAGTAGCCATAGACAGTGTAGTAAAAATAAGCACAACCTGCAGCTGTGAATGCTTTGTAGAAATGAAAGTAGAACGTGCACTTTTCTTTCCACAAACACGCCCTTGCACTTTACAAACCTGAAATCAATGTTTTTTTTCATACCTCAGAGATACCCATGAACAGCAGGCATTACTCGTTTCTTCCTGGTTCCCACTCTCATTAATTCATCAGTAACTCCAGAGTTTGTAGTCCAACTTTAAGTAGAGACTACAGCTATGGAAGATAACGAAGGGTTGTTTCTTAGCCTCATGATTGACAAGTATGACATTTAACATTTTATGTGACACATACAGATGCTATCCTTTAGCAAAGGCATCTTCATATTTTAAAGTAAACATTATATGACAGTTTCTAATGTGTTTAATGTATCATTTGGCTGCCTGGGGATGGTTGATGGACAAAGGCTGGTAAAAGTAACAACAGTTTGGTGTCCTAATCCAGCCTGGTCTTACTACCCTCACACAGCGGTTATAGCAACTCTGAATGTAGATTGTTGACACAGATGCTGGAATTAGTTTTAGAAAATAATTTTATTTATTTTAACAGTCAATATTACAGACAAAAAAATGGTGTTGCAATGGGGGCTAAATGTGCCCCTATTTATGCCAATTTGGTCCTGGCAGCATGGGAGGAGGAACATGTTTTTACTAGTATTTATTGGAGTAACATTTTGATTTATTTAAGATTTCTCGACGATATCTTAATTTTTTGGAAGGGGTCTGAAATTGAGCTCAAAGAATTTATTACATACATTGGTCTAACGACTAGTTTTTTGAAATTTACTAGTCACACTTCTTTTGAAAAGATCAATTTTTTAGATATCACAATCTCAATTCAAAACGACAAAGTAGAATCTAATATTTATCGGAAAAAAACTTACTCCAATTCATTTTTACATTTTGACAGTAGCCACCCGAATCATCAGAAAACAAATTTAGTTAAGGGTCAGATGGTGAGGCTGTCAAGATTAGTGAGTAGCGAAGAGACCTTTGTAAAGGAACTTACTATATTGAAAAATATGTTCACTTCTAGAGCTTATCCAGAGGAGTTGGTATCAAGAATTGGTAATAGCATAAAAAGTAATAGATTAACACTATATAAACCTATTATACACTACGGATTACCATCCAAGGATGCATCTAATGTTAGGAATGTTGGACACGACACTTTTGTTATTCCGTTCAATGAAAAATCTCAACAAATAGTTAAAGTGATGTACGATTCATGGAATATTATTACAGAAATTAACGTTGATTTGGGGAATATTCTCGGGAATAAACCAAAATGCACTTTTAGTAAAGGGAGAAGCTTAAAGAATTTATTTGAGAAACCCTTACACAATGAAATGAACATGAGATCTAAAATGTATAAATGTGGTGGTTGTCGTTCATGTAGATTTATCAATAATGGACCATATTTATCTATACATAACTATGAAAAAACAATTAGATGTCCAGGAGTTTGTGATTGCAACACTTGTATGGTTGTTTATGCTGCTACTTGTACAAGTTGTCAGGCCTTCTATATAGGAAAAACACATAGGAAATTAAAAACTCGAATTATTGAACACACCAGTGACATTAGGATAAAGAAACAAACAAGTGCTTTATATATTCACAGTACGGTGTGTGTTAATTTCAATAAGTTTTTATTTTTTGTAATAGATAGAATACCACAATTTAAGTTGTACAATGGGGGCGATATTAAGACTTTGTTGGAAGCCAAAGAATGTATTTGGCAATTAAGATTAAACGCCAATAAGTGGCCTGGTATCAACGACCAAGTCTCCATTGCAAGTATATTGAAGTTAAAATCACAAATCATTTAGAAGTAAATCACACACCTTCAATGTTTTACATACTTTTTTCATATATATATTATATATATATTTTTTATATATATTTTTTATAGATTTTTTATCTTTATATATATTTTCCACACATACATCACAAAAGAGTTTAGTTAAGTAGAGATTTACGAATTAAATGCATAATATACACTTTTTAAACAATTTTAACTTTTTGTCATAAACTTGTTAAAAAATTTTTTCATTCCCATTTTTAACATGTTTTATTTAGTTTATTTACATATTTATTATATTTAATATTTACTGTAAACACGTTTACTATGTCAATTCATTACTGTATAATTTATTCAAATTTGTTTAGTAACATAAAAACAAAATTTACTCAAATTTGTTTAGTAACACAAAAACAAAATTAAATAATAAGTTTTACCTAGTTTATTTACATATTTATTATATTTAATATTTAATATTTATTGTAAACACGTTTAGTATGTCAATTCATTACTATATAATTTACTCAAATTTGTTTTGTAATATAAAAACAAATTTATATAATATGTTTACGTTAGTGTGAGGATTTGTTGCATGAACAAAAAACTCAAAAGTTTATAATTAAGTGATACATGAGTTAAAACTCTTGGCTATTGTTTTTACCAGTATTTCATTTTCTATTTGCATGTCTAATTGTTTTCTGCATTCACTGTTAATGCGGAACAAACCTTTCATTATTGAGTGTTGATTGACTTAATCAAGTAATTAAAGCATTAGTATATAAGGGACGTTCTAGGTTAACATAGTTTGTACTCTGATGATGCCCTAACATGGAAGGGTGAAAGCGCTTAGTACTGCTGTTATAACTGTTTTTACTGTTTTCGTTGTGGTCCAGTTTTGTTCCGAATAAAGAAGATTTTGCACCAAGTTCTAGGAGTCAAGGTTCTGAATGTTGCTGCTTACTACCCTCACATCAGCTTACATAGTAGGGTATCTCCTTTCCTTTTACCACATATTATAACAAAGTAGTGCAAGGTGATATTTAAGTGGCAGAAAGCTGTTAGCTAATGCTAGGTTAGTTTTTGTTTGATTATACACCCAACATCCTCCTGTTGGCCAGTAGGTATGGTGCAGTTGCTTCAACATGAAGCCAAGTGTGGGTGCACCTTTCTAGATAACCTGTTATGCTAATGTAGTGTGAGGTGCACTCCATAGTGGGCTCATTCCCATTAAGTCCCACCTTTTCCATACAAGCAACAAATGAGAGGTGGTGCTTTTGAACTGTACCTGCACCAACCTTTCTCCCCTTGACTGGTAAGCCAGCATCAGCTCCTCATTCCCATATCACCTTGGATGGCTATCCAGTACAGAGTACAGTAAATGAACCTTGGACATTGGACTACTACCATGGCTTCATTCCTCTATACCACTGAATCAGCAGGCTCCTTCAGCAAAGAGCTTCTTAAAGCAGAAGCAACATTGACCTTTTAACAAAAACATAACTGCACTATACAATACATTTAAATTCACTGTTTCTAGGCAATGATGCACTTATTGCCAGCTACCCTTTGTACTATCTACTCCCTGATCTCCCTGCTCTCTCAAGCTCTCTCTCTTTCTCTACCAAGATAAGGGTCAGACAATGGCAATGTAATTCCACTGGGCCTCTGATGCTTTTTCTCCAACTTTGAAGAAATCCCAGTAAGATTTTTTTAAGAGGCACATGAAGTTTATTTTAGCAAACACACTCTTGACATTACAGAATAGCAGCATTTTTCCTGACATGAGAAGTAGAAAGGAGCGGAAGTCATTTTTACAAACTGCATCACAGCCCCTGCACTATTGAAGACAGTCAGTTGTCTCAGACATGGTAGCTGCAGTAAACACACAGACTTAAAGCTAAGCAGAGAGAAGAGGGACTGCTTTCTAAAAACAGCAGTCAAAATTCTTTCCAAGTATCAGAAGCAGCTTTTGTCTTACAATACAACTGAAAAAAAAATAACATGATTTTAAATGTAACAGCAGCATGTTTGTTTTAGAGGTTCATAGATTAGACTAGGCTAACTGCAATTGTGGGCTATTTTAAGCCTAGCCAATTACCCCATGTGAGAATTAAACCCCGCACCTCATGTCTGTAAGACAAACACCCTAACCATTATCGCAACCTCCTACACTACAATGCCTAAAGTCATTGTTTCTAAGCTTCTAATAGCTTTCTAAAGGTCTTTTTAAGGGGCACCAATGCTTTTGTTTTAGAAAATCCACTCTTTCTCCCTATAAAACACTTAGAATCACTGTCCCTAAACTGGGAGACCCTCACAAGTGGCAGTGTTTATTTCTAGGCTATCAACTGCCTCCTAATTCAGTCAATCAAGACGCTCAGACGTTGTAGTCCAAGAAGATTACATGCTACAGCTATGCGTGGCTATATGTGGCTATTTCTCAGTCATCAGGTTTTCAAAAATGGCAGCTAATACGCCTTTCTTTTAATAAGTATTGCCTTGCATTTCCTTCCACACCTAAACTAAGCTATATTATATCAGGTATTTTTGGTCCACACCCTCACTTTAGCACCTCCGCAGGGACTACATATAGGGGGCACCTGGTCTGAGCAAATAACAAGAGCTTTAAAAATAACAGAGTAAAATCACTTTTGAATTATATACTCTTTACAGCACACCTAAAATCGTTGTTTCTAAGTTGAAAGGTATGCAGAAGTGTCCGCTGGTTTCATGCCACCTTTGTACCTCCCTGGACTACATGAAAAGGGACATGGAAGAGCTCTCCGATCTTGTAGCCCAGGCAGGTATGACCCTAACTTTGAGTAGCATTCTGCCATCACCCAGAATGATACCGCAGTACAAGGACAAAATGATTGACTTCAACAATTGGCTAAGCTTCTGGTGTCATTCTAAGGTGGATCCAGTATCTGTCTGCTTGGGATGACATGGTCGACAGACCATGATGCTTTGCCAGAGATGGCCTGTACCTGTTGCCCTGGGATTCCGGATACTGGCTAAGGCTCTTGCCGCCCTTATAGTGCCTTTTTTAGGCAAGGTTCAAATGACAAATTCACCACTATAACAGAAACAGACAAGCAAAAATTGAGGGTAATGCTACTCAAGGCTAGAAATGTAAATCTCAAAATGCACACACTCGAGGCACTCCTTAAAATGGAGAACATCGATATCTGTGCAGTGACTGAGACCTGGTTCAAGGCTCCAGAGAGCACCAGGCTATAACTCATACCACACTTTTTGGCTATGTAACCTGGACTGAAACACCAAAGGCGGAGGTGTATCCATATTCATTAAGGATATCCACACCTCCAGGCTAGTTGCTCAGCATAATGTATCCGAGGTTATCCAAGTGCAACTAACTCTGGGAAAAACTGCAATCCAGATTCTAGCTTGCTACAGATCCCCCACCATGCCCCAGATTTCCCACTCCTCTTTTCTTGATGTACTGGGAAATATTAGGGTTCAACCAAACACCCTAATAATGGGCGACTTCAACTACCCCACCATTAACTGGGAAAACTACTATTGTACCAACTCCTTAGCTCAATGCTATCTGGAATTCATAAACTGCAATGCCCTGGATCATCTTATCCACACCCCCACCAGGGTCAACAATATCCTAGACCTAGTCATTACCAACATGAGTGACCGGTGTTCCATACCTGAAGTCAACTCCTCTTTGGTCTGATCCGACCGTAAGCTAATCACCCTTGATATCCACATCCCGCCCCCACCCTCCATTAAGGAAACCATGATAAAACATTTCTCCAAAGCCAACTTCATGCTTCTTAAGAAAGAAGTGGTGAACTTCATGACACCCATGCAAATAGACAATACATTTACAACTGCTGAATCCTACACAAATGCACTCTATAAGCACTTACCCGAGTGCATGGATCGTGCTATCACAAACAGAGCCAAGACGCTATCCTCCGAAAAAAAGGAAGCTAATCTGGTGGTCCCCTGCCATAAACAAACTGTACAACACAAGGAAGAAACTGTTGTAAAATCCCATGAGTGGAGGGGCTTCCTGGTCAGCCTCAGTAAGAAGCTGAGATCCCTTATAAGATCCTCCAAAGCTAGCTACGAAAATAAAATTGCCACTAATTCTAAGGACAACCACAAAGCATTCTATAGCTATGTCAAGAATCTCGATGGCAACACCCAGATCTGCTCTGAGTTACAGCACAATGGCACGAAAATTACAGAACCAACTGATATTGCCAACACCCTGGCAGATAGGTTCAGTGAGGACTTTACCCCCCTTTACCTCCTAAAGGGCCCATATCTATACAGGAAGAATGCAGAGTCCCTGCAATCATAACTACGCAGGTAAAAGCTGCACTCTCTAAAGCCAAAAACACAGCATTCATGGGACCAGACAACATCCCAGGCTGCGTTTTACACGAACTTCAGAACGAACTGGCTCCCCACCTAAGCACTATGTTCAATAATAGCCACGCATCAGGCTTTGTGCCCACTGAATGGTGCACAGCAACAGTTATCCCACGCCACAAAGGGGGAGCCACCACTGATCCTGGGAACTATTGTCCTATTAGCCTGATGAGCCTGGTCTGCAAGGCCATGGAATGTATCATCATGGAACTCATAAACAAAGACATTGGTAACCTCCAAACTCTGGAACCCCAACAGTTCAGGTTTGTGAAAGGCAGATTATGCCTCCTGAACCTGATCGACTTCTTTGAGGCAGTCACCAAAGCCGTAGATGAGGGTGAGGGTAAGGTGGTTCACACAGCCTATTTTGACCTCGCCAAGGCCTTTGACACCATCCCCCATTCTGGAATTATAGCTAAACTCACTAAACTAGGTATAAATCCCTACATCACAAGATGGGTTGCCAACTGGCTCGCTGACAGAACCCACACTGTAAAAGTTGCAGACTCCAAATCTGACCTCAATCCAGTGACAAGTGGAGTACCACGGGGTTCAGTCCTCGAACCTCTCCTGTTTGGTATCTACTTCTCTGAAGTACAGGTTAACACAGAAGGCCTCTGGCTAATGAACTTCGCAGATGACTGCAAACTAGGAGCCATAGTCAAGTCCCCAAATTATGTGGACATCCTACAGAAGGGCCTCGCTGAGACAGATGCCTGGTGTCAAAGCCATGGCCTCAAGCTCAATGCCAAAAAGTGCAGTGTCATCTCCTTTGGTAAAAACTCTGTACCCATGAACTACCACATAGGCAGCAATCTACTTAACGCCGAATGTGTGATAATCTCAATTTAAACACCATATTCTCATTCTAAGGCCCTTCACTGGTCCAATTAAGTAATCCTACAAGTTAGCACTATTAAACCATAAGCACTACTTACTCTTATACTCTCTATGATTACCCTGTCCTCTATTGGTCCATCTTAAATTCAGTTTCCCTATTACTCTAGCATGTCCAAAGGTCAGTCAATGGTTTCCTCTCCAGTCCGGCTGGTGAATCTGGGAATTTTGAGGCAATGTTACAACTGTCTCATGTACACGGACAACCCTCTCCTCCTCCAAACAGGTTCAAATATATGTGAGAGATGCAACTATTTAGCCAAACTGGAGGCTGAGCTCTCTCATCTCAAAACTGGTGTAACCAGTCAGGAGGAGAAGGTAACCTCACACAACACAATTCCAGTATCACATAGTCTCACCACATCAGCGAACCAAACACATAAATACACAAAAACATACTCGGAGGCTCTAAATAAAAATCTACCTAAGCAACAGAGACCTCCAAAGCAGAAATCCAAGCAAACGCTACCTCAAAACAAAACACACAACACATAACCCACAAAGTCAGTGTGCCAAGCAGCCACAGCCCTTAAGGCTGAATAACACACCTGATACTCTTGTTATAGGTGACTCTATTGTCAGACACACTGACGTCCTGCTCACCAGGCTGAATAAAGAGAAGGTCACGGTGAGCTGCCTGTCGGGTGCTAGGATCCGACACATAACGCAAGCACTCAGGTCACTCCAAAGCAAATACAAATATGACTCAGTCGTTGTACATGCTGGTGTGAATGACCTGAGACGTACCTCCCTGGACTACATGAAAAGAGACATAGAGGAGCTCTCTGATCATGTAGCCCAGGCTGGTATGACCTTGACCTTGAGCAGCATCTTACCCTCACCTAGAATGATGCCACAGTACAAAGACAAAATGATCGATTTTAACAATTGGCTAAAATTTTGGTGTCATTCAAAGGGGATCCAGTGTCTGTCAGCCTGGGATGACATGCTCGACAAGCCACGTTGCTTTGCTAGGGATGGCTTGCACCTGTCACCACTGGGCTTTTGGATATTGGCAAAGGCTCTTGCCACCCCCATAGTGCCTTTTTTAGGCAAGGCTCAAAAGTCAAACCCACCCCCATAGACAGCACAAGGAACAAGAAACTAAGGGTAATGCTGCTAAATGCCAGAAGTCTTAACCTCAAGATGCACGCACTCGAAGCTCTCCTCAGTATGGAGAACATCAATATCTGTGCAGTGACAGAAACCTGGTTCAAGGCTCCAGAGAGCACTCCAGCACTACCAGGCTATACCTCATCTCATGCTTTTCGGCCCCAAAACCCGGACCGAACCACAAAAGGAGGGGGAGTTTCCATATTTATCAAGGATATCCACACCTCCAGGTTAGTGGCATTGCACGAAGTATCAGAGACCATCCATGTGCAACTAACAGTGGGCAAGACTGCTTTTCAGTTTATAGCATCCTACAGACCACCCTCTCAAAGTCAGGAATCTCACTCGGCTTTCCTGAAAACATTGGAGAACATGAAGATCTCTCCGAACACCATTATATTGGGCGACTTCAACTACCCAAACATTGACTGGGAGCACTACTCAAGCCCCAGCACCTTAGCCCAAAGATTCCTGGAAATTATAAACTCAAATGCTATGGAACAACTAGTCACCACTCCCACAAGAGGGGACAACATACTAGACCTGATCATTACCAACATGGGGACTCTATGCTCCACACCAGAAGTATATCCCTCATTGGTAAGATCACACCATAAATTAATTTCACTGGATGTCCACATCCCGACCCCACCTCCAGCCCAGAAAACCACAGTGAAAAACTTCTCAAAAGTGAACTTTTCACTTCTCAAAACCGAAGTGGAATCCTTCAAGGCCCCAGGGCCAGTGGAAACTACGGCCCAAACTGCAGAATCCTATATAAATGCATTCTATGGACATCTCCAGGAATGCATGGATCATGCTATCCCAAACAAAACCGAGACGCAATCATCCAAAGGCAGACGTCCAGTCTGGTGGACCCCTGCCATAAATAAACTGTACAACAGAAGGAGGAAGCTACTACATGATAGAGCAAAATCCCTAATAGGGAAGGCATCTCTGATCAGTACTAGCAAAAAATTACGATCCCTCATAAAATCCTCCAAGGCCAGCTTTGAGAGAAAAATTGGACAGGACACCAAAGACAATCATAAGGCTTTTTTCAGTTATGTTAGAAACCTGGGATGCAAATCCCAGACTTGTTCTGAGTTGATTCTAAATGACAAAAAATACACTGAACCCACAGACATCGCCAATATCCTGGCAGACAGGTTCAGTGCAAACTTCTCCACCCCTCCCCCAAAGAGCAAGTATCTATCCCGGCAGAGGGCTGCCTCCCAAACATCTCAGATGCTCAGGTGAAGGCTGCCCTCTCCAAAGCAAAAAAACACTGCTTCCATGGGACCGGATGGCATCCCAGGTTGCATCCTACATGAACTACAAGAGGAACTAATCCCTCAAATAAAACAGCTATACAATCTCAGCCTCACTACAGGATATGTGCCCACAGAATGGCGTACAGCAACAGTGGTCCCACTCCACAAAGGTGGAGCCTCTACGGACCCTGGAAACTATCGCCCCATAAGCCTGACTAGCTTAGTCTGCAAGGCTATGGAAAGGATCATCATGGAACTCATAAACAAAGACATTGGGGACCTACAGACACTAGATCCTACCCAGTTCGGCTTTGTCAAGGGCAGATCCTGCCTTTTGAACCTGGTTGACTTCTTTGAAACAGTCACCAAAGCCATAGATGAAGGGAAGGTAGTCCACACAGCCTATCTGGACCTTGCAAAGGCATTTGACACAATACCCCACTCGGGCATCATAGATAAGCTATCCAGCTTAAATATAAACCCCTATGTCACAAGATGGGTCGCAAACAGGCTCAAAGACAGAACCCACAGAGTGAGAGTTGCTGGAGCCATGTCAGACTCGAAACCGGTCACAAGTGGCGTCCCACAGGGTTCTGTCCTGGGACCACTCTTGTTCGGTATATACTTTTCCGATGTACAGGCAAACATGGGAGGACTATGGCTCACCAAGTTCGCAGACGACTGCAAATGGGGCGCCATAGTCAACTCTCCAGCTGACACAAACATCCTTCAAAAAGGTCTCACAGAGACAGATAACTGGTGCCAGCGCCATGGTTTAAAGCTAAATGCCAAAAAATGTATAGTCATACCCTTTGGCAAAAACAATGTGCCCACAAATTACCACATAGGCGGAAACCCATTAAGTACAGAGAAAGTTATTAGGGACCTGGGGACCCAAGTTGATAGCAATCTCTCCTTTGAAAACCACATTGCCAAAGTTATTAGAAAGACCTTCTACATAGCCCACCTCATCACGAAGGGTTTCACATCTAGATCAAGAGAGGTAATCGTGCCCCTTTATTCATCCCTCATCAGGCCCATCATAGAATACAATGCCCCTTTTGGGATGTACCTTACCCGACACCTGCAGCAATTAGAAAGACCCCAAAAGTATCTCACCAAGAGGATCAAGGGTCTCAAACAGATGCCATATGCTGCTCGGTTAAAAAAACTCCAGCTCTACTCAGTTGCATACCGCCTACTTCGAGGCGATCTATGCCTGACATACAAAGCTATGTCAGATCCAGAATTAATGGACATGCTCCACCTCAGTAAATCTAAATCCCTTAGAGCCACACGCTCGAGGGACTTGAACCTCAGCACAGAAATAAATAGAACTTGCTGGAGGGACAGGTTCATAATGCAGAGGCTCCCTTTGCTCTGGAATAGAATTCCAGTTCATGTGAGGCAGAGCACCTCACTGAATCTCTTCAAGAAGAATCTCGATAAGTGGATGGGGGATTGTAGGTTTGTCTCAGGGATTACTCCCGTGTCACTATTAGACAGAGGCACAGTAAACTAAACCTTAAAATGGGCACAGTATACTCAAATCAAGGGGTGGCGTAAGCCATACAAAATCGGGCTAGGCTTATAATTGCCCCAGGGCAGATAGCCTATTATGAACCTATGAACCTAAGAGACCTTGGGATCCAGGTGGACAGTAGTCTCTCCTTTGATAGTCATATCGCCAGAGTAATCAGGAAGTCCTTCTACAAGGCACACTTCATCATAAAAGGGTTCTCATCCAGGAAAAAAGAGGTCATTGTTCCCCTCTACTCGACACTCATTAGACCCATTATGGAGTACAACGGCCCTTTTGGAATGTACCTCACAAGACATCTGCAGCAGCTGGAAAGGTCACAGAAGTACCTCACAAAGAGGATTACCGGCCTCAAACAAATGCCCTACACTGACCGTCTCAGAAAACTCCAGCTTTACTTCGTAGCATATTGCCTACTCCGAGGAGATCTCTGCCTAACATATAAAGCTATGTCAAACCCAGAGCTGTTGGACATGCTACACCTAAAGAAATCCCAATCCCTCTGAGCTACAAGCTCTAGGAACCTAAATCTTGTCACCACAATAAACAGGACATGCTTTAGGGATAGATTCCTGTCCCAGAGACTTCCCATACTCTGGAACAGGCTACCCATCTATGTCAAGCAAAGTTCTTCATTAGCACTCTTCAAGAAAAATCTTGATGAGTGGATGGGAAATAGGAAATACACCCCGGGGATCACTTCTGTGTCTCTGCACAACAGTGGCACAGGAAAATAATTTTCTTGGGTGGCATAGGTCAGGGAACCTTGTTGGCTTGGCTTACGTAGGCCCTTGGGCAGATAGCCTAGTACCTACCTATGAACCCTGTGTCTAGCCAAACAATAAACCCTTAAGTTCCAGAGCAACTAAATACACAGACTTAAAGCTGTGAAGGGATTTTGAGGGATTAGCTCTCAGTCTCCATATTTACATAAATCACAGTTAAGATTCTCTTTTGAGTCACTCTTCTTTTACAGTATCCCCAAAATCATTATTTCTAAGGTATTTAAAAGTTCTAATATCTTTAAAAGTATATGAGTAAAGATACTCATATGCTTTAAAGCACAGATTAGAAAAAACAAAAAAAATATTCTAAGATGAGAGGTGCACACAAATGTCAGCTCTTTTGAAAAAGCACTTTCAAGTCCTAGGCTGTAAATTAATCAGTCAGATTCAAAGGATGGACTTATATTTACAGAGGATTTTGACACTCAGTGTCCTGCAGAAATTGACGACATTCTTCAAAAGTAGCACAGGTACTTTGTTTTATTAAGTACATCATTGCAGTTTCTATCATACTGGCAATCACTGCTTCTATGCTGACAGGTGCTAACAAGCAACAGCTTTTAATGCCAGGGCACAACCTTCACTCTAACAAGTTAGTAGTTCCACAAAGAGCAGTTCATCTAAAACAGACTACAACTATGGTGGACTATGGCAGGCAGTTTCTCCATTCCCTGCTCTGCAATTGATGGTAAATGTAAAAGCAATGTGAGTGTTTTTTTTTAACAAAATCACACATTTGCACTTTACATCACAAATGAAATGTTCTCACAGACTGTTGTTTAAGCCACTTAGGTGTTTCAGAAATTCTAGATATATGGACTGCAGCTGTGGAGGACAATAAAACAGCAAGTTTCTTAGTTTGCATAAACCACGGTAAAGTTCTTTAAAAGTAGCATAAGCACTTTTCTTTTAAAAAGAAAATCTTGGGGTTTACAGTAAACCTAGTCACTGTTTCTCACTTGACAGGCAGTTGAAAGAAGCAATCATTTTGCTCTAGCAACATCCTTAACCCACGTGGGGGTTGCCAGGGTAGATGGAATAGTTCACTAACTTCCAGAATGTATCATTGTTAAGTGTAGTCCATTCCCCATCCAGGTAGCTTGTGTGTCTAAACTGTATACCTTGTCAGCAATTAAAATACACACAGACACACACATACATATAAGTATGGAAAATATGCAGAAGATTTTTAATTTAAATTCTTTTACACCTCATAGTGCCAGATGAACACATTGCAAATTGCAAATGCCTGGTTATTCCTTTGTTGGTACCCACAATCATTTTAGACAGTAAGGAGCCCCATAGCCTGTAGTTTAACAAAAATGCATGGACTATAACTATAATTGTCTGTGAATGACAATTTCTTAGTTTTGGTTAAAAAAATGGCAGTTAAAAATTTTGAAAATCAAGCAAGCACTTTTCTTTCAGACAACACATACTTGCAATTGACTGTACCAATAAAAATCTTTTTTTAAACTCATGATAATGAGCAAACTGTATAGGTGAATAACAATCTTGTAGCACATGCAAGATTTTCAGGTTTATTTAAGATAGTTTCCTTGGTTATTTGTAAGATTATAATAAATAAGTAAATAGAAACACCCTCTACATGCACATAGGGGCTGTGTGTGTGTATATAATCTGTAGCAGCATATGTTCATTTATCAAAATGCACTAGCAACACAGGGAACTGATGGCAGCATTTTGTAAATCAATATACTAAGAAAATATATATATAAAAAGATTGCAAAATGAAACAAATAGTTTCTTTTTGTGATCCATTAACCAAAAGCTCACCACACATTTGGATATAATTTGTCTAAACAGTGGTAGTCATCTGGAAATGTTTCTAAGGTAAGATGATTGTTAGGGTTGTAGTTTGGTTAGCTACATCCCCCTACAGGTCACCTTACTAGCTCTGCCCCTGCCCCTAGTCTTAATCCTGCACCTTACCTTAGAAAAACCCTTCATGTAACACTACCACTATATAACACACTCAGACCCACACATGCACAATGCCAAATCTATCCTCTTACCTAGCCCTTATTTTAACCCTAACCTACAATCTCACACACACACACACACACACACACACACACACACACACACACACACACACACACACACACACACACACACACACACACACACACACACAGACACACACTCTCGCTACCCCTTAAAGCTAAAACTCACACTTACCTTACCCACATGCAGTTGATCTTCCTACTTCTGACATATTCCACATTCGATGAATGGAGCACTACACCCCTTACATTACCTTAATAATACCTGCCAACCCTAATTATAACCCTTATGCTGCCATAACCCTAACCCTACACCTCACCTTATAAAAATCCTTTCCATAACACTAACACTACATAAGACAGTTATGTTGCATACTACATGCAAACATACACACACAGACATACACCATACACACATAGATACCCAACCTTAAGTCTATCCCCCCTAACCTAACCCTAACTCACAGATACTTGAACACATATATTCACTCTATCCCCTTTCCAAACCCTAACCCCCAAATGCAATATACACTCCTATCTCTAACAAAACCCTACCTACCTTTCTCGGTAACAAAGGCATTCACAATTTTGAATGCATGGCAGTTTGAGACCCACCATAATTTATTGAAAAATTCAATAAATTATATATATATATATATATATATATATATATATATGTATATATATATATATATATATATATGTATGTATATATATATATATATATATATATATATATAGTTTAGTATTTCATACATTTATATATATATATATATATATATATACACATATATATTATATATAGATAGATATATACATATCTACATGTGTATCTATAGATGTATAGATATATTTATATGTATGTGTGTGTGTGTGTGTGTGTGTGTGTGTGTGTGTGTGTGTGTGTATATATATATATATATATATATATATATATATATATATTTTTTTTTTTATATATATGGGTCTATTTCACATGATCAACTTTAAAATGATGAAATTCATATGGTCAAGATCATATAACTGACATTTTGAAAAAAACTGTTTGCACTGAGATCATGATGAATTTGCCCTTTCCCCCACTGTAGTGCAATCTTGGAGTTCATTTTATATATATATATATATATATATATATATATATATATATATATATATATATATATATATAGATATGTTAGACATATTCATATACATAACTTGCAAATATATCACTAAAGCCGTAGATGGGGGTAAGGTGGTTCACACAGCCTATCTTGACCTCGCCAAGGCTTTCGACACCATACCCTATTCTGGAATTATAGCTAAACTCACTAAACTAGGTATAAATCCCTACGTCACAAGATGGGTTGCCAACTGGCTCACTGACAGAACCCACACTATAAACGTTGCAGACTCCAAATCTGACTTCAAACCAGTGACAATTGGACTACCACAGGGTTCAGTCCTGGGACATCTCCTGTTTGGTATCTACTTCTCTGAAGTACAGGCTAACACAGGAGGCCTCTGGCTAATGAAGTTCGCAGATGACTGCAAACTAGGAGCCAGAGTCGTGTCCCCAAATGATGTGGACATTCTACAGAAGGGCCTCATGGAGACAGATGCCTGGTGTCAGAGGCATGGCCTCAAGCTCAATGCCAAAAAGTGGATTGTCTACCCCTTTGGTAAAAACTCTGTACCCATGAACTACCACATAAATGTCAGTTTACTTAACGTCGAATGTGTGATAAGAGACCTTGGGACCCAGGTGGACAGTAGTCTCTCCTTTGATAATCACATTGCCGCAGTAGTCAAGAAATCCATCTATGTGGCACACCTCATCACAAAAGGGTTCTTATCCAGGAAAAGAGAGGTCATTGTTCCCCTCTACTCGGCACTCATTAGACCCATTACAGAGTACAACGCCCCTTTTGGAATGCACCTCACAAGACATCTGCATCAGCTGGAAAGGCCAAAGAAGTACCTCACAAAGAGGATTACTGGCCTCAAAGAGATTTCCTACACTGACCATTCAAAAAACTCCAGCTTTACTCTGTAGCATATCGCCTACTCCGAGGAGATCTCTGCCTAACATATAAAGTTATGTTAAACCCAGAGCTGTTGGACATGCTACACCTAAAGAAATCCCAATCTCTCCGAGCTACATGATCTAGGGACCTAAACTTTGTCACCACAATAAACAGGACATGCTGGAGGGATAGAATCCTGTCCCAGAGACTTCCTATACTCTGGAACAAGCTACCCATCTATGTCAAGCGAAGTTCCTCATTAGCATTCTTCAAGAAAAATCTTGATGAGTGGATGGGAAATAGGAAATACACCCCGGGGATCACTTCTGTGGCTCTGCTCAACAGGGGCACAGGAAATTAACTTTCTTGGGTGGCGTAAGCCAGGGAACCTTGGGCTGATAGCCTAGTGACTACCTATGAACCTATGACTTTGCTAATAAAACACTTGTAAAGTAAAAAGTAAAGTGATGATTTTTTGAATTGTTTACATGGCTTCCCCTGTTGTAATAGCAAAAGTCTTAATTGTATCAGAAGTAAGAAAAAAAAATATGAAAAGTCAGGAGAACAGCAAATGTAAAAAATAGCAGTTTTCCTTTAAAGTTGTTTTTTTTGGCAGGCGCTGAGTCTACCAATGCATCTTCTCTAGTATGGGGATAGGATATGCTAAATCCAAAGGTCCCCATAACTTGGAGAAAAGGGAATAATCTAAGTCACAGCAATTTCATTCAGTCTCTTCATTCCAGGACTCACATTAATAAGTATTGGAACAGCATATGTTTAGTGTGTACAGGACCAGTATCCTCAGTGTAACCATCAAATTATGTTAAGAATGCAATCTCTTATTCATGCTTGTCAAACTCAAGTTTCTGTCTACTACAGAAACACAGAATCTAAAATAATGAATGTGGAGACAGATGGCATTTTAAATGTATTTCTTTTTTATCCATATGTACCGAAATCGGTAATAAAATGCAAGGATGAAATTTTAGTATCATGAAAATAAGTTGGGGTAAAAAAGTTAAATACAGAGGTTTCTGTGCAATAGTCTATCTTCAAGAATGCTCATTTCTCAGAATCTATTTTAAATTCTCAATTCAGTTTTGAGTCAATAATAAAAGACTGAACTTGACAAGTATGTCTACTGTGGGTTTCCATTCTTTTCTCTCACTCTTTTAACTGCAAAAATCTGTGTGTGTAGTATATGTTCTGCAGAAAGCCTTCTGTTCTGTATCACTGCTAATCGTCAGCATAGGGGAAGCTGGAAATAAAATGCATTTCATTCTTATTGTACACTTTTGGTGGAGGGGGTGCTGGTGAAGATAGAGAAACTACTGCCATAGTAGTACTGGTTTTTATCTGACATACTTCTCAACTGCCCAGATTTTTGCAGAATGTACAGAGTTTTGCCTCATATTTTTGATCTGTTCCTCATAAGATTTGTGTTTTTCTGGCAAATCACTGAGGACTGAAGTCACTAAATAATAACATAATTTGAGTTTCAGACATTACATCTTTCAGAAAATGCATGCTAACACAAATCCTGTTATTCTAGTGTCTTTCTAAGTTTGTTAGAGCAAAATTTAAAACCTGTCCCTATTTTAGGCCTTTGTCCCCCCATTATTTCAGGCTTTATCCAGATTTCTTAAGCTAGGAGGTTGAGAGACATGTTATCTGATGAGTTCTAGTACTGCTACAGCACTGAGATGCAATTCATAGACATAGAGTCAGTAGATCTCAATTGTCCCTGATTTTACATAATGTCCCTTATTTTGTCTAACATTTTGCTCTGTCCCTTACAATATTTTTGATTTTTTGATAGATTACTAAGGATTACAGGCAGTCAGTTATACTGGATATTAAACGTCCATACTTCTTATTTTTCAGAAAATGCATGTTGATATGAACTCTGTTGCTCTAGTAACTTTTAAGTGAAACAGAGACATATTTAAGAACTGTCCCTGAGTTTGGGTTTTTGTTCATTATTTTTGACTGTGTCTCTGATTTTGAGCAAAAGCTCATTAATTAATTTGCATGTCTCTGAAGTGAGCACTTAACACAGTTGTTCCCCCTACTCATGGTACTCTTTCGGCACATACACACACTAGGACAATCTGTCTGTCTCATACTCACACAGACACTAGGACAATCACATACACACTCGTATGCACTCACAACTAAATACAGTTTCCACTATGCCTCTACACACACACGCGCACACACACACACACACACACACACACACACACACACACACACACACACTCGTATGCACTCACAACTAAATACAGTTTCCACCATACCTCTACACACACACACACACACACACACACACACACACACACACACACACACACACACACACACACACACACACTCACACACACGCAGAAGGACAGTCTGTCTCTCACACACACACACACACACACACACACACACACACACACACACACACACACACACACACACACACACACACACACACATACATACACACACGCGCGGGTCTATATTAGAAAGTCGACCGCTTACTTACCCTAACGCCTAAACTTTGACCAGTCTTCATCGAACCATGAAAACATTGATTGTCCAGAAAACTGAAAGCGGAAACGTCAAATCGTCATGGTTGGCCTTCTGCGGTATAACTACGCAAGGTAAGTGTGCGATAGTTACGGACCTTAGGGTTAGGGTGCGGGTTAAGATAAGTGCATAGATGGTAATGTATGTTAGATTTAGTGTAAGGTTTTGTTAAGTGTATGTGTTTTATAGTTACAGACCTTAGGGTTAGGGTGCAGGTTAAGTTAAGTGCATACATGGTGGCATATGTAAGATTTATTGTAGAGTTAGAAGTAGGGTTTAGTTTAGGGTTAGATGTAGAGTTTTGGTTAGTTTATGTATGTGGTTTATTTAGTTTGTTTGTGTAGGTAGTATGTAGCAGGCGGTGGGGTGGGACAAGTATGAGAGTTCGACTTTTTAAATTTCGCAGTTTAGAGCGTTCGGTGTTTGTGCAGTTCGATGACGACGGGTCGACGTTTAGGTATTCGATGAAGTAAGTGGTCGACTTTATAATATAGACCCACACACACACAGACTAGGAAAATCACACACACACACACACACACACACACACACACACACACACACACACACACACACACACACACACACACACACACACACACACACACAGTCTTGCATTACTTACCCGCTTTTACCATAGAGAACAAAGGATATACAAAATAAATGAACTACAGTCAGTCTTCCCTACTCTGCAAAAAATAGTGTGACAGAGATTGTCTTTGAATTATTGAAGAGGAAGGGTGTCACTATATTATACACCCATGATGATGTTTTGTTTTTGGTTTAGGTTGTTTGTTTTTGCTAAATTTAGTGTAAATAATGATTATGATTGTGGTCAAAATCTCACAGACATATAGTATATTTTTATGTGTTTTTGGAACTCTCTTTGACTAATAATCAAGATGTCATTGTTTGCTACTTAAAAAAGCGAACAAATGGATCCTTGCAGTATAAAGTTTGAGGTTGCACCACCTCAACATTGGCATATGCCCTTTCCCAAAGGATTTGTAACCTCTGAGCCGGTACATTTAATCATTCTTTTTCCTCATGATAGTTCTCTTTTACTAATGAATCAAGCATTCTAATGAACATACAACTTACTTGTATCTTCAGTTCAGTAATTTAAGCATCTATAATATCTATAGAACCTAATGCCCACATAAACAACAAATGGAAATAAATAAGTTCTTTCATGCCTCATAATAATTCCTGATGTTCTCTTTAATTGTTGTTGTTTTATCTTTCTCGTCTTCAAGAAAAGTCGGATATATATATAAATAAAGGCTACTTCCCCACTGATATGCAGAAATGTGTCACTGTATCTATTCAGGCTTCACATTCTTATTCTAATTGAACTGGATATTAAATTTAGTTTCTGGATCCAAAGCTGCAGAATGCTGCAAAAATGGTTTACAGTGAGAAAATTATTAGTGGCTGCAGCTGGAACATATTTTCTGTTTCAAAATAATAATGCTCTACATACAAATAACTAAACCATTGAAAGTAAATACATTTCTTCACTTATTCAAATGCTTCTTCTTTGCTGAATATATATTTCTACATTACAACACAGTATAACATATGAAACCTTTTGGAATGCTAAGAAAATTCCATGGAGAGGGTGGATGTGTTCCATGAGGTGTTTATGTAGACTGCCTTCTAGAAAATGTGTATACAACATCACATGTAAGTAAGCATTAACACATTTTAAGCTATACATTATATAGACCAGATATTGCATATCTTTTTCAGTTTCTCTATTTTTTAAGTTTCTAACAATCAAGTTTCTTTAGTCAACAGAATTAAAATGGATGTGTTTTCTGATACTGTATAATTGTAAAGCTTGTTCTGTGTGTGTTTTTGTATGTGTGTGTGTGTGTGTGTGTATGAATGGGCATGTGTGTGTATATATGGAATGATGAGAAAAAAGGAAACTGCTCTGACCATTTGTGACGTGGGAGTGATGTCTCTTTTGGATAAAAACATGGGAACACTGTTTGCTTGTCTGTTTGTTTGTTCACTGGGATTTGAATAATATTTATGGGGATACTTTGGGGGGAGAAAAGTTGCAATACATGTAACTACATTACAAATCATGACATTACTATAAGTAAAACAAAAACAAAATGCTACAGATGTGAACACGAAGAACCACAGAATGGGATGATTGCAAGTAGGGGTCCAGAAAGTAATAAAGATGGGCTGGAATTTATTGGAGAAACTTGGCAAAGGAAACAAGATATTGAGAGTAAATAACTCAACCAGGAAAGGTAATAGAGTAGGGTGAGGCCAAGAAGACATTTGGTTGCAGGCTACAGACTGCCTACCCTACCAGGGCTTCATCTCACAGTAAAGGAAAAAAGAAAGCGACAGAGGAATTGTAAGTGAAAGACTCGCTCTGGTAGAGTTTTTTGTTGAATCTAGAACAGAAGTAGCTGTTAAAAAAGGAATTATTAGTAGGGCATATAAAATATTGCATGATAACTATAAGAATAAATCAGAATAAGTTAGAAAAGAATATAGCCTGGTTCAGAAGCTACCTATCTGACAGGCAACAATCAGTCCGGTGAAAAGGAACTGTGTCTCCACAACTTCCAACCACCACAGGAGTCCCACAGGGCTCTATACTGGGCCCACTTTTGTTCTCTATTTTCACAAATAACCTCAATAGCTCTCCACAACATGCCACACTCATACAATATGCAGATGATTCACCCCTGATCTGCTCTGCCTCATCTCCCACCAACCTACATACACTCACTCAAGATACCTTTAACTCAGTAGAAAAATGGATATCAGGTATCCAACTAATTCTAAATCCCAAAAAGACAAAACTGCTACTATTTACCTGTAATAGATCAACCCCCCTCTCCTTTACCATAACATCTAAGGATGACACCACCATCTCCCCTTCTAACCGCACCAAACTTCTGGGCATTGAAATAGACAATAATCTCCACTTTGATGTTCACATCTCACATACCATAAAACTAAACACAAAAAGCTAGGCTCCCTATACAGGCATAAGTCCTTTCTCTCACAAAAAGTAAGACTCACTCTTGCACAAATCCACCTCCTCTCAACTCTATTATACGCAGCACCAATCTGCACCCAAATCAGACAATGTGACCTACACAAACTAGAATCATACTACAATAAAATGGCCAAGTTTGCTACTAACTCAACCTATAGAACCCATCACTGTACTGCACTAAAATAACTAAAATGGCTTGAGCTACCACAGCTACTTAACAATCACCAGCTGGGCACAGCCTACAATATTCTCAAATATCCTGAAAAAAACCCTCATTATACAACCTACTTTCTGTCTGCACTGCAAACCTGTACCTGAGATCTAGTGAAAAATCTCTCCTCTCCATCACCAAGGCTAACAATAATTCAGGGAAAGCACTCTACTCCTACACCATTGCCAGAAATTGGAACTTTCTTCCTCTTTCCATGTCCACTGCCCCCTCCACATCCATATTCAAAAACTCCCTCAAATCGCATCTTCTTAGTACCTGGTTATGCCCTTGTATCACATAACCCTACCCACACTGCTATTAACTCCCCAAACTCCTCTCTGATCACATGCTGGATCTCTGATCCCCTGTAGGCTTGGTCATCTGAAATGGTACTTTTAACTGTAGTATCTTACTTGATATATTTTCTTCTCTTACCAATGTATAACTGACATTGTCTTTTTTACCTATGTTCTATATCCTCTTTTACCTGGAGTGTTTTTATTAATTTCTTGTTATATTACTATGCTCAGCATACATGATGTAACCTGTTTTGTGTAGTATGCTGGATGTACTGTAACTGACATTGTCTTTTACCTATGTTCTATATCTTCTTTTATCTGGAGTGGTTTATTAATTTCTTGTTATATTACTATGCTTGGCATACATGATGTAACCTGTTTTGTGTATTATGCTGGATTTACTGTATTTGTATAACTTGATGCCGAAGCTTTTCTCCCTGGGCCTCTGCTGAAAACAGACCTGGTCCAGTTGGAATTTCCTGGTTAACAAATGTAAAATAAATAAAATAAAAATAAATAAAATTTACGAGTAAATAATGGGAAAACATGTATGGCTCTCAAGTATGCAACCAAGTTCAGAAAGTTTAGGATCTTTACTTGGAAGTGTTTGCATAAGTATTTTTATACCTCAAGCAGACTTCAAATAATTTTTTTTCAGGTAGCTAGCAAATGTTTGAGGTATGATGACGAAGAAAGAGGTAACTAGGTACATGTGTTTTGGGATAGTAATGAGTTGGCAGAATTAAAAAAAAAATCCCTACAGGGTACTCTATCAGAAATATTGGGTGAGCAAATGACTGTAAGGAAATTATTCTTTATTTATTTATTCTTTATAGCTGGGATACAGGATCTGAATTGCTAGACATAGTAAGGCCCTATTAATTTTAATTCTTTTGGCTGCCAAAAAGCAATTACTAGAAAATGGAAATCAAAATGTACACCAACTGTATCTGAGGCATTGAATATTGTAAAAGAGATAAAAGATCTTTAGAAAAGGGAAAGAGCAAATTACATAGAAATTGTGGGAACAATGAACACATAATCATGTTCAGATGGAGGAGGAGTGAGGTATAAGGGAAGGCAGGAATTCAACAATTCTTTGTAATGTTGAACTAATGATAGTAGCAAAGGAAATAAATGGGATGTATATTTAAATGGAAGTAAGCAGCGATGGTGCAGCAGTAGCGTTGTTGCCTCACAGCAAGAGGTTCTCCCGTTCGATTCTCTGCTGGAGCGCCATCTGTGTGGAGTCTGCATGTTCTCCCCATGGTCAAGTGGCATTCGAAAGACATACGTGAATGGGCATGCCTTCGTTGAAGGTTGGGCATCGAGCTGGCACCTTGGCACCGTAAAAATCTACTACCAATTATTAGCGGACCGGAGTTCCACTGTGGCGATCCCTAATCGGGAAAAGCCGAAAGAAGAACAACAATATTGTATTTAAATGGAAACAAGTTAAAATGGTTTGCTTTCTTTTCTGTTAATGTAGGTTTGCCTGTGTCTTAAGTGATAATTTAATAAATGTGGTTAAAAATATTTTTTGGGATAACAACATTCAGGATGTGGCTATCATCTGAGTAAGTCACATAATAATAAAAACATTTATGTTCATAAACTACAGCAGTTTTCAGGTCTATATTAAACTGCAGGCTTTTTTAACATTCATGTTCATCAGTGTTCCCACTATGAAACAGGTGAGCATTCTTTTAATTGTCTGGTGAGGGGGAAAGCTTACAAGTGGAGCCTTTTACAATAAGAGGAGTAAACACAAAGGAAGGTTGCTAAAACCATGAAAAGAAAAGCAAATCTCAGATTGTACGATAACAAATTCTGAATAGCAATAATGAAACAGCTTCTAACACTAGACTGACCCACAAGCTGTGACACACACACATATATATATATATATATATATATATATATATATATATATATATATATATATTTATATAATGAAACATTACAAACAAACTGAAAAGCAAATGATATTAATAAACAATTTAGAAGCTCATAATATTATCAGAATAGCTCATAAACAATTCTATAACACAGTGTAAATGCTATGAGATACAAAATGACAAGTAGTTATTGTAACCATAGCAACAGTTAAATGATGTGTGGAATGGGGAGAACTTTGTACTATTCGATGTCAACAGACTATTTCATGGGCTAGACTCTGACAAGATATCATTTGTGGTACCAAAAAACAGCAGTTAGGGTCTACATGCTAAGAATACTTTTTTTTTGTGTAGGGAATTTTCAGATCACGTATCAGTTGGCTGCTGTACAGGCTATCCACTGTGGGGTAATATTACGTGGCACCACATTACAAGTACTGCATTGCAATGTACTTGTAGAAGTACTGCATTTTGTGATTATGCTGTTTGGATGGAGTTAAACATGAAAGAGGTACATTCTCAGAATGTGTGCATAGATTCTTAACAGTATGCATGCTTTTTCGTAATGTAAAAACAGGATAAAATATGTCCACAGCTTGAGGAAGACAAGGGCTGCAAACTTTCAGTGATACTGAAAACAGCATACTGGAAAGATTCAGTAGAGTGGGATATTCTCAAGGTAAATTCTTCCACAAACAATCAGTATATTGATGATTAAGGAAAAGGTAAACACATTGCACATCAGCAGGTCCATTGCAGTCCAAATAGAGACAGGATAAACTTAGCAAGCAAAGGAGATTAGTATTGCTGAAAATTAATTCATCTTTAAGTCTTGGTGAATACCTTCACAAGGTGGACCCAGTTTTTACAAAATATCACCAAGACGGCACTGATATATAAACAGTATTTTATATAGTATATATAATGGACAGAAGTAGGTTAAAAAGTAAAAAAGACAGCTGGGTATACAAGTCCCAGGATAAAAAAGTTCCCAACCCTGTCCAGTGCACTGGTGCCAGGAATGGAGAAAATGACTATGTGTGTAGAATCCTCAGAACATGAAAACATTCCTACAATAGGGTTAGGCCAGGCTCAGGCAGGAGGATGGAGCCCCATGTAGTAGAAGTAAGTAATAGTCCCCTAAACCTACAAAAACTGGCCAAAAAAGAGCCATAAAGATGACAGAGTCGACTATTGAGAATAAGAAAGAAATTATGTGTTGTTATGTGTTGTTACTATTATGCAAGAAGCCCAAAAATTCCAGACTGAAGATATTCAAAAAGATTATGGGAGAAGTTAGAGGAAAGAAAAACACTTGCTTGCACAAAAAAATGTGTTAAAAGCTTCAAAGACAAATTTCTATTCATTAATACAACAAATCCATGAAAAACATTATATAGACCAAGAAACTTTAGGCCATTTGGAAAAAGTAGTGTCTGACGAATTGTGAAAATATAAAGAAAACCTAGATATTTTTGAAAAGTATAAAAAAGAAACATGGACACGGGAAAGAGAGAGAGAGATCTGATATGGTGCAATATTTATGCAAAGAAGGCAAAATTAATTATTACAAAAAAGCAGCACTAGACATCCAGATAAGGAAAATTTGTCAATACAAAAATAAGTAAACAAAATGGGGAAAGTAGAACAGAAGATAAGTAAAGTAGAAGCTAAACATTGTTGAAAATCTACTCTGGTAATATCCCAGTGTGATGGAACGAGTCCCCATAGGAAGGAGAAACAGGTGGAGCAGGAGACATTTGAAGAAGAAATATGGACATGGGAAAGAAAAAAGAGCTTTAATATGGTACAATATTTATGCAATGAAGAAATCAAAACTATTCATTACAAAAAAAAAGGAAAAATTTCACAATATAAAAATGAAAACAAAGAGGGAAAGTATAAAAGTGGATTCGTACTGGGGAATAACAAATAGAAACTGAAGTTATGGACTACCTGCAAAGTGAAGGATTTAGTGTTGAAAATCCAACTCTGGTAAAGTCACAGCATAATGGAACAATGAGTCCTCAAATTAAGCAGAAACAGGTGAAATGGGAAGCATATGATCATTTGCCACTTGAAGATACACTGGAGTCTTCAGGAGAAAACAGTGCAAAAATTTAGTAGGAGTTGCACAGCAAGGGAAGGAGGAGGAAACAGTGGCAACTCTTACCCAGTCAATGTTGTGGAGAGATAGGCCAGTGAGTTCCCATATGAAAAAGCAATGGATGATGTAGGATGCTGGTGAAGAAAATATGTCATAGGCAGATGTTCTGGAACTTTTTGTAGAATGTCTGCAGGAAATGAAGAACAAAGAATGCACCCTTAGTTTAGAAGGAAGAGTTGCTTGATTTAATAGAGATGGATAGACATATTAAGAACAATGAAAGAAATAGATTAAAGAAAGTCAATAACATCCTAAATGTTAGAAGTTTGATAAAACAATTGAACACAGTAATCAGACTATTAACTGAAATTCATGTGATGTAACAGAGGTAAATAGGAAAACTTTTGCCAAATGACATATGTGGACAACAATACATATTTCCATACCAGATCGGTTGAGGCCCAGGGTTAATAATGACTGCCACCAGTACTGTTAGCCAACAGGGTGCTGGTGGAAATTAGGCTACTGTTGGCAGAAGGAGAAGAAGAAGAGAGGGAAGGCATGCCCAAAGGCAGGAAGAAAGGAGGAAGGTTAGGAGTGTGGTAGTGAGGTTAGGAATTTTGAATGTTGGCAGCATGAATGGTATAGGGAGAGAGCTAGCTGATATGATACAGAGAAGGAAGGTTGGTATATTGTGTGTGCAAGAGACCAGCTAGATGGGGAGTAAGGCCAGGTGTATCGGAGGTGGGTTCAAATTGTTCTCTCATGGTGTGGATGTGAGGAGAAATGGGGTAGGGGCTATCCTGAAGGAACAGTATGCCAACAGTGTTTTGGAGGTAAAAAGAGTGTGAGATACAGTGATGTTTATGAAGCTGGAAATTGATGGTGTGATGCTGAATGTTGTTAGTACATATGCTCCATAAGTTGTGTGTGTGATGGATAAGAAAGAAAAATTTTGGAGTGAGTTGGATGAAGTGGTGGTGAGTGTACCCAAGGGTGAGAGAATGGTGACTGGAATGGATTTCAATGGGCATGTTGGTGAAGGGAACAGAGGGGATGAGGAAGTGATGAGTAGGTATGGTGTTAAGGAGAGGAATGCAGAAGTTCAGATGGTAGTGGATTTTGTGAAAAGGATGGACATCGCTGGGGTGAATACGTATTTTAAAAAGAGAGAAGAGTATATGGTGACATACAAGATGCACACAGGTGGATTATATCCTATGTAGGAGGACCATTCTGAAGGAGATTGGGAGACTGTAAAGTAGTGACAGTGGAAAGTGTAGTTAGGCAGCATAGGATGGTGGTCTGTAGAATGACATTGGTGATCAAGAAGAGGAGGAGGAGTGTGAGGACAGTGGCAAGGTTCAAATGGTGGAAGTTGAAAAAGCGATATTGTGAGGTGGAGTTCAGGGATGATTTAAGACAGGCACTGGGTGGCAGTGAGTAGCTGGGTTTCTACAGCAGAGCTAGTAAGGGAGATGGCTAGAAAGGTGCTTGGTGTGACATCTGGACCGAGGAAGGACAACAAGGAGACATGGTGGTGGAATGAGGAAATACAGAAGAGTATACAGAGGAAGAGGTTGGTGAAGAAGAAGTGGGATTGTCAGAGAGATGAAGAAAGTAGGCAGGAGTATAAGGTTTCATCACAGAAAAGAGCAATACAGATGTGATGTTTGCTTTGAGAGTGTTGATGGAGAAGTATAGAGAAGGTCAGAAGGAGTTGCACTGTGTCTTTGTGGACTTAGAGAAAGCATCTGACAGGGTGCCTATAGAGAAGTTGTGGTATTGTATGAGGAAGTCAGGAGTGTCAGAGAAGTATGTAAGAGTGGTAGAGGACATGTACGAGAGTAGTGCGACAGTGGTGAGGTCTGCGGCAGGAGTGATAGATGTGTTTAAGGTGGAGGTGATATTACTTCAAGGATCAGCTCTGAGCCCTTTCTCATTTGCAATGGTGATGGACAGATTGACAGACGAGATCAGACACGAGCCCCCATGGACTATGATGTTTGCAGATGACATTGTGATCTGTAGTGAGAGTAGGTAACAGGTTGAGGAGACCCTGGAGAGGTGGAGATATGCTCTAGAGAGGAGAGGAATGAAGGTCAGCTGGACTAAGACAGAATATAGGTGTGTAAATGAGAGGGAGGATAGAGGAATGCTGCGGATGCAGGAAGTAGAGTTGGTGCAGGTGGCTGAGTTTAAATATTTGGGATCAACAGTTCAGAGTAATGGTGAGTGTGGAAGAAAGGTGAAAAAGAGAGTATAGGCAGGATGGAGTGGGTGATGAAGAGTGTCAGGAGTTATTTGGGACATGCGGGTACCAGTAAAAGTGAAAGGGAAGGTCTACAAGAGGATAGTGAGAGCAGCCATTTATATGGGTTGGAGACGGTGCATTGACAAAAAGGCAGGAGTCAGAGCTGGAGGTGGCAGAGTTAAAGATGTTAAAATTTGCACTGGGTGTGACGAGGATGGACAGGATTAGGAGTCAGCATATTAGAGGGTCAGCTCAGGTTGGATGGTTTAGAGACAAAGCCAGAGAGGCAAGATTGCATCGGTTTGGACATGTGCTGAGGAGGGATGATGGGTATATTGGGAAAAGGATGCTAAGGATGCAGCTGCCGGGTAAGAGGAAAATAGGAAGGCCTAAGATAAGGTTTATGGATGTGGTGAGATAGGACATGCAGGCGGCTGGTATAACACAGCAAGATGCAGAGGACAGGAAGAAATGTAAACAGATGATCCGCTGTGGCGACCCCTTATGGGGACAGCCAAAAGAAGAAAATAAGACTGTGCAGCTAAATTAATACCAGATAAGGTCTTGCCAAAATGATACAGGGCAATAAGGGAAAGGAGGAGAAAATCAAATCCCTTCATGGAATCACTGAACAGAGAAAACTATAAAGCAATAAAGACAAGAACTGCCAGTGAAGAGTACAGAAGAGGGAAAAGATCAATAAAAATAATTAGATAGACATGATAAAAACAACTTGCAGCATCAGAATAGACCAGGATCTATCATACACTATTGCAAATATTCTTCTTCTTCTTCTTCTTCTTTCGGCTTTTTCCCGGTTAGGGGTCGCCACAGCGGATCGCCTTGTCCGCACATTGAATGGCAGTGGAGTTTTACGGTGTCGAGTTGCCAGCCCGGCGCCCAACCTTCCACAGAAGGCACACTCACACGCACACCTAGGGCTAATTTAGAGTGTCCAATCCACTTGCAGCATGTCTTTGGGATGTGGGAGGAAACCGGAGCACCCGGAGGAAACCCACGCGACCACAGGGAGGACATGCAGACTCCACACAGAAGGCACCCCAGCCGAGGATCGAACCGGAGAACCTCTTGCTGTGAGGCGGCAATGCTAACCACTGCACCACCGTGGCCGCCCTGCACTATTGCAAATATTAAACTAAGAATATCAGCACAGGCAGAAATTCTTAGAAGACATGTAGATAAATATAAAGGAAAAGTACAAAATATGCAATTCATTGATGACCCAAAAAAGTTTCATAGATGTAGATCGGAGTGCAAGTGATGTGTCTGCTACAACTTTAAGAAGCATGTCAAGGCTATACGTGCACGTACAAATTCCAGACACGTGCAATCCCTAGTACCATTTGGACAGAGCAGCCAGGGAGAGAGCATGCAAGATTGCAGTTGTTAGTTTGTATACAAGTTACTTAAGTTAAAGTCAATAATCTTCTATAGTGATGTGTTTGTATAAAATAATGCTTGAACAGAACCCATGACGACTCTTTTATTGTGTGCTAGATAGGAGAGTGACATGGTGTCAGAACTGGGATTGAAGAGAATAATATTCAAAGCCATGACGTGCAGAGATGACAGTGAAGGTAAAACTGAGAGGAAAAGAGCACAAACAGAGCCAGAAAAGAATCAAAGGTAATGAGAAGTAGAAAGAGCAGGAGAAAAAAGCCCGCAACACTCCACTATCTGTATTTAAACAGTTCAATCTGTGTGGAGTGCCTAATAAACTGTTTAAATACAGATAGTGGAGTGTCGCGGGCTTTTTTCTAGTGCTCTTTCTGTGTTCTTTGGTCAGTGTACTGTTTTGAGCCCTTTAATCCGTTTTTGGAGTAATGAGAAATAGTATTGAAAAAATAGCAGCCCCTGCAGGTACGGCAATTGCACGGCTCCAAAAGTCCAGATAGCACTAAAAAATACCAGGGAGCCAGCAAACTGTAGCGTTCAATATTTATTAATTGAAATGGCTAAATAGCCTCATAACATAAAAAAGGAGACAGAAACAGACTGGTTTCGGCTATACAAAGTACATAGCCTTCATCAGTGTGATAAAGAACCATAAAACTATTGGTTCCTTTTATAGTTTGACCTGTAAGTGAGACTTTGGATAATTAGTCAATTACAAATGCTCATTAAGCCCTGGTGGGAATAAACCTCCAACTTTATAATCCATTTCTTTTCTTTATTATTTAGTATTTGGTGCCATCCAACTTTGTCGATCCTGTTGCCAATAATTCTATCAATCACCATAGGTTCATAGGTTCAAAGGTAGGTACCAGGCTATCGGCCCAAGGGCCTACGCAAGCCTAGCCAGCAAGGTTCCATAGCTTACACCACCCAAGAAAGTTATTTTCCTGTGCTACTGTCCAGCAGAGACAAAGAAGTGATACCAGGGTGTATTTCCTATTTCCCATCCACTCATCAAGATTTTTCTTGAAGAGTGCTAATGAAGAACTTTGCTTGACATAGATGGGTAGCTTGTTCCAGAGTATGGGAAGTCTCTGGGACAGGAATCTATCCCTCCAGTGTGTCCTGTTTATTGTGATGACAAGGTTTAGGTCCCTAGAGTGTATAGCTCGGAGGGATTGGGATTTCTTTAGGTGTAGCATGTCCAACATAATCCTAAAAAGTGTGTTCTTATGTCCCAGTGAATGCTTGCATAGTGCATTAGTGATTTTCTTTGTTCTCATGTCACTATAGTGTTCCGATATCCTCAGTCTGAGGGGTTGAGAGGTCTTCCCTACGTAAAATGCAGAACAGGTACGTGACAAGGTAGATCACCCAATCCGAACCACAGTTAGCAAAAAAATGAGATGTCAAACACATTGCCAGTATTTTTGCTCGTGAACTGTTTGGATTTCATAACTTTTCCACAATGAGTACAGTGACCACAGGGGACGCAACCCATAATTAAATCCCCCATTAAGGTTGTTTGTGTCGGATCATCCTTAGTCCTGAGGACATATTTATAGTGGCTGAAATGTGATCCTAAATTTCTACCTCTTCTAAAGGAAAAGTAACATCTCTCCTGCAGGAAATGTGAAAGTTTTTTATCCGCTAGAAGGATATTCCAGTGCTTTCAGACACTATTTAACAATACGTCAGTGTTTCTTCCATAGGTGGTAACTAAGAGAATCATAGATTCATTAGCTGGTTTCTTTTCCCTGCATCTCAGAAGCTCTCTCCTATCAAGTGTAGCCACCCAATTCCTGGCATTGTAGATATTTATAACCCCTGTCCTTAAATCTGGTGTTAAGGTCCTCCTTATATTGTTTGTAAGTGGCATTGTGTGAGCATATATGCTTCAGCTGCAGGAACTGTGATTTGGGAATGTTCCTGCAGATGTGTGGTGGATGGAAGCTGGAGGCATGAAGAAGAGAGTTGTATTGGGGATATTTGTGGTAAACCTCAGATTCCATGGTATGACCATTGTTCCTGGTAATTAGGACATCCAAAAAGGTGATCCTATTGATGTCATGATTAACTGTAAAATGTATGCCCCATTTGTTTTCTATTTTGGGTTTGGATTCATCATTTTCTACTGAAGACACTTGTGGAATTGTTTCTACTGTAAAAGCTAAGTGTATAGATGTACTGGGCCTATTGGACGGCGACATATTTAAAAGTGGATTAACCAGCTCTACAGCTTGGTCGGCTCTTCGGGTGCTTCAGTCTTAAAAATTTGAAGAAGAGACCAAGGGTTTATTCTTTATCTATGGGTTGGAGGTTCCTGAATGGCGTTGCGCATTAGATACTATTTTTAACATCTCAGTGTTTTGATGCACTAATCTTCTAATGAACATTTGGTTATTAGGTTATACCATAAATCAAGTATTTAGGGCAAACCAGGCCCAAGGAATGGAATCATCTTTAATAGCGGTTATTTTTACAAAACCCTACGACCTGAAGTATTGTGTTTTGGGACATCTTTGGACTTACTGATCACTAATACAATCTATTATAAGCCCTTGGGCTTCAGGTTTGCTATTATGTAATTTACAGTATTGGTGATTATTGTCTATTGGTTGCATGTAGTGGACTGTTGAACATCACAAATTAAGGATAGGCATTCTATGGGGTTGAGGAAATGGATGCACTATATATTTTCTCTCTAGTGCTGAAAATGCATTATACTTATTAGGGGACCAGGCCTTTTGATTCCATTTGGACTAAAATTGTGTGCATTATATGTACAAACATTATCTGGTACATTTTCAGCCCCTAAATGAACTAACTACTTCCAGTATTATTCCGGTAGCACCAGTGTTAACTGTTTTGGACAATTTTATGATTATGAACTGGGATTCTCTTTACTGAAAGGATATATAATGCTTTTGTTGAAATGATATATTTTTTCTACAGAAGTGACATATTTTTCAAAGGATTATAATTGTTACAGGAGTTGTTTAAACTGGATGTCAATGTATATTCATGAATAGTCATCAGGATAGGGCCACCTTGTATTGAAGATGCAATGTATAATGCTGATAGGGTTTAGCTATGTCTACTGTTTATATGTGATGCTTTACAGTGTCTTATTCAGTAGCTATTAATTTACATCAGGGTGAGATCACTAGTGTTTGAATAGACATTTTTCATCAAACTAAATATTTGGTTATTTGCACAAATCTCATATTCAGTACACATCTATTACAAGCCAATAACTCATTCTGCATACATTTTTTGTCATAACAATCTCCTGTATACATTGTTGGATTCCATTAACAATAATTTGTTGATAGATGATTGCTGATTCAGTGCTGCCATTTTGAACAGTATGGTAGTGGGCTGTTTTTTACATTAGTAGAATTATTGGCTGGACCCAATTTTTGGACTCTGGGATATTAGCTCTTCCTTTGTTGTACAATCATAGACATGTATATGGTCACAGCAAGGGCTATTATTGTTCGGGTATATTTGAAGGTAGAAACCAGCACTGCTACTTAATCTCTACTTATGAATAGATTTGGGTTTTCCAAACAGTCTTTATGGAACTAAGAGACTATGTTTACTGACGCAAAAGCAGGAACTAACATTGTCCATTTAGGCTTCAGATGTTCAATATATGGATATTTTCCAAACAAACGTACCATTGCTGTATATATTTTACATTGTGTGAAGGGATATTTTTTTTCCTTTCTGATGACAATATATTTGATTGGATATTTTGTGGCTATTGATAATAGACACCAAGGATATTGCAATCTCTTTCCAGATATCTGTTTTTGGGCAACCAAATATTATTATAATTTTTTTCTGGTCCCCATAATATTGGTGACTATATTTATAGTTTTATATCCCCATAATATCTCTCTGTCCCAAAGGGCAGGCATTGGTCAGTGGTCACATAACATATTAATATAAATAAAAAAATATATATATTTTTATATATATTTTATACATACTAGATTTTTTGAATCTCTATTACTAATGGATCTAACTAGGTTATTACAGGGATTATCATCAGGTTGAGACGATCTGGGAATATTTGGTTTGGGTCAAACAACCAATCAGAATAGTGGACTTGATAACTTACAACCTGACAACACATGTGAAACACAAATTCCTTAGACTAAACAAAAGTATGAGGTCCTTAAAGACTAATGTGTGGCACTCAAAGCTATTTAAGGCCTATTTAACCAAAGGCATTTCACCAAAGGGCCTTAGAGTATGCATGCAACCCCTAGTCAATAATATTGACACTGAGCTAACACATCAGTGGGCCATAGCCCAACAAAAAGCCTCCATGGGCTTTGTGGACGTGTTAGCAGCCCATTATGAACGAACCATTAATAAAGACATCATAGATGTAACCAAAATGTGTGATGATATCAAGAAGTTTGAGAGCCAGCCATCTTACATTACATGTCTTAATAAATGCAGCCAGGACCTATTAAAGCTAGAACAACAACTTAAGGAAAGAAAAATGAGAATGTTCCGGAGGGACCTGGCTGACTATGATAGGGGGAACCCATTCACAACCAATAAGCAGGTTAGGTTTGAGAACACCAACAGGAAGGTCGGAAACGACCTAGGTCAATATTGAAGAAACCCACTTCATCTAGTTATGACACCTCAGGGGATGAATCCTCATCAGGTATGGACCCAGATACACAGCATGCCCCAGATTCACCTACATCCAAAAGAAGCAACACATAAGTCCCTTTAGGTACATACAAAGAAGTGCAGGGGGGAAACACTTCAAAGGTAGACAGTATGGAGGGACTATTGAAACTAATGATTCAGAAATAACTAGCAAGGTTAATATGTTGAATATTTACTCCACTTCTTTGTCACAAAGTCAGATACAAGTTTTGAATAAAGGGCTCAATTTCATTCCTGTTTTTTTTTTTTTTTGTCTCTGAAGATATTCTTGCACGGGACAATATTTCTTTTTGTAGATTGTTAAATTTAAGGGTATACTTTTAGTCAGCATCCAGTCCTGACTGTCAGGATGTACTTAAATATCATAAATCCCATTTTACACCCCCAATGCATCACAATGTTCATATGTTCCAGACTTCCATTCTCAAAGATTTACACTTTCATTCTAGGGAATTCCAAGCTAAATCTAATAATCTCTCAAAGATTGAAATTCAGGCCATACGGGAATTGGAGAGTAATCATGATGTTGTTATACTACCTGCTGACAAAGGTGGGGTGATGGTAGTTATGGACTGGACACAATACAATATGGAAGCTGGCAGACAACTAAATGATGGTCAATATTATACATGCATGCCATTGGACCCAACATTTAAGTTTAAGAAACAAATAGACCAATTTTTGGTGTCTGGTAAGGATGAGGGGATTATTACCGATACTACTCTTTACCATCTGATGGTGTCTGATCCAATGAGCCAGTACATCTACTTTCTCCCCAAAATACACAAGGATCTTCATCAACCACCAGTTAGGCCCATTGTTTCAGGCAGGGGCTCTATCACCGAGCCACTCTCACAATTCCTTACGAAATACCTACAACCACTATTGAAATAGGTTCTGTCCCGAATACAGGATACCACCGAATTTCTACAAGTGATCTCTGAGATGCAGTTGGAAACAGATTGGCTATTGTGTACTTTGGATTTCTCCGCACTATACACCAACATTCCTCACTGGGCAGGTTTGGAAGCATTGGAATATTGGCTGTACAAGTCAGAAATCTATCAACCAGGGTTTAATACCTTTTTGATCTGCCTTGAGGAACACCTTCTAACCAAGAACGTATTCTACTACCAAAATAAATGTTATCTGCAGGTCCAGGGCATGGCCATGGGGGCTTCTTTTGCCCCCATTTATGCTGACCTTTTTATGTTCCATTTAGAGGAACAACTAATTTATGACAACTCACATAATATTTACTTACAGGAGACTGATATCTGGGGATGATATCTAGATGATTGCTGGCTAGTATGGAGAATGGATGTAGAATATCTTATGGAATTTGTGGGGTACCTCAATGAAAATAAATGGGGCATACATTTTACAGTTAATTATAACATCAATATGATCATGTTTTTGGATGTCCTAATTTCCAGGAATAATAAACATACTTTGGAATCTGAGGTTTACTGCAAATATCCCCAATACAACTCTCTTCTTAATGCCTACAGCTTCCATCCACCACACATCTACAGGAACATTCCCAAATCACAGTTCCTGCAGATGAAGCATATATGCTCACACAATGCCATTTACGAACAATATAAGGAGGTCCTTACCACCAGATTTAAGGATAGGGGTTATAAAATGGGAAATATCTACAATGCCAGGAACTGGGTGGCTACACTTGTTAGGAGAGTGTTTCTGAGATACAGGGAAAAGAAACCAGCTAATGAATCTATGATTCACTTAGTTACCACCTATGGAAGAAACACTGATGTGTTGTTAAATAGTGTCCGAAGGCATTGGAATATCCTTCTAGCAGATAATGAACTTTCAGATTTCCTGCAGGAGAGCTGTTACTTTTCCTTTAGAAGAGGTAGAAATTTAGGATCATGCTTCAGCCACTATAAACATGTCCTCAGGACTAAGGATGATCCGACACAAACAACCTTAATGGGGGATTTACTTATGGGTTGAGTCCCCTGTGGTCACTGTACTCATTGTGGAAAGGTTACGAAATCCAAACAGTTCATGAGCAAAAATACTGGCAATGTGTTTGACATCTCATTTTTTGCTAACTGTGGTTTAGATTGGGTGATATACCTTGCCACATGTACCTGTTTTGCATTTTATGTGGGACAGATCTCTCGACCTCTCATACTGAGGATATTGGAACACTATAGTGACATGAGAACAAAGAAAATCACTAATGCACTATACAGACATTCACTGGGACATAAGAATGCACTTTTTAGGTTTATGGTGATTGATAGAATTATTGGCAACAGGACCAACAAAGTTGCATGGCACCAAATACTAAATAATAAAGAAAAGAAATGGGTTATAAAGTTGGGAGGTTTATTCCCACCAGGGCTTAATGAGCATTTGTAATTGACCAATTAGCTGAAGTCTCACTTACAGGTCAAACTATAAAAGTAAGCAATTGTTTTATGGTTCTTTATCACACGGATGAAGGCTATGTACTTTGTATAGCCGAAACTGATCTGTTTCTGTTTCCTTTCTTATGTTATGAGGCTATTTAGCCATTCCAGTTAATAAATATTGAACGCTACAGTTTGCTGGCTCCCTGGTATTTTTTAATAATGAGCAATAGCACAAACTGTTTATTTGATACGAAAGACAAAAAGAGGTATTACAAATGCACAAACCACATTATTAAGCAAGCAGAAAGCACAAAAGTTTGTTAAATAAAGGAAATGTTTAAAATAAAGGTATTTGATGAAATGATTAACAGTAAACTAAAATGATTATGTTTAAAGCAAAAACGAGCATGTTGAAAGCAAAACGAATGTGTTTAAGGCAAAACTGGGCATGTTTAGAGTAAAATGAGCCCAAGAAAGTATATTGGTCATGAAAAGGGCTTAAATGAGAAAAACAAATATAATAAGGGCAAAAAAAGGCACATTAGTTAAAAAATAAAGCAAGGCGACTGCATGTGTTTTGGCAAAGTGCTGTGTTTTGGCATAACTATGACTTTGTATTTTATCAAGGGTGTAACTAAAGTTATTCGAAGTATCTCAAAGTGTGTAAAAGTGCTTACAGAGTGTGCTTATTACTGTGCATGTATTGCAAAGAGTTGTGTGTAAAGTGCAACTACTTCATGAAAAACAGTCAAAGTATAGCCATTTTGAAACGTTTCTTGTGCTGGGTGTGTCTATTCGCAAAGTGCAGCCATTACAGAGTGTTTCTTGTATTTTAAATAGTTGCCTAGTAAGGTACCACCAGTTTGGGGAGATTTCAGTGTGCTGTATGCAGTTATTCGCAAAGTGCAATTACTTCAAAGTATTACTGAGTTTTGGGCAAGAGCTGTCCAGTTTATTGCCATTGTGCAGTTACTTGGTATATTTCTTACATTGATAAGAAGTGATTTTTGCCAAAGACATTACAAGAGTATTACAGTGTTAGAGTTATTCAGTTGCATTATAAAGTTGTTGAAATGTTTCTTAAAATGATGATAAATAACGTTAGCAAAATGATGATAAATGATTTTAGTATTTTAGCCTTTCAAAACAATATTGCAAAAGTATAAAGTGTCCGAGAAGTTTATTTCGCGAAGTCAAGTTATTCAAAGGTACTACAAGTTTGTTCATTAGCATAATTTCAAAAAGATCAAAAGGTATACATTTAGAAGTGCAAAGGCACTGGACAAAGTTACAAATATTGGCTAAGTTTCTAGAATATGTGCAAGTGTATATGTTGTGCTTATTTGCAAAATCCTTCACTGGTATGTGTTAATATGGCAAATGGATTTTGAAAACCCCTACCACTTATATTTGATTAGAATATTGCAGAGAAATGGAGAATATTTGAGCAAGAGTATGATATTTTATACAAGCAGCTTATGCAGATAAAGATGCATGCAACAGGGCATTCATTTTGCTAAACCTAGCTGGGTCAGAGGACATAGAAAGAGAGTGTTAATTTGTGTATGCACCTGCAGTATATGAAGGAGAAAGTGAAAACCATCATATTGTTGTACAGGCTGAATCAAGGGAAGACCCCGAGTGTTTGAAGTGCAAGTTTAGAGAAATGTGTAACCACTCCAGACGAATATTACATTAGAGAGGCATTTGTTTTACACAAGAGATCAGAAACCAGGGGAAACATTTGCAACTTATATAACTGACTTGAGAAACAGAGATAAAATGTGTCTGTTTGGTGACTTAAAAGATGAGCTGATAAAGGACAGATGTGTATGGGATTAGTAGTGCTGCTGTGAGAAAGATTTTACTTTGTGACAGTGATTTAACATTGATGCAAAGCCATAGAGATTTGTCAAATCCATGAGGTGAAAGAAAGACACACAAGTATGCTTGTGAATGACAAGAGCATGGTTTCAGTTGGGTCCATGAGCAAATGTAGATAGCATGCAATATGTGGCAAACAAAAGCAGGCCGAAGCCCGTGGCAGCTACAGGGTTTCCAGGAAAGGCACTTGACTTTCCAGAAGGTTCTAAGAAAGGAGTGTTTTCAAGCTTAGTGCAGTTCAAGCATGAATCGGCAAAACCCCAAGTCTAGCTTTATTGCTATCTGTTGCAATTGTGGTGCAAATCATGAGTCTAAAAGAGAGAAGTGCTTAACATTTGGTCAGCAATGTCACAAGTGTAAAAATGGAACCATTTCCAAAGGTTTTGCAAATCAAGTAAGCCTCACACAGTTATAAAAGAAAGGTTGCACAAAAATGCAAGTTGGTCAAGTAGAGGCAAAGCAGTCAGCTTTCTATGTAGATGGTGTATCAGTACTTGGTGAAAGAGCTGTTGCAGTGAATCTATTGACAAGGAGCAAAGTGTTTTGTACTGTCTGGATTAATGGAAAATGCATAGAGCTTAAAGCAGACACTGGCTCAAATTGTAATGTTATATCAGCATACACATTTGCTAAAGTGAGAATTACCAAAAACTCAATGTGGCCAGTAGTGTGAGACTTGTTGCGTACGGCGGTGAAAAAAATAACTGATGCTTTCATGTTATTTGGCCAAGAACTGTTGCAACTTGTTATTCTATGTAGTCCGAAAACCAGTGCAATATTTATTGGGTCCCAAAGATAGTTTAACAATGAATCTGTTTTCTTTTGCTAAAGAAGTCCATCACATAAGTGCATTTCCGAGTTCTAATTTTTCTAAAGCCATTATCTCAGAGTATGCTGACATTTTCAATGACAAGTTAGGCAAACTTTCAGTTGTGTATTCCATGAAGTTAGATCCAGAGGTCACTCCAGTTGTCAGATCAGCAAGAAGAGTTATGATAGCTATGCAGGGTAAAGTTAAAGCTCAGTTGGATAGAATAGTGCAGTAAGGTGTGATTTGTCCAGTCACAGAACCAACTGAATGGGCGTCATCCATGGTAGCTGCTCACAAAAAAGGCTCAGACGAAATCAGAATATGCATTGACCAAAGAGATCTGAACAAAACATTAAAGAGACCGTATCATCCAATGCACACATTCAAAGATGTTGCAGCTCTAATCCCGAATGCTACTGCATTTTCTGTTTTGGATGCAAAGATTTAATTTTGGCAAGTGATGCTTGATTGTAAATCCTCATTTCTAAATATTTTGGTACTCCATTTGGCACATATAGATTCCTAAGGATGTCATTTGGAAGAAAATTCTGCAAGTGAAGTCTTTCAGCGTGCAATGGAGCAAATTTTGTCATGTTATCCTTGTGCCATAATAGTAGATGATTTATTTGTTGGAGGCAATGGTAAAACAGAGCATGACTGAAACCTCAAGAAAGTTCTAGACAGAGGACGTGAAGTAAACTTGAAGCTCAATCCTCTGAAGTGCAAATTCAGACTTCCAGAAATTACATATGTAGGTCATTTGTTTATGAGTGCAGGCTTGAGACTGGATCCGACCAAGCAAGCAGCTATTATTGTGATGTCACTACCAGATAATGTAAAAGCTCTACAGCATTTCCTAGGCATGGTCAACTATTTAGGCAAGTTTATACTAGACTTTATTGAGTTGACAGCACCTTTAAGAGAGCTAACATGCAAAAATGTTGCATGGTCATGATTGGAAAAGTACCAGATGGCATTTGAAGACTTCAAGCAGAAAATTGCCACCCCAACTACAATACGATTATATGATGTGAACAAACTAGTTACTCTTTCCAGTGATGCTTCAAAATTTGATCTTGGTACAGTTATACTTCAAGCGGGCAGACCAATAGCCTATACATCTAGAACACTAACCCAAACTGAGATGCAGTATGCTCAAATTGAGAAGGAGCTTTTGGCAAAATTATTTGCATGTTTCAAGTTTCGTGATTATATTAATGGTTGAGCTATTCAGATGGAAACTGATCATCAACCTCTAGTTACTATTCTAAAGAGGCCTATGCATTCTGCTCCAATGAGATTACAAAGAATGATGCTCAGATTGCAAAAGTACAATTTCAAAATGGTCTACACAAAAGGTAAATTGCTCTATCTGGCTGATACCTTATCCAGATCACCCAGAAATATGACAGAACAGCTTGATGCAGAGCATATTGACTTTGATGTGATGTCAGTGCATAATTATTCCACCACTAGACTTGATGAGATCAGAGATTACGCTCAGACTGATCCAGTTTTGCAACAGCTCAATCACTACATTAATGTTGGATGGCTGTCAAAGCAATTTAGTGTACCACCTGAAGTGCAAACCTATTTTCCTTACAGAGATGAATTGTTAATGAAAGATGGCATTATTTTCAAAGGTCCTAAAATTGTTGTTATTGCTTCCTTACAACAAGAATATATCCAGATTTTGCATCATGGTCACTCAGGATCCGTAAGAGAAGAGCTAGAGAATTAATATTTTGGCCTTCATTACCAAAAGACATTAATAGAGTTCTTTCTTCTTGTTCAGTATGCAATAGTACTAGACCACATTTAGAAAGAGAACCACTTCAGCTAAGTGCAGTTCCTGAACTACCTTGGTCTACTGTAGCAACTGTTATCTTTGAGTAGAACAATCAACGCTACTTGGTTTCGTAGACTCTTATTCAAATTGGTTTGAGATTAATCTGTACCTAACCTAACATCCATTGCTGTTATTACTAAGATGAAACATCTTTTCTTAGTTCATGGTAGCCCACATCAACTTCTTTCTGAAAATGGTACTCGATTTACTAGCCAGTTGTTTCAGAAATTTGCAAAAGAATGGGACTTTGTCCAGCTTTACTCCGTAGCATATCGCCTACTCCGAGATGATCTCTGCCTAACATATAAAGCTATGTCAAACCCAGAGCTGTTGGACATACTACACCTAAAGAAATCCCAATCTCTCCAAGCTACACACTCTAGGGACCTAAATCTTGTCACCACAATAAACAGGACACGCTGGAGGGAATAGATTCCTGTCCCAGAGACTTCCTATACTCTGAAACACGCTACCCATCTATGTCAAGCAAAGTTCTTCATTAGCACTCTTCAAGAAAAATCTTGATGAGTGGATGGGAAATAGGAAATACACCCTGTGGATCACTTCTGTGTCTCTGCTGGACAGTGGCACAGGAAAATAACTTTCTTGGGTTGCGTAAGCTATGGTACCTTGCTGGCTAGGCTTACTTAGGCCCTTGGGCTGATAGCCTAGTACCTACCTATGAACCTATGTCACTAGTAGTCCTGAATATCCTCAGTCCAATGGTCTAGCTGAATGTGCAGTGCAAAGTGCAAAGCAATTACTCAAAAGGTCAAAGTGTGATGATACTGATGTGTTCTTGAATTTGCTTAATCTCAGAAACATACTCCGTGATGATTTTCTTGGCTCACCTGCTCAAAGACCACTTTCCAGGCAAACTAGAACTATGCTACTCATTACTTCAAGTTTGTTGAAGCCTAAACCTAAGAACAAGAAAACCATCAAGGCTCAATTGTTGAAGAAGCGTAATATCCAGAAATCTAGTTACCACAGATCGAGCAGATTACTTTGTCTGTTGAAGGAAGGAGAGACGGTATGAATCCAAGCAACAAAAGGTTTTGATCAAATAGGATAGATTACAGGCATCTGTGCCAAGCCAAAATCCTACCTGGTAGACTCCAAAGGTGTTGAGTACAGGAGGAAACGTAGACAACTTCTTCCTGTAGCAGAATTATCATCACCATCACAACATTGCTTCTGTGATGTAGATACCAAATCTAAGAGTGAATAGGACACTGTTCCCATACCAGAATGTGTTCAAAATTCTGATTCCTTTCCAGAAGATGATCTGTACATTCCACGTCAACCATTTTGCAGAGCTAGTTACAATTGTTAAATTTCATTCTCAGCTTTATGTCACACGATATGGGTGAGTATCTAAGCCTAGTGTGAGATACGCAGCAATGTGGACTTGAGTGTATATATCTGTATATTTAGTATTGTATAATGCATGACATAGAATTACCTGTGATTTCTGCATGCCTCATAAGGTTATACAATCTATTTCTCAAACAGGGAGGATGTAGATCAGAGTGCAAGTGATGTGTGTGCTATATCTTTAAGAAGCATGTCAAGGGTATACGTGCACATACAAATTCCAGACACGTGCAATCCCTAGTACCATTTGGACAGAGCAGCCAGGGAGAAAGCATGCAAGATCGCAGTAGTTAGTTTGTATATAAGTTACTTAAGTTAAAGTCAATAATCCTCTATAGTGATGTATTTGTATAAAATAAAGCTGCTTGAACAGAGCCCACGAAGACTCTTCTATTGTGTCCTTGATAGGAGAGTGACAATAGAGAACTGGAAAACAAAGCAAAGTGAATAGAAACACCTGCAAAAAGGAAGAATTGTTACATTTTGAAGAAATATCTATGAAGATCCTGTGGAATATAGGAAAGATATTGAATGGATAGAATTAAAAGAAAAAGTAAGAAGTTAAATTTGTACAGGATATGAAATGGGATGAAGTAATGGTCAGAGAAATTGAAACAAAATAAAGAAACACTCCTAATTGAAAATTCCTAGGTCCAGATGCAGTAGCCAACTTCTGGCCAAAAGTATTAACAGCTTTACATGAAGATTTAGCCCAGAGTAAGAACTACTTATATGTGCATCTGGAACACACACCAACTTGGTTAATAACAAAAGAAAATGATACTCCTACTTAATAGTGAACCTGCAAGCTATCCTAAAAACTATAGACCAATAACTTGTCTTCTGACAATGTATAAACTGTACACTGTAATTGATGCTGACAGAGTTTATAGTCATTTAGAAGAAAACTCAATCATGGCAATAGAGCAGAAGGGTAAAAAAGAAAGTCATTTGGAACAAAGGATCATTTGTTGTTAAATAAAGTCATAATGGATAATTGTGAAAAGGGAAGAATCTAAATATGGTATTAATAGATTACAAAAAAAGCATTTGACAGCATCCTATATAGTTCCTAGATGTCAGCGTTGTTTTGAGTATTAATTTTAATCTTCTGAAATATTCCTTACTGACTTTAGTTAGTAATTAGATAATAACACAGCTCACCTTTAGAACTAATTCCATATTCAAGCATAAAAGTAAATAAATGAGTTAGGAAGAGCTAACATCCAAGGGTAATGAAAGGGGAAAAAGCTAAAAAGGTAAAATCTGAGCTGTGATGTTATTGATGAATTAACTAGGCACTGAATAAATATTTAATCCTTAAGTTCCAAAATATATTGATATGGGTGCCACTTAGATGAAAAAAAGAAATGATTTTTACCTGTTTTACAGGCTATATGACATTATGCCTTACGTCTGTTTTGCACAATCTGCCAACATTATTCAGTGGTAGAGTTGGTAGATGATCTCCAATGTCTTGTAGTAGATTTCTTGGCTGCTAACACCATAATGTGGATAGCATTAGCTATTGTCAACTTTGGGGCTGAACCATATATACAAATGGACTATAAGAGATAATACATAAAATGGTATAAATCTGAGAAATTCCCAATTTAACATAATTTGCCTGATGTTGAAAATTAGTAATAAATGAGGTTTGGTAACAAACAAATTTGCCCAGGGACATCTTCAGAAGGGGGTTAGATAAATATATTAGTGGAAATTAAGAGGGTGGGGGGTGAAAGGGTTAAATGGAAGGAGGGATGATTGGGTGGAAATGAGATAAGGGTGGGTGTACCTGGTAAGGAATCATATTTTGACGTGAACTTGCTATTGCAAGTTTACATCCCAATGACCTGTGTAGTGTTGTGGTGGTCTGGTAGGCCTTGGTTGATGCTTGCATACGTGGAAAGGTACCCCTATTTTGGGGTCATTACATTTGTATTTGGCCAGTAGTACTGTCATTTTCTAATGATTGGTTAGTGGTCAATTAAAGGATGATGTGGTTTGTTGGAGGTGTTGTTGCTGGGAATTTCATGTGATCCTAGCTGCGTGTGTGCTCACCAGAGCTGTTGTGGTGGTTGTAGGGTTTCACGGGTTTTACACAAAACAGAACTTCACTTCTTTGCCTAAATAAAAGCTTATTCTTTTAGCATTTTAGTTGCTTATTCTGTTTCTTATAACACTTAGGTGTTTGTGATACAGAATAACTGTTTTATGCAACTATTACATAAAATATAGGCAATAATTTTGTCCTAAAATCTCAGGACATTTGCCATTTTTACAATTTTTTTGCAGGACACAACTGACCAAAGAGGGACTGTCCCTCTCAAAGTGGGACAGGTGGTAACCCAACCTTGTTGTGGGCATGGTTTACCAGAGACTATGAATGGAGAAAATGACCGTTTGCTCAGAATTTACATCTGTGTGTGCAAGTGTGATGAGGCGCAGCAGGAAAGGTGGATATCAGACCTTTCAACTGTACAGATTCACAGACTGTCCACATTTGGCCTCATATTTTAGTTCCAATTTTCAAGTAGGGGAAAGGATTTCCCTGGTTGCCGGGTGTACCACTCAACTGTCATAGATTTTTAGTGTCACACCTTTCAACTGTTCGGACTTCACAAGCTGGCCAGATTTTACTCATATTTTAGTCCGATTTTCATACAACTGCTGTTCCAGCAAGTTAAGGGTGGCAGTTGGTGGGTTCTTTACGGAGCAAGATTTACTTCTTGATTCTTAGAAATGTTAAGGTAGCGCCACTTAAATGTACTATGCTTCATATATACATTTGGTTTCCAGTGCATGGTAACGTGTTTTTTCTTGCTTCAGTCACAGTCGGGTTGAGTGTCACAGTTAGACTGTTTTGCTGAATGCACAATTAGATAAAATGGTGACAGAAGGACTTTTTTTTGGCTGAGTTTCTTTTTGAGTAAGCCTTGGTGTTAGGGGATTGGTGTTGAGTTGTGTTCCCTTGGTGGATGGGGAGTTGGAAGAAGGCCTTGTGGCCGTTTCCCAGTCAAGAGTTGTGTGGTTGGTCTGGGTAAGGTAGGGAAATACATAAAACTGTGTTTAATGCTAACTGAAAGTAGTGTGTAGGCAGTGTAGTTACAAGGCAGTATGTTTGATCCACCACTTAATAATGGTACCTCCTTTGAGTTATAAAATCCTGTGCGCATATTGATAGGGTGATGGTCTGTAACATTTAACAAGGAATTACGTTTTGGATTAAATAGATTAATTCAGAACTTTTCACAGTAAGGCAGGAATACTTACACAGTGCTGTGTAAGCTTTGGAGTTGGAATTTGTTAGCAAATGTTCCCCCTTTCTGCTAGGCTATGGCACTTTGTCAGAGGTGGTGGTTAAAAACTTGGAATGGAAGGCTGAGAGCTGTAAAGCTGAGATGTAGCAGGAAATAAAATGCTCCTTTAGTGGCAGTCTATTGTGCCACGTTCTGAGGTATTTTCCTCAGCTGTAACTAATAACGGCTTTTTGCAGGCTCTGGGTGAGTTAGTTTAATGGTGAACACTGCGCATGAACAGTCTAAGGAGATTACACTAGTTCTGTATAATTCACACAGACATAGTGAATAGATTGCAGTTGTGATCATTTTAACGATCTAAAGCATGTTTGCTCTAAAAAAATTATGTCGCAATATTTACGGAATAGTGAACTGTAATACTGAGTCTTCTTGCTGTCATAGGTAGGCAAAAGGTTTCTATAATTGTGTGCAATGTTACAGGCAAATGAGCAGGTTTACTGCGACCATTAACCATTTAGAGTATAATGTAGGGAGATACTATTTGGCCAAAGGGGACGGTTCAGGAAATAAGAATCCTAACAAACGTCTGCTAATAAGAGCAACGTTTCATCATAGTATAATTAAAATGTTTGCTGCATACATAAAATATTGCAATGTCCCTGAACAGTACTTTTATATATATTTACTTATATATATATATATATATATATATATATATATATATATATATATATATATATATATATATATAAGCCAAACTGTAAACCTATATTTTCCAGCTTGCATTTGTGGGTTCTGCTATTGTCTAGGTCAGAGGGTTGGTGCTTGATTTCAGTTTCTGCACAGTTGAAGTTTGGTGGGCTGATAGCTTGTGATTGCTGGCTGGTGTTGTGTAAGGGAAGGAGCCTTAATAGCTTGTGGTATCAGTAAGGTAGGGAATGGAGTTTCAACAGCTTGCTATTTCAATATGGTTACTGACATATGAATGGGCTCCTGCGCTGCAGGAGCATGTTCTCGCATGAGGAGAGGCTGCAACTGGACTTATTTTGCCTTTCAATAAGGGCCAGATTTCATGAGGGAGTCTGCACTGGATCACAGAGATAGGACAGTAATTGCCCTTGGGGGTGTCATATTATCGGTTTGACTGCTGTTGAGCAGTGTCTGAATAGCCAGCAAGGCAACTATCCCGAAAGGGCTTCCAGTTCTGATCTTACTCTTAGAAGGGTTGTTCAAAATGTTGTTGTTGCTCAGATTTACTTCTATGGTGTACTGACATTCTAGCTTCATCTAATGACTTGGGTCTGCTCATAATGTTTGTAGTTGGGAATTTCTAGTATGAGATACCGAGATTCTAGCTTCACATAATGACTTGTTGCTTGTTCAGGACAAACAACCAGTTCATTATGAATGTAGCATGGCTGTCAGATGCATAGCTCTATTCCAGCTGGTAAAGAAGTTAGATATATGGTCACACTAGTGAGGGATTAAGAATTTTGTGGAACGATGCTATGTTATTTTTAGATTTAATTATAAAATCATATAGATGTCTGACAGAGAAAGGACTCAAAGCTACTGTGGGGCAAGTTGATTAGTTGTTTAGCTACATGGGAAGGTGTTTTTTGAGTGGTACTGGTTACAGTGCATCCTGTGAGGTACTGGCAGCTGCTAGGGGTTAGGAGATTGGCAGGATGGATTGTTGACTGATTTGGTTTAGGCTTGTGAACAAGGTAGGTCATTTCAGTTGGTCAAGGAGGAGTTATCTGCAATTACTACAGTTGTAAGGGTGTGATGCTTATGTTATTTTTACTAAATCTGGTTCGGTGGCTCATGGGTTGGAAGGGTTAGGCAGGTTTGATAGTGTGAAGATTAGCAGTCTTTGAAAATTGTCAAAGTAAGTTGTTTGCAAGGATTGTTTTTTGATAAATGGAGGGTCATGGGACTATGGTTTGTGTGATTATTTCATGGAAGTATTGAAGTCATTAACTGTTTTTTTTTTTATGCTAAATGTTTTCTTGTTTTATAAGGATAGTGGCTATGCTGGCAGGATTACTATGCAGTTGATCCATGAGAAAGAATCTCAATTTTGGTCATTAGTATATCCATTGGGCAGGAAAAGGGGTTGCAGTTAGGCTTGATGGCATGTCACGGACATGGTTTTAGGCAACACTAAGCATCTTAGAGTTCTGGCTGGGCATTTGTTAGGTATTAGTCGATAAAGTGTTTTTGTGATGCATTTTCAGGTAATGACCAGGAAATCATGGTGAAGCTACTATTGGTAGTTAGGTAAGGGAGAGTTTAGATAATATACAGAAATTATGATAGGTTATGGTTTGTTGCTTTAGCACTGGACAGGGATCAGGGGTTAATTTCACCCATTTAGGAGATTGGCTACTTTGGCTATTTATGTGATGGGGCTCTGTGAGGTTATGACATGAATACAGTTTGGTTAGAGGGGATGGCATACACTGAATGATGTTTAACTTACTGTCTTTTAATGAGCGGTGAGGTTGGAAGTTTGGTAGTAGAGAGGAGGAACAACCTGGTCAGGCTGGTGGGAGGAGAAGAGGGACAGGCTTGCCTTCTTCTGTTCCTCCTCTGGTGTTTGAATGTTCATTTCAATGAGTTGGGAAAGGAAGGTGAGCAGTTGGAGGATGCTTGATAAATAAATAAGCAAGCGGAGGTAAGGACGCTGCTTATTGGTTTGGTTATTTAATTCAATAAGTGGTGAATATAAGTGAGCAGAGGTAAGGGCGCTGCTTATTGGTTTGGTTATTTAATTCGATAAGTGGTGAATATAAGCAAGCAGAGGTAAGGACACTGCTTATTTGGTTGGAGGTCTAATTCAAGAAATGGAATATGAAGTGAGTTGTTGGATGCTACTTCATAAGTGAAGTACGTGAGTGGAGGTATGGACACTGCTTACTGGGTCAGGATGAGTAAGGTCACACTGCCCTGATTAACATTACATGGATGTTTATTGTGTGATTAAAATCAGCTATACTATATTCAGTTGTAATTAATAAATATTGGTTGTCAAAGCTATGTTATGGAAGTTTAATAAAGGTGGTCAGACATCATTCGGTGTGATGTGTTTATTGAAGGGGACCAGGACAAAAGAATATTATGGAGGGAGGATGTCTGACTCTAACCACCTTCGAATTATTGAATGAATCCATGAAGAAAGTTGAGAGTATTGGTGGTTAGGTAATATACACCTCAAATAATTCTGCCTGAGATTAACTACTGTCCTCAAGAACAATTGCAATGTGTAAATAAGGCCCTTATCCCATCATGCCTGTAATGAAAAAGACTGCTGAAATGGTACACATTTTTGTGGAAAAAAATTAACATTGCTAATAAACTAGTATAGTCCATCATTCTACATAAATTAAGAATTTCACTGCATAAAATATTGAGATACTAAGAGGATGATATATTAACTTATTTCAGAAAATATCATTTAGCTATAGCATGTGAAACAATACTGCATCCTCCTGCAACATGAAATGATGGCTTGAAGGTTTGATATATGGTAGAAGCCAATAATTCAACCCTCAGGGTGTTGATGGAAATGGGGGTAGACATCAGCATAACATCTGAAAAGTGAGGCTTTTTATTTATTTATTTATTTTGCTTAGCCCTACAGAATCTAGCATGGCGCAATGAGCTGCCAGAATATGTCTGATTCAGAGTGGGGAACAGAGAAACTTCTGAATTAATTTGCCCCATAGTACCAGGGTCATGTGACTTACACACAACTTAATTGATGAAGAACCTCATTAGTAGTTTTTTGACTTACCACATTTCATACTTAAGCTGCTGAGCTCTCGCCTTAGTACTTCACAAATGCAGACCAGCATCCTAGTGGTATAATTAAATGCATTAAGTAAAATATGATAAACATATAAGGAAACAAAGAGAAATCTATGCTTGAATGAATGGTTGTCTATATGGATGCAACTGCTTAAATGATGAAAACAAAACACTGGGAATCAAAGTGTAGTTTTGAAAAAATACATTTCCCTCACAGTCTTTGCCAGCATTTTCTCCCGTTATTACATTTTGTTTCCCTTTAATTTAAATTATTTATTCAATCATTTTATGTACAGATTGCAGAAAAAACATCAGAAATTGTGTTGCAATATTACTTAGTCTCTCATTTCATGAACAGAGGATTTTTGCAATAGTACTGCTATTTTTCATAGGTAATTACCACAACATTAGTAAAGATGTTTTTTTTCCTTGTAGAGCAGTAAATCAGAAATATCTGATGCAAGAGACAGTTACCAATCAGTTCATGAATATTCTCTGGAGTAGGTTGCAAACAAGGAATTTAACCAGTTTTAACAGCAGTTAGGAGAAAAAAAGACATGATTAAACTGAAACTGTTTATGCATGGCATATGAATGAATAAACCACAGGATCATTGGTGATCATATTTTTCTAGTTTTATATTTTAATATATCCTTATAAAATGTCATAGTCCTCTATAGAACTAGTATGTTGAAAAGAGACATTTAAATAAGACCTAAAATAGAAATAATATCAACATTTGTGACAGGGCATCTGTACATTCAGTCCTGCCAGTGTCAACTGACAGCTGTTTCCAAATAAAGCGCTGATGTTTCAGGAAAAGTTTCTTATAGTAACATAACTGCTGTCTCAAATGAGACCTTCACCTATATTTTGCCATCTGAAACTTTCTATGGGCACTGTATTTGGATGAATTAGATCTTTCAGCTAAGTTTGATTCAGAAGTGCTGCTGAATTAGTGTGCTGCAAATTACATTATTAATTTCATTAAAAAAAAAACAACTTTTGAACTTGCTGAGACATTAAAGTATAATGACCCACATGCAACACATGGCAAAATAGGAATTTCCTTACTTTACATAGAAGTCTTGCAAAAGTCTGAACATTCTCCCTCTTGTGGTTCAGCTTGTTCATACAGAGCTACATTTTCTCAGAAGTACCGGTATGAAAAATGATACATTAGTGTCTTTTCTTTAAGACAATCATTGTATTTTATTCATCCTGCTCTTAATGTAACGTTTAAGTGTTATAAATATAGTAATGTTGTCATGATCTAATGAAGTAACAACTACTGGCCTCCCCCTATATTTCTGACTGGTGATTAACTATCTTCTAAGTGTTGTGTACTGAACAATAGCACACTTGCCATGTCGATTACATTCCTAAACTGCATCCTATAAACGTTGTCTACCATCCATTGGGACAACATGAAGTGACTAAAATCAAATTTGTATTTTATATATGTCTGAAAGTATAGATAATTTCTGTCACCTAGACATATGAAAAAAAAACAGAAATTACATTATAACATGGATCTTTATAACCTCAATGCACTTTAAATTACTGCAATTTTTGAAAGTAATAACATTGCAAGAGCAGATCAACTTACTGCCACTCAGAACTTCAACTCACAGCAGACAAACATGAATGTGTCTTATTTGACTGCCAAGTACACAACTTGCTGTACTTATAGTTTACCTCCTGCTGGGCTAATAGCAAAAAATTGTGTATTGTCATTTATTAGATGTTAGTGAAAAATAACGGTTACTAAAGAAATATAAACTACAGTTACTTGTGCAACATTACATTTAGCTAAGCTCAGTAGCGTTATTTCAAGTCCGTAATGGGAGCTAATATTTGATGGAAGTAGGTGCTACAGGAAAGGTCTGACATGCTTTTTCATAAGCCCTCTTAACCATATATTACTCTGCATTTTGTTGGTCTCTTGTCAGTTTTCCAGTGTTGCAGTGATAAGTATAGGACACAAACACCAAACAATTCTAAAACCAAAGCAAGTGCTGCAAGTTGATATAAGCAAACTTGCAATAATAATTGCTTTCTATGGAAGTGTGGGACTGTAAATGCTTCAATTTTATAATAATTCTATTAATTTAAGTACTGGAACAAAAACTTTACTTAGCTTGCAACTTCTCCTAATCAACTATGACAATACCATTCTAAAAGCTGGAAGAAGGGACCCAAATGGTATAGATAAACATTTACTATGAAAATATAATTGCATGTTTCTTGTTTCACATATGATTTTATTCATAGATATGGAAATCTGCATATAACAGATAACGCCTTTTGTGTTTTTTTTCATTTGTGCAATTTGACCATGATCACAGCCTGATATGTGAACACTGTTAATGCGCACGTTTTTTCCAGATATTTGTTGCAGACATGCAGAAGTTTTCACTAAAAGCGTATAATATCTAAAGAAATGTGTTTTTCAGCATAACAAAATACACATAAATTAGCAACAAAACAATCCAGAAAATCACATGGAATAAAATGTTTAAGATTGAAACTACTTATTTACTTGGAAATGAACATTTCTGTGAACTATACAAGCAAATATAGCATTCTGTAACTGATTATATGACAATTTAATAATTCCACTGGTCCCTTTTTAACCTGATACCCAGCATAACTGAGTCCTTTATAGTTTTTTTAACCAACTCAGAACAAGATACTAAGCTCTGTTAGGTGTACGGTGTAGACATCAATATTAATTAAGGTGGATGCCTGACTTGCCACATTTGCGAGTGCCTTCTGTGTGGAGTCTGCATGTCCTCCCCGCAGTCGAGTGGCCTCCGAAAGACATGCGTGAATGGGTGTGCCTTCGCTGAAGGTTGGGCGTCGGGCTGGCAACTCGGCACCATAAAAATCGACTGCCAATCATTAGTGGATCGGAGTTCCGCTGTGGCGACCCGTTACCGGGAAAAGCAGAAAATACAAACAAAGATTATGTAAACTGATCTTAGACTTTCAGCTAGACAGTTATTGCTCTATTGTTTTCTTTATGTTCATTAATATATTCTTAACAATATGCAAATGTTAAATGAGTTGAAAAGTATTAACTATTTTGTGAGTTTCTAATGTCATAACCTCTGAGTTTACCTTCTGGTAGTTGTGCTTTAAGTGCTGCAGATGGTATTTCAAAGTTTTGAATCACCTAATACAGACTGTTAAAGCTTTTTTTAACCTTTGTTCCTCAACTAATTGAATATCAATTGTAACTTAGTTTTATTCTCATATCACCCTTGCCTTTATTTAATTTGTATTTTTTCCTCTATTTATTCGTATTTTTAGCCAGAACCCCTCTGTCTTACTTTGACTATCTCATTCACTCAGCTATTCCACTGAACTGGCATCAATCAAAACATCATTGCCCAGCAAACATCCAAGACTAAGGGTTACCCTAATAAGGACCCTAATAAGGACCACAAGAGAGCAGCATATTTAATAATGTATGTTGTTTACTGTCATGTCTAACATAGCTATCCTATTTGGCTATAATAAATAGGGCAGGGTCTTCTGTAGAGAACATACACTCCCCACTAGAACTAACAAGTTCCCTGGTAATTTTCTTTATACTGGAAGATGTGGCTCTCTATTGAGCTCCAATCCTTCTTGTTTATTCTATGCTATACACCCACTGCAAAAGTTCTCCCTCACTTTACCTACCTTACCATACTTTAACTTGCTTGTTGTTTGCTGCAGTATAAATCTGTCTGTCTGTCTTCCCCTATAACTTCCAATGCATTTACTGTTTGTAACATGTAAATAGTAAATCCAGGGAACCACACCATAAATCACCAGCAAACAGTAGAAAGAACGATCCAGGCTCCTCAAGATTCATACTCTTTATTACAAAACTGAGAATTAAGTGCTCTCGTCTCCTGAAACGGAGACTTCATTACTGACGAAAACGCTTATTTCTCAATTTTGTAATAAAACATGTAAATAGTGACCTTTCCTGTACTGAAACACAACAAAAATAATAAATTACAGTACATAGTAACTCTTTAGACAGGCTTTTCTACTAACTACACCTCTACCTGGCTAGCTACCTGCTTTGAAACTTTTTCTGCTAGCCCCCGTATAATTACTATGACTCTGTAACATTACGCCTACTATTATTTGTTACCTTGCTCTTTCTCCTAACAGCTTTTCTAGTGACATCATATTTTTTAATCTTTTTACCACAGAAGACCTTTTACCTTGCTCACCTCTAAGTCTGCAGATGTTTTTCCCCTTTCCTTCCTACTTCTTTGTCATTTCAGTTGGTGCAGCCCACTCCATTTGCCCTCACTTCACTTGGGCTAACTCCACTCCCCTACCCTACCCCTATATCCCATCCACCCCCATTATCCCTAGTTTTATATCTACACAAAACCCTCCCCTTCCTGTGCATAATTCCTTCTTTTCCTACCCAAGCAATCATTCTCCTATCCCTCATTAGTCAAATCATGCTATCTCCACCTTGAGGCTCCACCTATTTAATTATACCTCTCTTCCATAGTACTCTTCAGCCTCTATCTTATGGTTTACACCCACTATCACCTCCCATTACAGTCCTTCTCTTTAGCATTTTTTTCTTTTTCTCCTTTATATATGTTATATCTCTGCAGCTGTCCTCTTTAATCTCCTTTCAGCCTTCTCTCTATTTCACATTCTTAGCATCCCGTATTCTACATACCTATTCAAATTTCTAACTAATTCTTTTAATTTCCTTCTGTAATGTAATTATATCTATATATGCCATCTATTCTCCATCATTTTCTTCAAGACTCTTGCTGTTAATACACACCGAATGTGCTCCTCATGTTTCTATCCACACATACACTCTATGTCTATCATACTTTACATGCTATACGATACCTATCACACCTATTTCACAGTCCCCCGCCATTACTCACACTGCTTATGTCCCTTGCCAGCCATTCACTATCACTATTCCTTCTAGATTATTTGGTCTATACCCATCTCTCTTTCAGATTTAAAATTTGTAACCCTTCTTCCAACCTATATAAGGTAAATTTTAAATTTATTTATTGGCATTTATTTACCAGGATAGTCCAATGGGCCAAGCTGAGTCCATTTTTATTATAGGCCTGGGAAGAAAAGCTCCACAAGAAACACAATTAGAAAATAAAAAATGATAAACTTATTACAAAGTAGCACATTTGATATATAAGCACACAGGATAAACTTATTACAAAGAAAATCCAAGTACAATTGACATAGTACAATGGTTAAACATTATATTAAATGAGTTAGCAGAACATATTATAGTAAACATAATACAGTGGAGACTCTAAGCTTCTAGTACATTAAGAGACTAGTAGCAGCCAAGTCATAGAAGTGATAGGATATAGGATGACACTGTGGAGGAAAAATGAGAAGCAAGGGAAAGGAAAAGATCGTATTAGAGTAGGTGTATAAGGGTGAGGGAAAGGAAGTACTGGAGATATAGGACTGGTGAGAAGGTTGCTAATAAAGTAGAAAGAAATAGAGAGTGTACAGTAAGGAAGCAAATTTGAGGTGAAAACAGAGTGAATGTTTAGGAGGGAAATGAAGAAACTTAAGTTACAGAAGGAAGAGACTGAGTAGAATTACAGATTCAGGTAGAGTGTAGGTGATTACAAAGAGCTGTTTTGAAGGAAATAGTGTTTTGTGTTGTGCAACTAGGTAGGGGAAGGCTGTTCCATATTTTAGGTATTGCCCAGGAGTATAGTAGTTGGCCGGCAAGTAGTTTGGGTTTATAAACTTGTAGTAGTGTCAGTTTTCTGATCTTAGTGACCTATTGGGATTATATTGGGAAAACAAGGAATTTATAGCCTGGCAATCCTGAGGTTTAGTAAGTATTTTGTGTATGCATACTGCAAAAAGATCACATTATGTGACAATGTCCACCCAAACCAGGTCCCAACTGCCTCTCTTCTCCCCCCACTCCCTCTTCTACAGTAACAATATTTACTAAAAATTTAAAAATCATATTGATGAATATTCAAAGTATAGTAAACAAAGTCTCTGAATTTCATTCCTGGATCACGCAGTACTCTCCAGACCTTGTTATTCTTACAGAAACTTGACTCAAACCACATGTAAAATACTCTGAAATTCTTCACCCTGCTATACTATCATCCACTCTGATAGATTAAATAAAAAGGGTGGTGGTGTAGCAATCATGTTTTCTAGCTATATCTCTGTCTCTCCTTCTATTTCTCTACCTAAATTACTCTCTGCTGAGATCCTTGTCTCTCATTGTAAATTAAATTAGCATAAAACACTATGTATAATCGTCCTATATATTCCCATAGGAAATAGCATTCCTATTCTGGAAGACATTCTACACTGGGTATTGAGGTCCATTTCTCATGAAATAATAATTCTTGGTGATGTCAGTATTAACTGTCAAACCTTCACATCAGGCGACCTTCTAGTAATATCAATCTATACGGTTTCAAACAACTCATAACTTCCCATACTCACCTCAAGAAAGCTAATAATGCAGGGCCTACTCTGGACTGGATCCTAGTCTCAAATCCAAACCTTTATGACTCTCCAAAAACCCTGCCAGATTCCCTCAGTGATCACCATCCCACCTAGATTCATAGACTAGCAACTCGCCATATCAAACAGCACCTTTATAAAGACTACAGTAACCTCTCAAATTTCAGTTCCAAGATCTTTAATGGCATAGTTAATAACATTAGTTGGTCCATCTTCTATTCCCTACCACTGGATAATGCTGTTATAAAATTGAATAGAATATTTCTTGACATTCTCAATAGCCTCACTCCTATAAGAAAAAAGAGAGTTAAATTCCCCCAGTCACCCTGGCTATCCCCTTCTGTCAGACAATTAATGTATAAGAGAGACATAGCTTAGAGAAACTGGCAAAAATACAAATCCCAAGCTTACCTACAGACCTACAAACAACTTCAAAACATGATAAAAAATCAAGTTACTGCAGGTAAGAAATATTATTACCCACAGGATAACCCCCACCGAAAAAAAAATTGGTCCACTATCAAGACAATATTACATCCTGGGACTCCTAGCCCTTGTCCACACAGCTCACCTTTAGAAATTGCTTCTAAATTTAACTACCACTTTATAGTCTCAATAGATAACATCAGCCAAAACTATCTACAGAATTCTGATACCCTTGACAAACTTCAAAGCTCTAACAATGCCATTTTCAACTTTAATGTCTCTACTTCCTACATAAAAAAAATATAACACAAACTTAAGCCCTTTGTAGACAATCTCCCATCTGAATATCTAAAGACTGATTCCCCCCTCTATTGCCTACCCAGTCTCTATCTTGATCAATCAATCCATTTGTGAGTCATATGTCTCATCTCTTTCGAAAAGAAATTACATCATTCCTCTTCATAAAGGGAGGGACTCCACTGAAATAATAAACTTCAGGCCAATTGCAATCTTGTCCCCTCTTTCCAAGATCTTAGAAAAATGCATTCATTAACAACTTTTACAGATATACTCCAAGAAAATGTATTAACCTCTACCCAACACTGCTTTCACCCAGAACATAGCATAATAACTGCCCTTGTTGCCTTTTTGGCTCAGGTCATTAAAGCCAGAGATAACAATTTAGTTTATTCCCACTTTTTAGATATCGCTAAAGCTTTTGCTACAGTATCACATACTAATCTACTCTCAAAAATGTCTGCTTTAGGCTTTTCCAGTCTTTTCCAATACAACAGTCACTTAGTTCTCTAGCTACTTATCTAACAAGCTACAATCAGTTAAATGCATCTCTACTTACTCATCTTTTCTCCCAGTTAATGCAGGTGCCTCAGAAGACTCCGTACTTGGCCCTCTTTTTTTAACATATTTATAAATGATGTACATACATCCTCCCAACAAGCTACACTTATATAATATGCAGATGACTCCACTGTCATTTGCTCATCTAATAGTCCTTACCAGGTACAATCTATCACTCAGCAGGCTTTCAACTCTATTGAAGATTGGCTCAGTGACAATCAGCTTTTCCTAAAACCAAATTAAACAAAACTGCTGTTATTTTTCCCCAAGTCCCAAACATACATAAATGACTCCTTCAAAATATCCTGTGTCAAGAATATTGGAATTAAACTGTACCTCACACAAAGTTACTTTGTGTCATAATAGCTGATCAACTGAAATTTGTTCTTCATATTCAAAAGTGCAAAAAACAATACACCAAAAATTGGGCATACTTTATAGATCAAAAAGATTCATTACCAGCTTCGTAAGAGCTACTTTAGCCAATACGTACCTCCTACTTTTGCTACTATATGCCTCACCAATTTTCACCAAAACTCAGATCACCCTAAGATCAAAACTTGGGCTCTGCTATAATAAAGTAGCTGGATTTGCAACAAACCAGTCAACATTTCCATCATTGCTCCACTCTCAGATATTTACACTGGTTTGAGTTATCTCACTACCTCAAGTTCACCCAACTCCTCCTTGCTCATAAATTGTATACAAATCCTCATCCTGCCAAACAACCAGCACCATTCTAAACCATTACTTCCCTATTCCACCTCTTCACTCATTTGAGAAATGCCTCCTTGAAATCCATACACTAAAAATATTTATCTGTCACTGCCTGTATTCCAATCAGTAGCCAAGGTCTGGAATAGTATTCTTACAGATATTTGAGCAATGCCATGTAGTCACATAGTCAAACAGTCTCTAAAGTGATTTCTCCTTAACTCCTGGCTCTGCATATATCTTATACCAGGCGGAAACTACCAGTTATTCCTTTCTTCTCTTCCTTCTTCTTTTTCCCTTGCTTTTCTTTCCTCCCTTCTCTTATTAGCCAAAACACCAGTTACTTCTCCAATAGCTCCCTACTTTAACTCCATTTACTAATCTCCCCCAACTGCAAAATCTCTTTCCTTTCTCTTAGTCTTTTGCTCATTTTGAAAAAGCTTAACATCTTTACCATTAATTTTTACTACTGATGGTACTTTACTAGATGATCAATATCCTATGGTTGTTGTTCAATATGCACTGTAGGATTTTTTGATCTGACGTTTATTTATATTGTATGTCGATTCTACTATTTGTTATTGCACTTCATGTGATAATAGTATGTAGTTTATTAATTGAACTATGTATGTTAGTTCTTTTCTTCCTAGGCCTCCACTGAAAATGCAATCCATGCCCAGTCAGACTTTCCTGGTAAACAAATGCCACATAAAATAAAATAAATAAATATATAAATATATAAAATAAGAGAAATAAATTATTCCCTCAATAAACAATTGAACTCAGGCTATCAAAAGTGCTGTTCTGAGTACTCTTAGCATCATCAATACATTAGAAACTGAGAAACTGCTCAATTATTGTAGCATTCTTCACTGTTAGACCTTCAGGTTTCAGTGCTATATCCTGACTAGTACCACTGTACCTTATTGTCAGTCTAACTGGGATAGAGCAAGACATTTGTAACATTCTCTGTATGCTTACTCAGACTCACAAAACAACACAGTCCCCCTGCCACTTCCACCCCCCCAAAATGCACATGGTTTATCTCAGGTTTAGGATACAGTTGATATAGTGGTTATACAGCCAGATAAAATTGTCTAGAAAGACATTACATTTTTAAAAATACTTGAAAGAGTTTTCTGTGGTTACTGCATGGCACTGATATTTTGCTAGTTATTTTAGTGAGGTAGAAATAAGCTGTAAACTGTACTGCTAGATTCCATCCTCTTATAGTGTTACAATGAATGCTAGCATAAGCAAGCAATAATGCCTTCTAGGATGGGCATTATAAGGGACATAATGGACCGCTAAGGTTATGTTTTGATACCTAATGCTGCAAAACATCTGGATGGTCCATTATTTTCCTCATAATGCCCGCCCTAGAAGGCATTATTGCACTTAGATAATGAGCTATAAAATTATTTTATATTTGGGTTTTTTTATTAGAATATATATTTATATATTTTCATGGTCGTGATATGAAATAGTTCCACCACCTAATGTTTCAGACTTGCTATAGTATATGTAATTGTTATTGGAGAAGTTATTTTGGATTCAAAATATACTTCATGTAAGTATTTAATTCAGACACACACACACACACACACACACACACACACACACACACACACACACACACACACACACACACACACACAGAAGCACACACAAGAGACTCACACACATAAGCACATATAGACATATAAACTGACACAGGCACAGATACACACACACATACACACACACACACACACACACACACACACACACACACACACACACACACACACACACACACACACACACACACACACACACGTCCAGCAATTTTAGCTACTTTTTGACATAGTGCACTTCAGATGTTTTATTGTAATCAAATAAATGAAAAAAATATATATACATTGCAAGACATGGCAGCCCCCCATGCTTCTCAACTGTCCATTATTTTGACCTGTCCCTATCTGATTTTCCTGTAACTCACTGAGTATTACTTTCAGTCAATGAAGCCAAACATTATGCTTCCATACTACTTATTGTTAATATAATGCATATTGATGGAAAACCTTTAACTGTCTTTTTTGTTTAAGTGAATTGGGCTATGTAGATCAATATATGGGTATATACCTTCAAGAAGCTATCCAAAGGCTTGCACAAATGTATAAATACTGAGCATGTGCAAGTCTGACTTGCTTTTTGTAGTTAGTGGATGCGATGTAAGCATGTATGCATGTAAGCTCTGTCTGTTAACTAGTTAGTTCATATTTAATGATGCCGCTATCCATCCTGATGTGTTTGTATGTATTAAAGCATTTGAACGAAACCAAAAGCCTTCTTGTTATATGTGTTTGAGACGAATGAGCAACATGGTGCCAGAAGTGGCATGTCTAAAGGACATGGTGTCAGAAGAAGCAGATCAAAGGGGCATGAAGCTAGAAATGGCTTGGCTAAAATGACTTAAGGCACTTATTTAGATGCTGGAGGAATATACAGCAGTGGATCATTCTAAAATGTGCACACTTCTTAAAACAGGTAGAAACAAATTTCAGGTATTAAAACTTGCGCAGCACTATTTCTTTTCATATAATGTAAAACGGGGCATACAGAACATTCTAAATAATATTTGCATAAACAGGTATATATGATGTTGACAAAAATGTTCAAATTAATACAGAAAATGTTTGAAATAAAGTCTGAATTGCATAAAATTAATAAAATAAGGGGAAATTACTGCATTTTCACAAAGCACATGTATTTTCCTATTAAGCAAAGATATCCAAGTTATCAGAAGTGTATGAATTGTATGCATGTTTGTGTAGCTTTACAGTGAAGCTATTTCACAAAAGTACGGCCATTCACAGAATATAGCCATTGCAGAGCATATTTCGCAAAGTAAAGTATTTTGAAGAATTTATTGTGCATTTCAATGTTGTTACAAGCTCACAGAACTGTTTGTCCATACATAATTACAAGGGCAATATTTTCAGTGTGTTTGTGTATACTTTGTGGGCATGGCAGACAGATTTTGAAAACCCAGTGCACTTGTGTTTGATAGTAATGTTGTTGAGAACTGGAGAGTGTTTGAGCAAGAGTACAACATTTTCATACAGGCTGCATTTTCTTTTTTTCTCAAAACCTTTTATTTGGTTTTTACTTAAAATTAATAGAACATATTTACATAACCAACTGTTATCAACAAAAAAGCAATATAAACAAAATTATATACAAGGCCCACAAGAGAGGCAATGTCCAATTCATTCTTAAAATGTATCTAAAAGATCTTTAAGTTTTAAACAACACAATTGTTTATGCGTAACATTTGTTGTTCTTGCATATTCTGCTAGTATCTCCCTATTACAAACAGTCTTTGTTAAAGAAATAAATTCAGAGAATGAGAGGATTTTCTTACATTTCCAATTTAAAGTAAGAACTTTTTTCACAATCGCAAGTAGAGACTAAAGAAGCTGTACTTCAGTTTTTGGGATGGAGTTTGGTATTGGTGCATTAAATAATAATAATGAGTCTGTTATTTCACAATTGTCTGTCTACAATGCTACAATCTAAAAACATATGTTACCAATCTGCATCCAAAAATTCCTCACATCTCCACATCTAACATTATTTTATTTATACATGAAGGCAATTTTTATGTGGGGTTATAAGACTTCTGTGAAGAAACTGTCATGTGAAAATTTTCCAAAAAGGGGAAGAGGTTGTATTTTTATATTTATTTATTTATTTAACATTTGTTTACCAGGAAAGTCTGACTTTGAACTAAACCAATTTTCAGCCGAGGTCTGGGGAGAAATACTCCAGATGCATGTCTTTGTAATTATTAATAGACTTAAATATTAAAGTTTTGTTGACCTCTGAAAAAATATATTTATTCACTTTTGTCAAATAATCCCAGAAAGATTTGTCAAGTTTAAAGCACTCAGCCCACAAGGTTTTATATAAAGTCGATAAAAATATTTTCTTTTTATGAACAAAGGCATTTATTTCAAAAAAGAAAGTTAAAACACTAGGGATTGTCTTCAGATTTGTATTTAGTTTTAGGTTTAACTCATTAGCAATAAATTCTCTAAATATTTGTATATTCAACCAATTATTTTGTTTTGTATTATATTTAGCTATTAATAAAATTGACTCCTGTATATTACATTTATTCAAGAACTGATGCCAAATTTTTAACCCACTATCATCCATTTACTTTACTTTATTTAAGTTAAAAGAATCTAAACAACATTTGGTGAAAACAATGGGAAACATTAGAAATAATATGTTTTTAATAAGGTAATTACTGTGTATTATTTTCTTAAAGTTATTTACAATATAATTAACAAAGGGGGTGAAGTTAATTTTTGTTAGTATTAAAAATAAAATATTTTATAATCAAATATAACATATCAACATCTGAAAACATAATATTATTGATTTCTGTATTATTGGTTGAGAGTAAGACTGCTTTATGAATATTTTTCCAATTTAAAGAATAGGCAGAGTTCAACCACAGACTCGTTACGTTAAGAATAACTAACTGAGTATATAATTCTATGTTTGGAAAAGATAGTCCCTTATCCTCCCAACCTCTGTAGTGCCACTCAAATGCTATTCTCATTTTTTAGGGTGCCATAGAAACTTAATTAATAATGAATGTATTTGTTTAATTAGTTTTTAGAAGGGGAAGTGATCAGTGCTTGCAGGAGAAATAAAAATGTTGGTAAGACAATTATCTTTTTCAAAGCTAATCTTTATTTCATAGTAAAGAATATTTTATTCCAATCCTCCAGTTGTTTCCTTATTGTATTAATTAACTTTTTTTCTAATTTAATTTTATTGACTCATTCCAATTAGATGTTATGGTTACACCTAGATATTTAGGTTGGTCATTTTTCCAATTAAGCTTGTATTTTTCTAGTAAAATGCCAATTTTTTTATTTATTAATAATGTTTCCGTTTTAATATGATTACATTTTAGACATGAGATTTTCTCAAAAAAACTTAATTGAAATAATAATATGTTCTGTAGAAGAATCAATGTCCCCTATTGTCAATAAAATATCATCAACAAAAAGCTGAATCTTAGAACAATAGCTTTTATTAACAGTAAAACCTTTTATATTGGAATTTGCCCTTATATAATTTGCAAAGGGTGCAATTGATAAAGCAAATAACAAAGGTGACAATGGGCAGCCTTGCTTAGTACCCTTCAGAGATTTTATTGGACTTGATAAAAATGCTCTGATTTAAATATATGATATCAAATTCTCATATATTCTTTTTATTAGCTCAATACAATTTATTGAAAAAATATACTGTCTTAACATTTTGAACAAATATGTCCAGTTTATTGAATGAAATGCCTTGTCCAAGTCTAAACTGATAACTGGAAGTTCCTTTTTCTTCTTATTTGCAATATCAATCAGAGAGAAATATCTAATGATATTATCTTCAGTTTTCCTATTTAAAACAAAACCTATTTGGTCATCCTCTACTAGCTTGGACATTAATTGATTTAATCTTTTTTCAAAGACAGACATAAAACGTTTATAATCAGTATTTAAGAGAGAGATGGGGTGATAACAAGAGCATAATTTAGGCTCTTTAAATTGTTTTAAGATGGGGGCAATCACTGCATATTTCCATGAGGGAAAGGCACTTGAATTATTTCTAAGTTCTTGAAATGTTTTAATAGAATCTTTAATGTGTTATCTGGTGATATCTTATATATTTCTAGTATTAAACCATCCATACCTGGAGCTTTGTTATTTTTTATATTTTTGATTTGTTCCTTTAGTTCATTAAAAGATATTGGCCTGTTTAGTTTAATGTTTTGCTGTTCTGTCAATTTCTGGTTTACATTTTTTTAGAATTGTTTTAATCAAATCTTGATTACCTATTTCAATATTAGTTTTATTAACTGCTTCATGATGTTTCCTAAATATTTCTAAGATATCTTTTAAATCTGTTGCACTTTTAAGTTATCATAAAACTATCAACTAACTATATATAGTGACTATGTTTTCCATAAAATTTTGTTTTCATGACAACTTCTAGTATTTCTTAACCTCAGATCAATACAATTAGAACAAAGAATAACAAAAGGAGATAATTGCCCTGAAGTTTGTATGCAACTTCTAATATATGCATATATAGTTATAGTCTATGAAATAAGCTCCAGATTATGAATAAAAGAAAAAAGTAACAATCTCATTAATTTCATATTAAGTATTCCTATTATAGTACAGAGGAAACTTAATTTCAACATATTATCCCATAAACAAATGCACAATTAAATTTTGAATATACATTGATTTTCCTGAGTTAAGGATAAAAAATAGTATACCATTTTTCACAGTCACAACTATCTGAAAATGAGAATAGATCTGTCTGATGATTTAGTAAGTAAGTGATATATTTTTATGTATTGACTTACAAATGACTACATAAGGTAGTGCATATGTTATAAAGCTCAGGAATAAAACACAATGGTAAATCTTTTGAAGCATTTGATAGACACCAAACAATATGTATTTAAGGCGAGAGACTTACTATCCCTTTATAACAATGTTCTATATGTTTATTTTATGTATCAGTATTATGAGAGTTAATAAAACATTTCATTAATTTGGAGAACTGTATCAATCACTAATAACTATCATAACCACAATCTGTATGGTTTAGGCAAAGAATATTGCTAAGAAAATGCTTCTAATTAGATGGAAGAGTTCTCAGTGTTAAATATATTTCACCAATGTTTAGTCATTGTATGAATCAGGTTCAACATTAAAATGAACACTCTGTATAACCAAGACCACACAACACCCTTGTCTTTCAATAATCATACATTACCTGTTATCAATGAGAATTAATATATTTGTAGTATGAGACAAAGTGGAAAACATAACAGTAACTAAAGAACTCCAGTTCATCAAAACATGTAAAGTAATATACCACAGCTACAAAAAATAAGATATATGGGGTCCCTATTAAATAAACAAAAAGTGGAAATGTCAAACAGCCAAATAAACGAAAAGGTCGTTCCTCGATATCGCTATTGTTAGACTGCGGAACAGTGAAGGCTGGAAATTTTGCCCTTTCTTCACTGTAGTGCGAACTTAGAGTTGGTATATATAATTAGCAGGGCCCACAATATTCATTTTGAGGAATGACCTTTTCATTTATTTGGCCGTTCGACATTTCCACTTTTTGTTTATTTAACAGGGATCCGATATATGTAAGTGGAGTGAACATAAGTTACTCAATTTTATTACAATATGTTAAATAAAACCTATTTTATAAATGTTATGAGTATGTAGCACTAATCCCCCAGGTCATATAGTTCAGGTGTTCAAAGTGGACTAATAAAAGAAAAAATATCCCTTGCATATGATATTCTATACTAGCCATGCTTTATTTTTCCCCCTTTCTTTTCCTTTCTTTCTGTCTCCCTTCTTCCTTTTTCTTTTATTTTTTTAAATTTTTTGTTCTTCCTTTCCTTCTTCATTCTTTGTCCTTTCCCTTCTTCCCCTTTCTTCCATCTTTCTTTCTATTTCCTATTCCCCTTTTCTCCCCTTCCTTTCCCCCCTTTTTTCTTTCTCACTTCCTTTTTTCCCCTCTTTCTCTTCCTTTTTGAATGACTGGTAAAAGACTGAAGCATGTGACAAAGGGGAAGGAGCTCACTGTATCTGTTCTCCATAGCTTTCATATTTCCACTGTATTTAAGAGCTAAAGAATTACCAACTAGATCAGGAGCTAAGATATTAGTGATCTCACATCCCTACAACAATAAATAGTGGCAACATACAAGAGAATAACTAAACACTATTCGCTATCTACATGTCAATTCCAAATTATTTGAGAACTGAAATATTCCTGATGTCACACTACTATTGCAAAAGGGTAATGAATATGTCAGCAGACAATATAACCAGCCATCAAAATACTGTTTACTATCCATATGGCATTTCTTTTTTATATGGTTATACCTACTCTGTTATCAGATGTTTGACAAATACAGTCTACTGTTACAAGCATTTCAGAGAGAAAAAAAAAAACAGATACTATATTACCTAATGACCTTACATTATTTCCATGTTTATAGGATCCGGAATGCCTGAGCTGCCATAATATTACTGTAGCAAGCAATAATAGATATAAAGAAGACTTCTTGAATACCTATCAAAATAAATTCCATTTCACAGAAGTTCACTTCTCTTCTTTAATATTAAAGCAGATGTGTAGTTTCTTCTATCACTGCTAAAAACATGAAGGAACTTTTATGCTGCATCAGTCACCATAGAACATCATTATCACTTTGATCTATTGCATTGAATGTTATTTCAGGCATTCATTCTTCCGGGCGGAGGGTTCAAAGGTTAACTAAAACAGTTTGTTGCAGTTACACACAATGTGATCTAACTGAAGATGAGAGTGGAAAGTTTTAAGCTCAAAAGCTACAGCAACTGTGAGCTTTTTCAGTTCTAGCGGGAAGATTCTGATATCGGGAGGCAATAATGAACAGCTCATGCAGAGCACACATCAGAAAGAGCAAACAACAAATAGGGAAGAAAAAGAAAACAAATATATACTATCGCAGCTGTAATATAACATATTCAGGATAGCACAAAGAATCAATTGTACTGCACTCCACCACCCACTTCCACCAGGGAAATAGAAACCATTTTTAAATAGTAATCATTTAAACATGTATCCCACTACCAAAATAAAGAAAGCACTGCATCACTCTATAAATATGTCAGGAGGAAACCATCACTAGTCACGTCAAAGCCTTCTGTCAATCAACTACCCCAAAGATCTCAGTTACCAAATATAATATTTATAAACATGTCAGTTAAATATATTATGACACAATTAACTAGTTGGTTGAATTAATAAGCAAAAGAGAGAAAAGGAAAAATAATTGAGAAGAGTAAGATAGCGGTATAATTAAGTTTTACAGAGAAGGCACAGGAAAACAAAAGAATATACAGCCACTCAGGAACCCTCCATCAGCAAAGTCTATTAACCACAATATCTCATGAAACATTAACATAATTCAATATTTCTATTGTTTTTTTCTTTAAACTTCTTAGAAGATTTATCATTTGTGACTGTTGAACTTTTAGCTTCCTGTTTTTTCACACTAAGTAAAGACAAATCCATTTCCTCAACTTTGCCCAACAGGTTATTTTTTTTTTTGTTTGTTTTGTTTTTTGCAAAGTCCAGAGTATCTTCCACAGTGTTGAATATTTTTTGACCTTCTGATAAAGAGACTTTTCTCCTGGCAGGGAATAAAATTTGTGCTTTAATGTCACATTTCTTCAAATTCTTGATTAAGGGAATACACACTTTTCTTTTAGCCATTACTGCAGTAGTATAATCATTATCAAATCTGACACTTTTCCCATTTATTTAAACTGGGGTTTCTGACCATGCAGCTCTCAAAATAAGATCTTTATCTTGTGTTTACAGACATTTAACAATTATAGACCTTGGAGCTGGTGAATTCTTTGAAGTAGAAATATTTGGCAATCACCTGTGGGCTTTCTCTATTCCAAATGAAAAAGATTCAGGTAAATGTAATGCTTTAGGAAGCCAGTCATTTAAGAATTGAATCATATTATTATCTTCCATTTTATCTGTAATTCCATACATTTTAATATTAGTCCTTCTTGACCTACTTTCTAGGTCTTCCACTTTATCCAATAATAAGTTGTTTTGTTTTAATAAGAAATCTATTTGGGTCTGATTTTCATTTTGTCTTCCATCTATCTCATTAACAGAATCTTCTATAGCTGTTATTTGTTCAGTGTGTTTTGTAATAATTTCCTTTAGTGTATCTATTTGCTTTTTACTTTCTTTCTTCATATTTTCCATAATATTTTTAAGTTATCCATTTTAATGGTGAGATCTTGTATACTGTTTATAATTGTCTACAATTCCTTCTTCATGGAGTTATCATGAAGAGAAGCCTTCAAATGACTCATAGCTGTTTCAGTCTGTAGAACTTCTGATAGGATAAAATCTTAAATAATCCCTTAGTGAAGAAAATTATTTTCAGAAAAGTTACCAAAGTGTTGTAGTACTGAATATAAGCAGACTTATTTCAAGTTTTTAAGCTTAGAATAACAAAATCCTGTCAGAAATAAAGCTTTAAGGCAGAGCTAAAATTCTGTGCTATCTGCTTGGCATCTTAGCCACACCCCTCAGGCTGCATTTTCTGATAAAGATGACTGTACAGAGGCATTTATTCTACTTAATTTAGTTGGGGCAGTGGCTATAGAAAGGGAGCATTCATTTGTGTATGTACCTGCTGTATACAGGAGAAGGGGAAAACCATCATATTATTGTACTGGCTGAGTCAAGGGAGGACCCAGAGTGCTCATAACATAAATTTAGGGGACAAGTGTAACCTCCAGACAAGTTTTACAATGGAAAGGCACTTATTTTACACAAGGGATCAAAAGCCTGATGAAACTTTGGCAGCATATATAACTGACCTGAGAAATAAGAGTAAAAGTGTAGATTTGGTGACTTAAGGGATGAGTTGATAAAGGACAGACGTGTGTGGCATGAAAGATGATGCTGTGAGAAAGATTTTGCTTTGTGACAGTGTTTTAACATTGAATAATAAATAAGACCATTGATATTTGTCAGATAAGCACACAGATATGATTACAAATGAGAACAGCTCTAGAAGGCACAGTAACAAAGCTCATGTTGATAGTATGCAGAATGCTATTAAGAGAAATAGGCTCAAGCATGTGGCAGCAGCTGTAACTCCTGCAGCACTCATTGATAAACTGCAGAACTTTCTAGCAAATCCCCGAAGTCGCACAGCCTCAGTGAAGCATAAGAGTGAGTCAGCAAATGCAAACCATGGGCCCCAACCTAGTTCCATTGCCAGCTTTTGTAATTTTGGTGGAAGAAAACACAAGAGGCCAGCATGTGCAGCTATAAATAATTTAATATATAATAACTAAACTTGAGGCATGAAATGCCACTAAACAAATATAATCTTATTCAAACCGGTTTCGGCTTGACAGCCTTCCTCCATGAAAAAGCATTTTACATCCTTACAGCACTCATGAATATTTATACATACCAGCAACCAATAGAAGAATGGTACGATCCAACCCTAAGGCTGGTGTTTCTATTAGTGTATAATACATATATACAAAAGGTTTTGTCATCAAGATGAGATACTTATAATATCACTTATACATGAAACATAAAACAAAGAGTATAAGTATATATATATATATATATATATATATATATATATATATATATATATATATATAATATACATATAGTAAAAAATAAATATAAAATGAATCTGTGAATATTGTGTTGTAGTGGGGATATATAACACATCATGAGGTCCTCAATACCATAGATATAGGTATATTATAGGGTTGATGAATAGTAATTCACAAAAACAGAAATGCATGGCTAAAGGTAGATCCAAAAAATAAACTAATATGATTAATAAAAATCACATATCTGCTATATATAAGTCTCTGTACCCTAAATAGGTATATATTATGTGGTTATTAAGTAGTAATTCACAAAAACAGGAATGCATGGCTTAAAGTAGATCCAGAGAATAAACTGACATGGTTGGTAAAAGTCACATCTGTTTTATACAACTCTGGCTCCTATGATGTGGCATACATCAGTTACATAATATATGTACAAGAACTATTCCATTGGTAGAACACACAATTGTTCCGATATATTTTAGTTATGGTCCCATTTGATAATAAACACCTCAACTGGCAATGATATGTTCTAGATTATGAAGTTAACTAATTTATAACCGGACCATATAGCCTATAAATTTATGAAAATGTATGGCATAAGCTATTAATATCTTAGGATATATGATTCTTAAATCAATATAATCCCAATTCTTCAGGCTAATTCCGGTATTAACAATCATTTCAAATTATAAATGGTCATTAAGGCCAGGGGGAAAGAGAGCTCCAAGGTGAATAATCCAATATTTCTCTTTGTGGTCCAAAATACTGTGCCACCCCTGTTGATTACTCCTGTCTCCAGTGATTTTATCTATAATCATAAACATAAATTTGGCATTATGATGTTTAGCAGTGTGTCAATACAGAGCATTGGTCTCTTTCTTGTTTCTGATATCACCTTTATGTTCCCCCATCCTAACTCATAGTGAGCGTGATGTTTGCCCAACATAAAATGCTGAGCATTGACATGTTGCCAGGTATATGACCCAACTGCTGCTGCAATTACCAAAAACTCTAAGATGATAGACTCTACTCGTATTAGCACTCGTAAATTGTTTTAATTTACTTACTTGATTACAAGATGTACAGTGGCCACATGGAAAGGTGCCCAATAGTTGGTCTCCAGAGATAGTCATCTGTTTGTAGATGGCTCCCCCACTTTCTTTGCGTTTACAAGGTGAAAATAGTGCTCCTAGGGTTTTGCCCCGTCAATAAGAAAACTGGCATTTTGGACCCAAAACATCTCTGAGATGATCATTGGCTAATAGTATGTTCCAATTTGCATCAAGGGTGCTTCTAATAACATTATGGTTTCTACCATACGTGGTAACAAACCTTAATCAAGATTTGGCATGTCTTGTATTCCAGTAGTGTGTTCCTGTCCTGCTTGTCTGACCATATGCTGGCTGACATAATGTCAAATTGGTGGTATCCCCTGTCCAAAAATCTGTTTTGGAGATCCAATTTGGCTTAATCAAAATCCGTCTTGGAGGAACTAATACGTTTGATCCTGAGAAATTGGGATTTTGGTATGTTGTAAGTCTGGATTGTCCGTCCTTTTTAGCTGTAACACCAAGATTCATGTGGTTACCCAATATGTATATACCAGTCTAGATATCTAGATAGTAATCAATCTTATATAGAGTAAAATATTAGTAGTGTATATGTGGATTACCCAAGAGAATGGCCTAGTACACAAAGAATTCACTCCTTCAGATGGGGTATTCCCTAATGTTGTTAAAACCTAGATATGATAGTTAAACTCTTATAGTTCTTAAATTCACTGAGTAATTCAACCGACTCAATAGGTTATGACATAAGTTAAATAAGCATCCAATATAGTTTTATGGTCAGGTGATCAATGACAAAGACAAGACTTAATATAACCTACGGTAAACTGTTATCCAAATAGATAACCATATCAACGCAGCTGTTTAGCTTATATACCAAGAATTGCACAATCAAGAAAATAATGATTTAGTCCTGGATGTGAAATTTTGAAGATGTGACACACTTCAGACTGCATATTCATCAATATCACTGCTAAATTGACCAATCGAGCAATATGCTAATAATATTCATTTTAGACAATATATGATGTTGCGTATGCAGTAGCCCACACATAAATCCCTATCACATACAAAACCATAAGACATAATGAGAATAAGCATAGGTTATCATAGGATAAATATCATATAACTGTTTACTTATAACCCAATTCTTTTGGTATAATACATACAAGATAGTTGAATTCTTCAATATTCAGTTTGGTCCGCAGTTGTTCCGGAATCTAGTTGAGTTATATGCACATATAGCACATAAAAAACCCAAAATGGTATTAGACACAAAATTACTGCTCAATGATTGTCTTGTTGTTCAAAAATAATGTTGAATGACCCAACCTATTTTCAAACCTGTAATTATAATTTTACAACTTTGTAAGGTCACACACAGACCCCGTACCTAATAGAGTCAATCAGAAAGGAAATCCTAGTTCTGAATAGATATCTATACATTTTGACACCCTGGAAGCTGTATACTCTTGATATAACACTGCTAAATCAACCACGAGTATAAACAATGTACTATGTATATTTCTTTCAATATTGACCACTAATAATATTATTTATAAAGTGGCCCACACTTAGCCCTTTATCACAAACATAAGGTATGTTGAAAATATTCAAAATATTATCATAGGTAGGTATCATATAGTTGTTTGTTATAGCAATAACCATTTCCTATAGTATATATAGAGAAAAATTTGGTTTCTCAATATTATATCCAGTGCACAATTGTTTGGAACCCAGTAAGTCATATATTATGCACATATGCAGGTAGCTCAAATGAAATTATTCACATGTCACAACCCTATCATTACCATTTCCTTGATTATGGTGTAAAATATCCCAAACAGATTTTCAAACCCATATATAATCAAATGATTTCAAGAGAACAACTTGGCGAAGTAATACACACTCACAGTACCTGAGTAAAAGCCCAAAAATCCACAGTCCCAGAGTTGTTTGTTCACAACTTGCCAAAGTTTATGAAAACACTTTGTTGGAATCACAAACCAATGCCAAAATCCATTAATGTCCAAACATTGCCAAAAGTTAAGGATGTTATTCGACACACAAAGTCCCAAGACGTTGTAATCCCTCTTGCATTTACATAGATCCAAAACGTATGTTAGATATCTGTTATAGACAAAGTTTAGATCTCTGCGTGATGTCGACAATGTTGCTTGCTGTGAACAAAAATAAACAAAAGAAAGATGGCCGCCCCGTCATCAAAATGTTGTCTGGCGTTCTTTTCCAATACACCAAAATGTCCCATATAAATGCTTGTCTTGCTAGAATAAACCAAAAAAATAATGAAAATAATTAGAAACGAACCTCCGATAGCTTGTTGGTCCCACAGTCAACTTGTAATGTTGTTGCCAAAACGCCAACACTCTGATGTCAGTTGAGTAAACAAACAATAAGTCCCTTATGATAAATAATAATATCCAAAAACACACAAGCTCGATGCCGATAATTAGATGTCCATATTTTCCAATGGTTGGTGGTGTAAAGTATAGAGGGAAGGAATCCTCCTTCTACCGATAGTAAAGAGCTACAGTCCAACAGCAAAGTCCAAACCGAACAGTGTGAACCCCACGCCTCGCCAGTATGGTATGCCCAGCCAAACCAATATAGAAGAAAACACAAGAGACCAGCATGTGCAGCTATAAATAATTTAATATATAATAACTAAACTTGAGTCATGAAATGCCACTAAACAAATATAATCTTATTCTTATATATATATATATATATATATATATATATATATATATATATAATATGTGATTTTTATTAATCATATTAGTTTATTTTTTTAGCCATGTATTTCTGTTTTGTGAATTACTATTCAACAACCCTATAATATACATATATCTATGGTATATAGGGACCTCATGATGTGTTATATATATAACCCACATTACAAATATTTATTCATTTATTATATATATATTTATATATATATATATATGGTTCACACTGGTTGACTGGTTGTATATATCTAATATACATTTTGGATCTATGTAAATGCAAGAGGGATTACAACATCTGTACTGTGAGTGTGTATTACTTCGCCAAGTTGTTCTCTTGAAATCATTTGATTATATATGGGTTCGAAAATCTGTTTGGGATATTTTACACCATATTCAAGGAAATGGTAACGATAGGGTTGTGACATGTGAATAATTTCATTTGAGCTACCTGCATATGTGCATAATATATGACTTACTGGGTTCCGAACAATTGTGGACTGGATATAATATTGAGAAACCAAATCTTTCTCTATATATACTATAGGAAATGGTTATTGCTATAACAAACAACTATATGATACCTACCTATGATAATTTTTTGAATATTTTCAACATACCTTATGTATGTGATAAAGGGCTAAGTGTGGGCCACTTTATAAATAATATTATTAGTGGTCAATATTGAAAGAAATATACATAGTACATTGTTTATACTCGTGGTTGATTTAGCAGTGTTATATCAAGAGTATACAGCTTCCAGGGTGTCAAAATTTATAGATATCTATTCAGAACTAGGATTTCCTTTCTGATTGACTCTATTAGGTATCTGTGTGTGACCTTACAAAGTTGTAATATTATAATTACAGGTTTGAAAACAGGTTGGGTTATTCAACATTATTTTTGAACAACAAGACAATCATTGAGCATTGAGATACTTGAGCAGTAATTTTGTGTCTAATACCATTTTGGGTTTTTTTATGTGCTATATGTGCATATAACTCAACTAAATTCCGGAACAACTGTGGACCAAACTGAATATTGAAGAATTCAACTATCTTGTATGTATTATACCAAAAAAATTGGGTTATAAGTAAACAGTTATGTGATAAACCTATGCTTATTCTCATTATATCTTATGGTTTTGTATGTGATAGGGATTTATGTGTGGGCTACTGCATACGCAACATCATATATTGTCTAAAATGAATATTATTAGCACATTTAGCAGTGATATTGATGAATATGCAGTTTGAAGTGTGTCACATCTTCAAAATTTCACATCCAGGACTAAATCATTATTTTCTTGATTGTGCAATTCTTGGTATATAAGCTAAACAGCTGTGTTGATATGGTTATCTATTTGGATAACAGTTTACCGTAGGTTATATTAAGTCTTGTCTTTGTCATTGATCACCTGACCATAAAACTATATTGGATGCTTATTTAACTTATGTCATAACCTATTGAGTCGGTTGAATTACTCAGTGAATTTAAGAACTATAAGAGTTTAACTATCATATCTAGGTTTTAACAACATTAGGGAATACCCCATCTGAAGGAGTGAATTTTTTGTGTACTAGGCCATTCTCTTGGGTAATCCACATATACACTACTAATATTTTACTCTATATAAGATTGATTACTATCTAGATATCTAGACTGGTATATACATATTGGGTAACCACATGAATCTTGGTGCTACAGCTAAAAAGGACGGACAATCCAGACCTACAAGACTGGTGACTATTTGATTATTCAGTCCATTAGGATATAGCACTTACAGCTTCACACATATGTATATTGGTTCAAGTGCTAAAATATCAGGGATAGGACCAACATATGTTTTGAAATCTACTGTTTGTTTATATATGGTGGAACTATAAAAACTGGAGTATATATAATAAGTCAACTCATCATTGAAACTTTGAGTAATTGTTTATAGACAATTTTTATGACTTAATGTCACACCTATTGTCAAATATTTATGACAACTGACATTAATATTATTGTCATGTGTTTTTGATTTGGCCTGGCAATTTTCTGGTTCTGCCCCTAGCCAAACACCTATTACTTACATCATTGGGTTTTTTAGACCCTGGCAGCCGAGGTATACCCTATCTAGATTCGGTTTTTTTTGGAGTACTGTTATAGTACTGTTGGGCACAACCCTTTGGACAGTCTGATCAGTTTACCAGAATTCAGTCCATTTGTCCCATTGTTCTTGGTTTCTGGATCATACTTTCAAATATGGATTTGGATAATATCTTCCAAGGATTATGTGCTGATCGAGACGATATAGGAGTGTTTGGTGTAGACCACGTCTCAAGCAATAATCCAAATAATCCAAATATTAAAATATCCGATGGATGTGATTTGGCTTTTCAGAATCTTAGCAAGTGTTTAAAAAAGCTTAGAGCCAACATTTGGCATTTGAGATGGTTTTGTGCATATATTCATAAGGACATGGCCCCTAGAGGTCTCAGGATAAGATTGCAGCCCATGGTTAGTAGATCTGAAGAGAGACTAACCGCAGAATGGAATTAGGCATTGCAAGAAGGATCTATGATGTTTGTTAAAATTTTGGCCTCCTATTATGAAAGAATTATTGATACAAATCTATCAGAAGTCAAAACTATATGTGAGGAATGTAAAAAATATCAGTCACTCTCCACATATGAAAGCTTTGTGGTCAGGCTGTCCAAAGAATTGGCCTGTTATGAGAAAATAACCAAAGATAGAAAAATTAAAAAATTTAATAAGGATATCACGGACTATAAAAGGGGACGTCCATTTGACACCCATAGAACTGTCAGATTTATGGATACGAATCAAGGATTGACAAGGGGCAGAACCAGAAAAAGACCCAGGTCCATACTGAAACACAATGATAAATCTCTGGCCAGTACCTCGGGGGAGGAATCCTCCTACACCGATAGTGAGAGTGTTCAGTTCCAAGAGTCACCAATGCAAAAAAGGTCCAACTCCACACTCCCTTTAGAAGGGGGAAAAAGGCGGCGGGGTGGCCGCAAACATAAATAGGGGAAGCAGAACAGACTCAGTGGAGGGATTGATAGAAACCCTATTGAGACAATAGAACCCGAATACGAAAATGTGTTAAATTTGTCTGATGTTATTTTGACTGACGAACAAGAGCAGTTAAGAATAAAGGTTTGGGATTTGTACCAAGTTTCTTTTGTGATGAATACAATATTGTGTCTGATGTTATGGATTTTTGCCATAACCTTAATCTTAAAATATTTTTTTCAGATCAAACCTCCCAAATATCTCAAGGATCTAATGATTTCAAATTTCATAAATCTCAATTTCAACCTCCAATGAACAAACATGTGTCCAATTTTCAACAATCAGTTTTAAGGGATCTACATTTTCCACAGTTTGAATCACGTATCATGGGTCAAAATATTACCACATCCGAAAAAATGGCTTTAGCCGAATTAAGAAACAATCACAACATAGCAATACTACTGGCTGATAAAGGAGGGGCGGTTGTGATCCTGAATATGAGTTATTATCTCAAGGAAAGCTTGGAACAATTATCGGATACTAAATGCTATATGCATATGTCTATAGATCCCACTATTAATTTTAAAAAAGAAATTGACACATTTTTGAACTTGGCTGTGGAAGAAGGCATTATTACCCAAAACACGGCAAAACATCTCACAGTGATGGACCCTCAGAAACAAATTCTGTACCTGCTTCCCAAAATTTATAAATCTATTTCCAAACCACCAGGCAGACCTATTGTATCAGGCATTGGCTCACTTACAGAACCACTCTCCATGTTTTTGACACAACAACTTAAACCATTATTGAAAGAGGTTAAGGCCAGAATACAGGACATGACTCAGTTCTTACAAATCATACAAGATACTCAATTGGAACCACATTGGCTCATGTGCACGTTGGATGTAAAATCATTGTATACTAGCATACCCCATTGGGCCGGGTTGCAGGCTCTACAATATTGGTTAGAACATGCCAACCTATATCCAGCAGGCCTCAATACATTGATCATCTGCATGGCTGAACATGTGCTTAATAAAAATGTTTTTTACTTTCAAGGAGAATGCTACTGGTAACTTCAAGGTACTGCTATGGGGGCATCTTTTGCCCCCATATACGCTGATCTATTTATGGCATACTTAGAAGAATGTCTGATATATAATCCACTCCATAACATATGTATGGTAGAAATTGATATATGGTGCAGATACCTAGATGATTGTTGGATGGTGTGGCGTGCTGATCCTATATATCTACAGGAGTTTGTGGAATATCTCAATAGTAACATTTGGGGCATACAATTCACTATAACATACAACTCCAAAAACATCAATTTCTTGGATGTAACAGTCTATAGGAATAATGATTATACATTGAGTACTAAAATTCATAGGAAATATCCACAATACAACACTTTACTCCATGCATCTAGTATGCATCCATGCCACTACATCCGCAACATACCAAAATCCCAATTTCTCAGGATCAAACGTATTAGTTCCTCCAAGAGGGATTTTGATGAAGCCAAAGTGGATCTCCAAAACAGATTTTTGGACAGGGGATACCACCAATTTGACATTATGTCAGCCAGCATATGGTCAGACAAGCAGGACAGGAACACAGTACTGGAATACAAGACACACCAAATGACAAAGCAAGAATCTTCATTAAGTTTTGTTACCACATATGGTAGAAACCATAATGTTATTAGAAGTACCCTTGATGCAAATTGGAACATACTATTAGCCAATGATCATCTCAGAGATGTTTTGGGCCCAAAATGCCAGTTTTTTTATAGACGGGGCAAAACCCTAGAAGTACTATTTTCACATTATAAACACAAAGAAAGTGGGGGAGCCATCTACAAACAGATGACTATCTCTGGAGACCAACTATTGGGCACCTTTCCATGTGGCCATTGTACATCTTGTAATCAAGTAAGTAAATTAAAACAATTTACGAGTTCTAATACGAGTAGAGTCTATGATCTTAGAGTTTTTGATAATTGCAGCAGCAGTTGGGTCATATACCTGGCAACATGTCAATGCTCAGCATTTTATGTTGGGCAAACATCACGCTCACTATGAGTTAGGATGGGGGAACATAAAGGTGATATCAGAAACAAGAAAGAGACCAATGCTCTGTATCGACACACTGCTAAACATCATAATGCCAAATTTATGTTTATGATTATAGATAAAATCACTGGAGATAGGAGTAATCAACAGGGGTGGCACAGTATTTTGGACCACAAAGAGAAATATTGGATTATTCACCTTGGAGCTCTCTTTCCCCCTGGCGTGGCACAGTATTTTGGACCACAAAGAGAAATATTGGATTATTCACCTTGGAGCTCTCTTTCCCCCTGGCCTTAATGACCATTTATAATTTGGAATGATTGTTAATACCGGAATTAGCCTGAAGAATTGGGATTATATTGATTTAAGAATCATATATCCTAAGATATTAATAGCTTATGCCATACATTTTCATAAATTTATAGGCTATATGGTCCGGTTATAAATTAGTTAACTTCATAATCTAGAACATATCATTGCCAGTTGAGGTGTTTATTATCAAATGGGACCATAACTAAAAAATATCGGAACAATTGTGTGTTCTACCAATGGAATAGTTCTTGTACATATATTATGTAACTGATGTATGCCACATCATAGGAGCCAGAGTTATATAAAACAGATGTGACTTTTACCAACCATGTCAGTTTATTAAAAAACACACCAAACAGCCAGTAAATAGCAGCAATTTCTCCTTATATTTCCAAGACCTGGTACCTCGGCATCTCGCCTTCAATGGGTGACCCATTGAAGGCGAGATGCCGAGGTACCAGGTCTTGGAAATATAAGGAGAAATTGCTGCTATTTACTGGCTGTTTGGTGTGTTTTTTATTACATTTTTGTGTTGTTTGATTACTACATGTCAGTTTATTCTCTGGATCTACTTTAAGCCATGCATTCCTGTTTTTGTGAATTACTACTTAATAACCACATAATATATACCTATTTATGGTACGGAAACTTATAGATAGCAGATATGTGATTTTTATTAATCATATTAGTTTATTTTTTGGATCTACCTTTAGCCATGCATTTCTGTTTTTGTGAATTACTATTCAACAACCCTATAATATACCTATATCTATGGTACTGAGGACCTCATGATGTGTTATATATCCCCACTACAACACAATATTCACAGATTCATTTTATATTTATTTTTTACTATATGTATATATTATATATATATATATATATATATATATATATATATATATAGATATATATACTTATACTCTTTGTTTTATGTTTCATGTATAAGTGATATTATAAGTATCTCATCTTGATGACGAAACCTTTTGTATATATGTATTATACACTAATAGAAACACCAGCCTTAGGGTTGGATCGTACCATTCTTCTATTGGTTGCTGTTATGTATAAATATTCATGAGTGCTGTAAGGATGTAAAATGCTTTTTCACTGAGGAAGGCTGTCAAGCCGAAACCAGTTTGAATAAGATTATATTTGTTTAGTGGCATTTCATGCCTCAAGTTTAGTTATTATATATTAAATTATTTATAGCTGCACATGCTGGCCTCTTGTGTTTTCTTCTATATTGGTTTGGCCGGGCATACCGTACTGGCGAGGCGTGGGGTTCACACTGTAATTTTGGTGGAAGACATGAATCTAAAAGGGAAAAATATTTAGCTTTTGGTCAGCAATACTACACATGCAATAAATGGAATCTTTTCAAAAGCTTTTGCAAATCAAAAGGTCCACATTCTTTTATTAAAAGGGAACATTTTAAGAAATGAATTGATCATTTAGACAGTGTCAACTCTACTCTTTATGTTGATGGTGTGTCCGTGCTTCATGAAACGGTCAACGCAGTAGATTTAAAGTCAAAGAATGAAGTATTTTGTACTGATCAGATAAATGGAAAACCCAGAGAGCTCAAAGTTGACACAGGTTCCAAGTGCATTGTTATGTCAACAGAAACATTTGCTAGAGTGTGTAAAGGTGAAAGGCTTGATTTGGCAAGGTGTGCGAAGCTTGTTGCTTATGGAGGTGAAGAAATTCAAACCGAAGGCTCAGTAGTGCTTTCATGTTAGTCTGCTGTTATTTTATGTGGTCAAGAGGCACATCCCGTCATTATTAGGGCTCAGAGACAGGTTGAAAATGGGACTGCTTTCATTTAATAAGGAAGTCCACCAAGTTAGCTTAAAAGACCATTACTCTAATTTTGCCCAACACATATTTTCTACCTATGCTGATCTGTTCCAAGACAAACTAGGCAAACCTCCAGTTGTGTACTCCATGAAGTTAGACCCAGAAATCAGTCCAGTTGTCAGGCCAGCACGCAAAGTTCCAATAGCCATGCAGGACAGAGTCAATGCCAAGTTGGATAAAATGGTGCAACAAGGTGTGATATGTCCAGCTGAAACTCCATCTGAATGGGTATCTTCCATGGTGGTAGCTCATAAGAAAAGCTCAGATGACATCAGAATATGTATTGATCCACAAAATTTGCAAAAAGCACTTAAAAGACCTCATCATCCAATGCACACAGTGGCAGAAGTCGCAGCCTTGATGCCAAATGCTACTTAGATGCAAAGAGTTCATTTTGGCAAATTTAGCTTGACAAAAAAATGATCATGGCTCATTACATTCAGTACTCCGTTTGGCAGATATGGATTTTTGAGAATGCTATTTGAAATAGATTCTGCTTGCAGTGGAACAGTTTTTTTCTGGATATCCTTGTGCTATTGTGGTGGACAACATACTAGTAAAAGGATGTGAGGAGGCAGAGCATGACAGAAACTTCGGAGGCATTCTGGAAAGGGCAAGTTGGGTGAATCTTAGGCTCAACCCACACAAATGCAAATTCAGGCTACGAGAAGTTATTTATATTGGTCATTTATTTGCAAGTGCAGGCTTACGACCAGACCCTTCAAAACAAGCATTCTCAAGATGCCAGCTCCAGCCAATGTTCAAGTCCTGCAACATTTTATTGGCATGGTCAACAACCTAGGCAAGTTCATTCCAGACTTGAGCCAACTTTCAGCACCACTCAAAGAGCTGACACATAAAGATGTATCCTGGTCTTGGTTAGAGCAACACCAAAGAGCATTTGATGTCCTGAAACAGAGAATTGCAAGTCCACCAACTCTCATATGCTGTGATGTTCACGACCTGGTTACACTTTCCTGTGATGCTTTGAAATTTGGACTTGGTGCAGTTATTATACAAGAGGATCAGTCTGTTGCCTATGCATCAAGAACTCTTGCCTAAGCTGAGATGCAGTATGCCTGGATCACAAAGGAGCTTTTGGCAGTTGTGTTTGCATGTTCGAAGTTCCATGATTATGTTTATTGTAGAACTATCCTGATCGAAACAGACCACCAACCTTTGGTCACTATCTTAAGAAAGCCAATGCGTTCAGCTCCAGCCAGACTGCAATGTGTGATGCTGAGATTGCAAAAGTGCAATTTCAATCTTGGTTGAAAGAAAGGCAAACTTCTTTATCTTGTTGATACATTATCCAGATCACCTAGAAACACCACAGAACAGCATGAGAATGACAACTTTGATTTTGAAGTAATGTAAGTGAGAAATTTTTCTTCCACATCTTGATGAGCTGAGAGATCACACAGCCACAGATCCAGTTTTACATAGGCTCAATCACTTTATTAATCAAGGATGGTCATCAAAGCAATCTAGTTTACCTCAAGAAGTGCAATTTTATTTTCCATACAGAGATGAGATTTTGACTGAGAAAGGTATCATTATGAAAGGTCCGAAAGTCATTGTTCCAAAGTCTTTGCAACTAGAGTACATTACTATCTTGCATCGTGGTCATCCAGGAACAGAATCTACCAAAAGAAGGGTGACAGGACTAGTATTATGGCCTTCTATTTCACAAAATGTTGAGAGAGAGCACTCATCTTGTTCAGTGTGTACAAGGCCACATCAACAGATGGAACCTCTTCAGTTTAACCAGATTCCAGACCTACCTTGGTCAACAGTGGCTATTCATATCTTTGAGTGGAATGGTAAAATTGTTTGGTGTTAGTGGACTCTTACTCCAATTGGTTCAAGATTGATCTGCTTCCAAACCTAGCATACAATACAGTCACTACTAAAATGAAGCATCATTTTGCTGTACATAGAAGTCCGCATGAAGTTATTTCTGACAGTGGCGTGCAGTTTGCAAGCCAACAGTTGAAAAGATTTGCTGAAGAATAGGACTTTACTCATGTCACAGGTGGTCCAGAGAACCAGCAGTCAAATGGTTTGGCAGAATGCTCAGTTTAAAGTGCAAAACAGTTACTCGAGAAGTCTAAATGAGACAATAATGATGTTTTCCTGAATCTCTTGAATCTCAGAAATGTTCCTCATAATAAACATCTTGGTTCACCTGCTCAGAGACTTCTGCTGAGACAAACCAGAACCACATTTCCAGTCAGTAGTCAATTGTTAGTTCCATGTGTCAAGAACAACAGATGAGTAAAAGTCACTCTGTTGAAGAAACGCCTATCCCAGAAGTCCTACTATGATAAGACCAGCAAACCACTCAATCCATTATGAGAGAGAGAAGTGGTAAGGGTGCAAACATCCAAGTATTATGATCAGATTGGTGTTGTGAAAAATATTGGTCCAGAGCCAAGATCGTACATTGTGGAATCAGAAGGAGCGACCTTTAGGTGGAATCCGAAAGATTTGAGACCGGTGTCATAGCCTGTGAGAAACACTTTTTATGTTAGAGTGAGTTGCCCGGTGTTCCAATTCCAGAGGCAGTTCCAGAGGCCAGAGGACATTCCTGTTTCTGTGATGAATCCAGAAGTTCCTGATAGGAGTTGTGCACCACAGACTGTCCCTGTTGCTAAATTTGGTTATGTTACGAGATATGGTTGAATCTCTAAACGTTGTAGAAGATATAAAGCAACTTTGACATGAACATTGTATTTTGTTTCCAATGTATACGGTAATGCATGCCTATCTCTGATATTGTTTTGCATAAAGGGCAATCTTTTTAAGAGGGAGGATGTAGATCAATATATGTGTATATACCATTAAGAAGCTATCCAGGGGCTTGCACATGTGCATAAACAGTGATCACGTGCAAGTCTGACTGCCATTTTGTAGTTAGCTGTTGAGATGTAAGCATGTATGTATGTAAGCGCTGTCTGTTAACTAGTTTGTTCCTATTTGCTGATGCTGCTATCCATCCTGATGTGTTTATGTATTAAAGCATCTGAACGAAACTCCAAGCCTTCTTGTTATATGTCTTAGAGAGGAAGGAGCGACAGGGTATCATTTAAAACTTGTGCCTGATTTTAGGTTTTTTCCTGCTCTATGACAAGCAATCCGCTTGAATTATGTTTCATGGATCAGTGCCATGCTGATGCTTTAAGTCACAATTTGGTATGTTGTTTGTACCTAAAGTTGTGGAAAAGTTTTCAGACAACCATAATTCTAAAAATACAAAGCTCAGATGTAGGCATTTGGTCTCTCATTTCTTCTCTCTCTCTCTCTCTCTCTCCCTCTCTCTCTCCTCCATTTTTCTTACACACACACACACACACACACACACACACACACACACACACACACACACACACACACACACACACTGACTCTACTGTCTTATTTGTTTTTTTTTTTTATTTTGCACTTGCTAAACAGCAAAGCCGCATTCAACAAGCTTGCATTTGAGGTCCGTGTTTCAAGGCAGCTTGATATGCTGCAGTGAAGTGACAATCTTGCTTTTTACTGAGTTATAACTGTACATTAATACCATTCTTAGAGAATATTTGCCCTACAGCAGGAGCTTGATCTACTTTTTGACAATTATCTAATAATGTATTTGCATTGACTTTAATTAGCACTGCATTTTAAAAGTAATTAGCTGTATTTGTGATGATATTGCTTTGAAGTACAAAGCTAAACTGTAAGTATGAGAAGAAAAGAAATACAAGCAAAGCCAACAGGACATGAGACAAATTACCCACACCCTACTTTTAAATTATCAAAAAAAATAGTATTCATGAATGTATTGTGTTAAGCAATAGTGACCCACTTTTATACAAAGTTAATGTAGCTACAACGATGTTCATAATAATCATATAAATACAAAATATAGTTTAGGCAAAGATAAGTGTGACTCTTGTATCAGGAAACCACACTAAACTGAAAGAAACTATTTAGACAAAGAAATATTACAATACAAAACAAGAAAACAGTTTCAAAAACACGATATAACTGCAAGGTAAATGACTGAAGTAGCTAATTCTACAATTTTCAGAATACAAACACACAATTAAAACAGTATGCCATTACTCTAGCATGGTATTTGTCATATTTGAAGTACATAATATACTGCATGCAGTGCAGCTTAAACAAAAGAACAATTATTTAACATTAAAATACACAGTCACTGATTATGAACTGTATTGTGTCAAAAGCACAGTTAAGCAATTACGTGTCCATATTTAATGTTTCCTATGGTATATGAACTCAGATGATGTTATATTAAGTAAAGTGGTGCAGAGCTTCAAGACCTTTGCATGGGGGTGTGGGAGTTGTACCCCTCACTTCATTCAGGGCTACTGTTTCATCCTATTAGGCATGACTCAGATTTTTAGCACCTATATAAGTTACAAAACTAGCCCATTGTTCAGGCAACTTTAATCAAGTCCATTCCATAAGTACAAATACAGAAGAAAAAGCTAACAAATCTTCCATGGAGGATATACGTTTGAATGTACTTCACAGCACAACAGTATGACATAGGAGTACATCACTAAAATGGTATGGGGACCAGAATACCTACCTGGTAAAAAATAAGTAAAATGTAAATAAGTGAATATAAATGGGTAGTTGCAATTCATCTGTACTCAGTTGTACATGTGTCTGAGTGCCTATATCTATATAGATAGATATACGTAATCAGATGTATGGGGGTTGTACCCCCACACAATCTGTAACTGATTGTAGCACCTTAAAGTAAGAAAACAAGTGAAATATTTAATATTGTTCAACCATGTTTGAGGAAATACTTTGGGATAACCTTGGAGATAGTTTATTCTTTTCTAGTATTTGTTCAGGAAACAGTCATTCACTGTGAAATACATTGAATGATTCTTTATCTAAACTTTTTGGGACTTTTTTCTCATATACTTTATATTTCTTTATTTTGATTCATTTTTTAAATTATGTATGGGTATTATGATTTAGGTATTCAACTCTTTTCATTCAAATATTATCCAAAATGGCTATTAATCATGCACTCATTGGATGATAGAATAATCTTCCACTTCAGATAAGGCAATTAAATGAATGCCTTAAATTCAACAGCACAGAGAAACCTGGACACTGGAAATGCTAACTATTTATTTCAATACCACAAAGCTTTTGGGTTTGCACCCCTTGTCACTGAAACTTTGTGGTATTGAAATAAATAGTTAGTGTTTCCAGTATCCGGATTTCTGTGTTCTGTTGGATTTCTCACAAATTTTTTGGACCTGGTTAACCAGTGCATTTGATCCTTTTGCTCATGGCTACCTTAAATTCAACACCATGTGATAGGTATGCACTTGAACTGACTAATAGGTTCATAGGCTCATAGGTTGGTACTAGGGCCTATTCAAGCCTAGCCATAACAATTCCTTGGCTATTTCTTCCCACAGTATTTACTTCCCTGGACTCCTGTCTAGCAGGGTCACTTGTCTGGAGCTTGATTTGGAGTCAGCTACGTTTACATTGTAGGTTCTGTCAGTAAACCAGTTGGCAACCCATTGACTGACGTAATGCGCAGCTTAGTAAGTGTATCTATTATTCCAGAGTGGAGGATGGTGTTGAAGGCCTTGGCGAGGTCCAGATAGGCTGTGTGGACCACCTTACCCTTATCCATGGCTCTGGAGACTGATTAGAAGAAGTCAATCAGGTTCAGGAGACAAAAATGACCCTTTATGAACCCAAACTGCGTGGGGTCCAGTGTTTAAAGGTTGCCAATGTCTTTGTTTATAAGATCCCTGATAATATGTTCCATGGCCTTGCTGATCAGGTTCGTCAAACTGATGGGGCGGTAGTTCCCAGGATCCAAGGTGGATCCCCCCTTATGGAGTGGGATAATTGTAGCTGTGTGCCACTCAGTGGGCATGAAGCCTGAGGTGAGGCTATGATTAAACATGACAGTTAGGTGAGGTGCCAGTTCATTTTGTAGTTCATGTAGTACACAGCCTGGGATGTCATCTGGTCCCATGGATGCTGTATTCTTAGCTTTGGAGAATACGTTTTTTACCTGAGTGGCCATTATTACTGGAATTTGGCAATCTTTTGTTATTGAGATGGGCCATTTAGGGGGTGAGACGGGGTGACATTTGCACTGAATCGATCTGCCAGGATACTGGCAATATTCTTGGGATCAGTATATTTAATGCCATTCTGTTGTAGCACATAGGTTCATAGGTTGGTACTAGGCTATCGGCCCTAGGGCCTATGCAAGCCTAGCCATAACAATTCCCTGGCTATTTCTTCCTACATTATTTACTTCCTGGACCCCTGTCTAGCAGGGTGACTGATGTGATCCCTAGGGTGAATTTCCTTTCTCCCATCCAATCGTCAAGGTTTCTTTTGAAGAGGGCCAAAGAGGTGCTCTGCTTGACATGTATGGATAGTCTATTCCAGAGTCTGGGGAGTCTCTGGGTCAGGAACCTATCCCTCCAGCATGTTTTGTTTATTGTGATGACAAGGTTTAGATTCCTGGAGCATGTGTCTCTAAGGAATTGGGATTTCTTTAAGTGTAGCATGTCCAACAGCTCTGGGTTTGACATGGCCTTGCATGTTAAGCAGAGATCGCCTCTGAGTAGACAATATGCGACAGAGTATAGCTGAAGTTTTTTAAGGCGGTCAGCATAGGGTATTTGCTTTAGGCTTGTGATTTTTTTTAGTGAGGTATTTCTACAGCCTTTCCAGTTCTTGCAGGTGTCTTGAGAGTTACATACCAAACGGGGAGTTGTATTCTGTAATGGGTCTAATGAGGGATGAGTATAGTGGGACAATAACCTCCTTTTTTCTAGATGAAAAGCCCTTAGTGATGAGGTGTGCCACATAGAAGGATTTCCCAACTGTTGTGGCAATGTGGTTATCAAAGATGAGACCACTGTCCACCTGTTTCCCTGAGCCTCTTATCACACTTTCAGTGTTTAGTGTACTGCAACCTATGTGGTGATTCATGGGTACATGTTTTTTTCCCAAAGGAGATAATTATACATTTCTTGGCATTGAGCTTGAGCCCATGGCTCTGGCACCAAGCATCTGTTTCTGTAAGGCCCTTTTGTACAGTATCCACATCATTTTGAGATTTAATAATGGCTCCCAGTTTGCAGTCATCTGTGAACTTTGTTAGCCAGAGTCCCTTAGTATTGGCCTGTACTTCAGAGAATTAGATGCCAAACAAGAGTGGTCACAGGACTAAACCCTGAGGTACTCCACTTGTTACTTGTCTGGAGCTGGATTTGGAGTCAGCTACTTTTACAGTGTGGGTTCTGTCAGTAAGCCAGTTGGCAACCCATAGAGTAATGTAGGGTTTAATGCCCAGCTTAGTAAGTTTATCTATGATTCCAGAGTGGGGGATGGTGTCAAATGCCTTGACGAGGTCCAGATAGGGGTTGTGGACTTCCTTACCCTCATCCACAGCTCTGGAGACTGATTCAAAGAAGTCAATCAGGTTCAGGAGACAAGATCGGCCCTTCACGAACCCAAAGTGGGTGGGGTCCCAGTGTTTGACGGTTGCCAATGTCTTTGTTTATAAGTTCCATGATAATACATTCCATGGCCTTGCAGATCAGGCTCATCAGACTGATGGGGCGGTAGTTCCTGGTATCAAAGATGGATCCCCCTTGTGAAGTGGGATACCTGTAGCTGTGCGCCACTCAGTGGGCATGAAGCCTGAGGTGAGGCTATGATTAAACATGACACTGAGGTGAGGTGCCAGTTCATTTTGTAGTTCATGTAGTACACAGTCCGGGATGTCATCTGGTCCCATGGATGCTGTATTCTTAGCTTTGGAGAGTGCGTTTTTTTACCTGTGTGGCCATTATTAATGGAATTTGGCAATCTTCCGGTATTGAGATGGGCAATTTAGGGGTGAGAGGGGGTGAAATTGGCACTGAATCATTCTGCCAGAATATTGGCAATATCCTTGGGATGAGTATATTTAATGCCATTCTGTCATAGCTCAGAGCAGATCTGAACATTGCCATTTAAATTCTTGACATAGTTATAAAATGCCTTGTGGTTGTCTTTGGAATCTTTGGCAATTTTATTTTTGTAACTAGCTTTGGAGGATTTTATGAGGGATCTCTGCTTCTTACTGAGGCTGGTAAGGGAGTTTTTTGCATCCTGGGATTTTCTTCTTTTCTGCAAGTTTCTTCCTTTTGTTGTAAAGTTTGTTTATGGCAGGGGACCACCAGATTGGCATCATTTTTTTGGAGGAGAGCATCTTGGTTCTATTTGGGATGGCACGATTCATGCATGAGTGTATGTGGTCATACAGTGCCTTAGTGTAGGACTCAGCAGTTGAACTTTCAGTTTTCGTCTGCATGGGTGTCTTGAAGTTTGTCACTTCTGACTTGAGTAGCATGAAGTTGGCTTTGGAGAAGTTTTTTATGGATGTTTCCTTACTGGGGGGTGGGGTTGGGATGTGGATGTTAAGGGTGATTAGCTTATGGTCTGACCTGACAAATGAGGGGGTGACCATAGGTGTGGAGCATCGATTTCCCATGTTGGTAATGACCAGGTCTAGGATATTGGAGCCCCTGGTGGGACAATTGATTAGTTGATCCAGGGCGTTGGAATTTATGAATTCCAAGAACTGCTGGGCAAAGGTGTTGGTACGAGTAGTTTTCCCAGTAAATGGCAGGGTAGTTGAAGTCACCCAGTATTAGGATGTTTGGTTGTATCTTAATATTTTTCAGTATGTTTAGAAAGGTGTAGTGAAAATCTTGAGTCATGGTGAGGGATCTGTAGCAAGCTACAGTTTGGATTGCAGTCTTACCTAGTGTTAGTTGCACCTGGAGAATTTCAGACGCATTGTGTTGGGCAACTAGCCTGGTGGTGTGAATATCCTTGGTGAATATGGACACTCCTCCACCTTTAGTGTTTTGATCCTGGTTTGCTGGACGAAAAGTGTGATAAGAGTTGTAGCCTGGTATTGCAGGGGTGCTCTCTGGAGCCTTGAACCAGGTCTCAGTTACTGCACAGATATCGATGTTCTCCATTTTTAGGAGTGCCTCAAGATGGTGCATTTTGAGGTTTAGACTTCTAGCATTGAGTAGCATTACCTTCAGATTTTGCCTGCTTGTACCTGTTACGGTGGTGGTTTTGTCCTTTGAACTTTGCCTAAAAAAGGCACTATAGGGGTGGCAAGAGCCTTAGCCAGTAACCTGAATCCCAGGGGCGACAGGTGCAGACCATTTCTGGCAAAGTATCGTGGTCTGTCGATGATGTCATCCCAGGCAGACAGATACTGGATCCCCTTTGAATGACACCAGAAGCTTAGCCAATTGTTGAAGTCAATCATTTTGTCCATATATTGTGGTATCATTCTGGGCGAAGGCAGGATGCTACTCAGGGCTAGGGTTATACCTGCCTGGGCCACATGATCTGAGAGCTCTTTCATGTCTCTTTTCATGTAGTCCAGGGAGGTACATCTCAAGTCCTTCACTCCAACATGGACAATGACAGAGTCATATTTGTACTTGTTGTGGAGAGACTTGAGTGCATGTGTTATGTGGTGGATCCTGGCACTAGACAGGCAGCTGACTGTAATTTTCTCCTTGTTGAGCCTGGTGAGTGGGACATCAGTGTGCCTGACTATAGAGTCACCTATGACTAAAGTGTTAGGTACATTGTCTTGCCTTAGGGGCTGTTGCTGGGTGGCACACTGGTGTTGTGAGCTATGTGACACTTTGGTTGTGATGGGTGTTTGTTTGCATTTCATCTTCGGAGGTCCTTGTTGCTTGGGCAGGTTACAGTTAAGGGCCTCCGCATATGTGGATTTAGTGTTGCTATGTGTGAGTGTTGGTGGTGTGGGTTTAGAAGGGCTATGTGTTGCTTGAGGTGTAGTGTGGGTGTTAACCTTCTCCTCTAGACTGTCTAGAACAATCTTGGGAGGAGAGAGCTTTGCTTCCAGTTTGGCTATGTAAGTGCATCTCTCACAGGTTGTAGTGTTGGGTGGTAGGAGGAGAGGGTTGTCTGTGTACATGAGACAATTGTTGCATTGCCCCAGTATGCCCAAATTCACCAAGTGGACAGGAGAAATCACCGGAAGCTGACCCTTGGTCATGCCTGGTTTGGTGCTTTTTTTATAGAGTACAGGAGCTGTTTTCCCTTACCTTAGCAAGCTACTTTGCAATTATAGGCTGTTTAGTGCCTATGATTAATGTCTCCTTATTAACAAGGAGTGTTGAGTGCTTGTATCAGTTTAAGGCTTCCTAGTGCTCTCCAGCAGGTATTAGAGCAAGTGCTAGTCACAGGGATGCTTAAAGGTAAGATGAAAAAAAATGTTTATCTTAAACACTGCAGTGTGCACTAGAGAAGTTAAATGTGAAAGTAGGTAACTTAAGTTTTTACCTGTATAAAAAGTTAAGTTTTAGTGGGGAGTCACTATTTTTAAAACAGCAAGATAGATTGAAAGGGGGTGGTCACTTTTTTATTCTGGTACTATGGAATGCAGTAGGATGGCCAATAAATTTAAATAGTTGAAGGGGAGTGATTTCATAAAATGATAATTTTGTGCTTACTCACACAAGCCAGTGAAAGCAGAGAGGAAATGAGATATATGGTCAAATTAACACAAAAGGCAGGCAACTAGAAAGACAGTGGTATTTAAGAACAGAATAGTAACGGGATGGGTGGGTGGGAAATAATTTCTGCTTGACTCACAAAAGACAGAGCTGTGGTCTCTTTTGAAGTTTTAATATGCAGTTAAAAGCAGACTACAAGTAAAACACAAGGTAAAGAAAACAAATCACAGTATTCAAAATATAAAAAGGCAATAAAGTAATACAAAATACAACAAATAAAACAAACTAACATTTCCTTTACAGAAAAGTGTAGCAGAGTCTGGGTGAGCCTTTCCTAGTAAAGCTTTGAAATGTTTTATTTTACCCCTTAAATAGAAGGTTTAATTTCTAGCTTCACCCTCTCAGTTCACAAACGATTAAAAACTTATATTGTTGGAATAACAAATCAAATTATTTTATTATTCATTCTGTACTGATTTTATCTTACATATTTTTATATGTTTATTTTTATGTAACATTATAGTATGTTTTTATTATGGTTTTAGCTTACATATGCTTTTAGGTATATGTATGGTCTGATGGGTATGTGTCTTTAACTTTGTGGGAGTGTAATTAATCAATTAACCTGGGAGTATTATAAAGGGAAGTGGTTTCAGCATGATGTGTTAGTTCTGATGAAGTCTGTACAAGTTCAAGACGAAACCTAGGTCAACTTGTCTACAATTGTGAATTGTGTGTCGAATAAATGGTATATTTGAGAAGTTCCTTGGTTGGACTGATTTGGACTGATCGAGTTTCCGTGTAAGAATATTGGTTCTTCAGTTTATCTGGATTTTTGGTTTGGCATCATGGAATCTGGGGCGGCCAATTCAGACATCATGGAGCTATTACTCAAAATTAATGATCAATTGTCTGAGCATACGGAGCAAATCAAAACTTTGGTGGAGCAAGAACAGGCATCATCCCTGGGCTCCCCCAAAAATCTGGGTAGTCTAGGTAGTCTGGGCTTACCGTTAACACAGCCTACTCCCACAACAAGTAATAAGTCTGTTAATAAGGAGGCGAATGCCAATGTACATGTCAATGTACAGACCGGTAAGAGAAATGTTTTAGCAGCTAGTGGTTTTATGGAAAATCATTTGGATAAAATGCAGTGGAAAAATCTAAAATTTGATTTTCAAAATGGTTCAAATAGTCATAAAACAGGCTCAAAAGTTAACTTGACTTTAGTAGAACAATTAAAAAGTTTTGAAAAGAAATTGCATACTATGAAAAAGCTCCAGTTAGAAAATGGATATTTGAGTAGGAATATTGAACTAGAACTAGTGCCTCGGGGACTAAGATTATGGAGATACCCAAATGGTATTTCTGGGAACGAGGCAATGATCCAGGAAGTACACAAGCTTTTTGATCAAACAGGGTTGGAGTTAATGAGAATAATGATAAAATACAATGATGAAGTTATAGCTCATTTAATGAATGAATTGGAGCAGGACAATGACACTATACTAAGCGATTTGAATTTCGAGCATTATTTAACCAATTATCAAAACATTTTAAATACAGTTGAAAATGACTGTTATACTATATTCCAAAGGAAAACACGTAAACTACAGAGGGATACTGACGGATATCGTAATCAGAAGGTGTATCCCTTGTCTAAGGGTAATCGTAATTACATGGAATCAGCAACTGGTAATCCAAATGAAAAAGAAGGGGAAATGATGTCATCATGAAGGGACGGGCATCTCCAGCATGACAAACATGCTATGGAAGAGGGTCCGAGGTGTTCTGAACGGTTGCGTAACCGAGAAGGGAATTACTCACAATGGATGAGAGAGGAGACTGAGAGACACGTGGACTAGGGAGCCAGACCTAAGAAATGGGGTCCGCAACGAAAACAGCACGAGGATTTTCGCCAGGACTGGAGATAGAAGCATCAGGTGGTTTGGCCCATATGACGGTTCGGTCGAGAACATCAAGTGTGGGTGGTAAAATTGAAGACAAACTACGTTTAGGGAACATTGGCGAGTTAGCAGAATTTCAACCCATGGAGGTATTAACAGTAGCAATGGATGCTGAAGGGGTGGATGGACCCCCTAGTAGCGAAATGACTGATTCGTTATTAAATGTAAGTATTTACCAGACTGTAGATACCACAATGAATGATGGTTTAGATGTAATGGTTTTATCTGGATCAAATTATTGTGATGCAAATAATTGTGTGACTATTAATGGAACAAATGAAGTTTATTTTAACAGTGAAACAAATTTTTCGCCTGAGACTAGCGTAATTACTGATCTGCATTTAGTAAATAATAAGGCTGGATTGTTATTTAATAGCAATACTGATATGAATAATGTTATAAACGTTTTAGAAGACAGCGAGAATAATTTAGACATTAGCAGGTTAATTGATTTAATACAAGAAGCGAATTATGTTACAGGCCCTAGTGAACCCATTATTATATTTAATCAACATGGGGATTTTAAAGTGTACAATTATTCTAGTAAGTCAATAGAAGTTAAGCACGCTGAATTATTATCTAAAGGATTTACTTTTATTCCTGGTAGGAAAGGTAATATTACTGACGTGCTTATTGACTTAAAATACTTAACTAGGAAAATGAATATTCAAATGAGTTTTTTACAGGATGGACAAGTAAATACTAGTGTTTTAAAGAGACCTAGCAAATTTAATCCTATCACAAATAATACAGTGATGATGTTTGAGAAGGCCTGTGAGTTAGAAATGCGGGAATACTTCAAAGGCAATATGAATAACAAAGTGAAAAATGTGTATAGTAATTTGACTGATGAAGAAGTTGTAGTGCTTAATGAGCTTATCACAGATAAGGACATTCATTTTATGAAGCCCGACAAGGGCAATGGAATAGTGATTATGGATAAAAATGACTACTCAGACTATATGTTTAGGATGTTAACAGGGGAAGCCTATGAAGAAATAACTTTAAATGAAATTCATGTGACCTATTCAAAGATCGACCTGATGCTAAAGGATATGCTTTATCAAGGACAAATCAATGAAATGGATTTTGAGTATTTGGTGAATAATTTTCCGGTAATAAGCAATATTTTTGGCATTCCTAAAATTCACAAGGGTCTGATTGATGTTTCTTTCAGACCGATTGTGGATGGTAAAAGGAATAAAACTTGCTTTATAAGTAAATATTTTGATTTTCATCTCCAAGGGGGGTTAAAATGTTCAATTACATTACTAAGGACTCATGGCATTTTTTTATCCCAACTAAATGATGTGAGAATAGGCCCTTCAACTATTTTACTTACTATTGATGTTTGTAATTTATATTCAATGATTCCTAATAATATTGGGCTAGAATGGTCGGAGAATCAGCTAAATAAGATAGGGTCATTTGATCAGGATCAAATAAATGTTTTTGTATCCCTTATGGACATGGTATTAAACAACAATTTTTTGTTTTTTGAGGGCAGTTACTATAAGCAGGCTACTGGAGTAGCAATGGGGGCAGCGTGTGCCCCCGTTTATGCAAATTATGTTATGTCCTATTGGGAACAAGAATATGTGTTTCAAAGTGATTTTAATAAATTCATCCAGAAATATATGTGATTTTTGGATGATATTTTTATAATTTGGGATGGTGACATTCAGAGGTTGGAAGCATTCCTGGAATATATTAACAGTTCGGTTGATTTTTTAAAATTTACCTTTGTTTATAGTTATACTGAAATAAATTATTTAGATGTCCATTTGACAGTTGATAACGATAAAAGGAGTCTTATATCAAATATTTATAGAAAACCTACCTTTTCGAATTCTTATTTGGAATATCAGAGCTGGCACCCTGACCACCAGAAAAGGGCTATAATTAAAGGGCAGATGGTCAGGGCTGCCAGAATGGTTAATAACTACTTACATTTTGAAAAGGAACTAGATTTTATTACAGGAATGTTTTTGAAAAGAGGTTACCCCGAGACCCTGGTACAAGCTATTAAAGTGGAGATTATAGATAAAAGAAAGGGAGGGATTTATCAGCCCATATTAAAAAATGGTACAGACATAGGTGAGCTGTTGGTTGAATTTGAAGTGAAAAAGGAAAATAAAATAAAGGAAGGTTTGTTTTTTATAATCACATATAATTGTGACACGGAATCTATGGTGAGGTTAATACAGAGGAATTGGGATTTATTGAAATTAGATACTAGTGTATATAGTAAATTAAGGGCCTCTCCTATTAATGTATATAGAAAGGATAGATCTTTTAAAAAACTATTAGAGGGCAGTAAGTTAAAATTGACATCTAGGTCTTGTAGGCTGGTTGGGAATTTTAAGTGTGGCAGATGTAATAAATGCAAGTATATTCTTACATCAGGAAATAGGATTAAATTAGGGAAAGAAATTATATTTATTAATTGACATTATGATTGCTATAGCAGAAATGTGGTGTATTTAGCTAAGTGCAATCAGTGTCTGGCGTTTTATATAGGAAAAACCTGTCGTACACTTAGAGAAAGGATAGGGGAGCATTTGCTGGACATTAAACATATGAAAAATACTAATGCACTGGCAAGACATATTAAGATAAATTTAGGTCATGAATTCCAATTTTGTATTATTCAACAAGTTATTAAAGACAATCAAGGGCATATATTGGATGTACATTTAGATATTAGTGAAACTAAGTGGCAAATAAGGTTAAATGCCACTAGTTATCCTGGAATTAATGACCATATTAGTTTAGCCCCATTACTAAAGTTAAGATATATACTGGGCTAAAATTTCTGCCATAAAATTAGTTTTTATCTAGACATTTTATAAACTTATATTGTTGGATTAACAAATCAAATTATTTTATTATTCATTTTGTACTGATTTTATCTTACATATTTTTATATGTTTATTTTTATGTAACATTATAGTATGTTTTTATTATGGTTTTAGCTTACATATGCTTTTAGGTATATGTATGGTCTGATGGGTATGTGTCTTTAACTTTGTGGGAGTGTAATTAATCAATTAACCTGGGAGTGTTATAAAGGGAAGTGGTTTCAGCATGATGTGTTAGTTCTGATGAAGTCTGTACAAGTTCAAGATGAAACCTAGGTCAATTTGTCTACAATTGTGAATTGTGTGTCTAATAAATGGTATATTTGAGAAGTTCCTTGGTTGGACTGATTTGGACTGATCGAGTTTCCGTGTAAGAATAAATGTTTTATTTTACCCCTTAAATAGAAGGTTTAATTCCTAGCTCCACCCTCTGAGTTCACAAACGATTAACCTTAAGTGACCTCTTCTATCTTATGTATGAGTCCTTAATTGATCAGTTCTAATTTCTGCCTGACTCACAAGAGTTAGAACTGTGGTTTCTTTTGAAGTTTTAATATGCAGTTAAGAGCAGACTATAAGTAAAACACAAGGTAAAGAAAACAATCACAGCATTCAAAATATAAAAAGGCAATAGTGTAATACAAAATACAACAAATAAAAAGCAAACTATCCTTTCCTTCACAGCAAAGTGTAGCAGAGTCCGGGTGAGGCTTTCCTAGTAAAGCTCTGAAATGTTTTATTTTACCCCTTGAATAGAAGGTTTAATTCCTAGCTCCACCCCACAGTTCACAAATGAATAACGTTAAGTGACCTCTTCTGTCTTATGTATGAGTCCTTAATTGATCAGTTCTAATTTCTGTCTGACTCACAAGAGGCATAGCTGTGGTTTCTTTTGAAGTTTTAATATGCAGTTAAGAGCAGACTACAAGTAAAACACAAGGTCAAGAAAACAAATCACAGTATTCAAAATATAAAAAGGCAATAAAGTAGTACAAAATGCAACAAATAAAAAGCAAACTATCCTTTCCTTTACAGCAAAGTGTAGCAGAGTCCGGGTGAGGCTTTCCTAGTAAAGCTCTGAAATGTTTTATTTTACCCCTTGAACAGAAGGTTTAATTCCTAGCTCCACCCCTCAGTTCACAAATGATTAACCTTAAGTGACCTCTTATATCTTTTGTATGAGTCCTTAATTGATCAGTTCTAATTTCTGCCTGACTCACAAGAGACAGAGCTGTGGTTTCTTTTGAAGTTTTAATATGCAGTTAAGAGCAGACTATAAGTAAAACACAAGGTAAAGAAAACAAATCACAGCATTCAAAATATAAAAGGGCAATAGTGTAATAAAAAATACAACAAATAAAAAGCAAACTAACCTTTCCTTCACAGCAAAGTGTAGCAGAGTCTGGGTGAGCCTTTACTAGTAAAGCTCTGGAATGTTTTATTTTACCCCTTAAATAGAAGGTTTAATTTCTAGCTCCAACCTCTCAGTTCACAAATGATTAACCTTAAGTGGCCTCTTCTATCTTATGTATGAGTCCTTAATTGATCAGTTGTAATTTCTGCCTGACTCACAAGAGACAGAGCTGTGGTCGCTTTTGAAGTTTTAATATGCAGTTAAAAGCAGACTACAAGTAGAACACAAGGTAAAGAAAACAATCACAGCATTCAAAATATAAAAAGGCAATAAAGTACTACAAAATACAACAAATAAATAGCAAACTAACCTTTCCTGTACAGAAAAGTGTAGCAGAGTCTGGGTGAACATTTCCTAGTAAAGTTCTGGAATGTTTTATTTTACCCCTTAAATAGAAGGTTTAATTTCTAGCTCCACCCTCTCAGTTCACAAATGATTAACCTTAAGTGACCTCTTCTGTCTTATGTATGAGTCCTTAATTGATCAGTTCTAATTTCTGCCTGACTCACAAGAGACAAAGCTGTGGTCTCTTTTGAAGTTTTAATATGCAGTTAAAAGCAGACTACAAGTAAAACACAAGATAAAGAAAACAAATCACAGTATTCAAAATATAAAAAGGCAATAAAGTACTACAAAATATAACAAATAAATAGCAAACTAACCTTTCCTTTACAGAAAAGTGTAGCAGAGACTGGGTGAGCCTTTCCTAGTAAAGCTCTTAAATGTTTTATTTTACTCCTTAAATAGAAGGTTTAATTCCTAGCTCCACTCCCTCAGTTCACAAATGATTAACCTTAAGTGACCTCTTCTGTCTTATGTATGAGTCCTTAATTGATCAGTTCTAATTTCTGTCTGACTCACAAGGGATAGAGCTGTGGTCTCTTTTGAAGTTTTAATATGCAGTTAAGAGCAGACTATAAGTAAAACACAAGGTAAAGAAAACAATCACAACATTCAAAATATAAAAAGGCAATAGTGTAATACAAAATACAACAAATAAAAAGCAAACTAACCTTTCCTTCACAGCAAAGTGTAGCAGATTCTGGGTGAGCCTTTCCTAGTAAAGTTCTGGAATGTTTTATTTTACCCCTTAAATAGAAGGTTTAATTTCTAGCTCCACCCTCTCAGTTCACAAATGATTAACCTTAAGTGACCTTTTCTGTCTTATGTATGAGTCCTTAATTGATCAGTTCTAATTTCTGCCTGACTCACAAGAGACAGAGCTGTGGTCTCTTTTGAAGTTTTAATATGCAGTTAAGAGCAGACTACAAGTAAAACACAAGGTAAAGAAAACAAATCACAGTATTCAAAATATAAAAAGGCAATAAAGTAATACAAAATACAACAAATAAAAAAGCAAACTAACATTTCCTTTCCAGAAAAGTGTAGAAGAGTCTGGGTGAGCCTTTCCTAGTAAAGCTCTGAAATGTTTTATTTTACCCCTTAAATAGAAGGTTTAATTCCTTGCTCCACCCTCTCAGTTCATAAACGATTAACCTTAAGTGACCTCTTCTATCTTATGTATGAGTCCTTAATTGATTAGTTCTAATTTCTGGCTGACTCACAAGAGACAGAGCTGTGGTCTCTTTTGAAGTTTTAACATGCAGTTAAAAGCAGACTACAAGTAAAACACAAGGTAACAAAAACAAATCACAGTATTCAAAATATAAAAAGGCAATAAAGTAGTACAAAATACAACAAATAAAAAGCAAACTATCCTTTCCTTCACAGCAAAGTGTAGCAGAGTCCGGGTGAGGCTTTCCTAGTAAAGCTCTGAAATGTTTTATTTTACCCTTTGAATAGAAGGTTTAATTCCTAGCTCCACCCCTCAGTTCACAAATGATTAACCTTAAGTGACCTCTTCTATCTTTTGTATGTCCTTAATTGATCAGTTCTAATTTCTGCCTGACTCACAAGAGACAGAGCTGTGGTCGCTTTTGAAGTTTTAATATGCAGTTAAAAGCAGACTACAAGTTAAACACAAGGTAAAGAAAACAATCACAGCATTCAAAATATAAAAAGGCAATAAAGTACTACAAAATTACAACAAATAAATAGCAAACTAACCTTTCCTTTACAGAAACATGTAGCAGAGTCTGGGTGAACCTTTCCTAGTAAAGCTCTTAAATGTTTTATTTTATTCCTTAAATATTAGGTTTAATTCCTAGCTCCACCCCCTCAGTTCACAAATGATTAACCTTAAGTGACCTCTTCTATCTTATGTACGAGTCCTTAATTGATCAGTTCTAATTTCTGCCTGACTCACAAGAGATAGAGCTGTGGTCTCTTTTGAAGTTTTAATATGCAGTTAAGAGCAGACTATAAGTAAAACACAAGGTAAAGAAAACAATCACAGCATTCAAAATATAAAAAGGCAATAGTGTAATACAAAATACAACAAATAAAAAGCAAACTAACATTTCCTTCACAGCAAAGTGTAGCAGATTCTGGGTGAGCCTTTCCTAGTAAAGTTTTGGAATGTTTTATTTTACCCCTTAAATAGAAGGTTTAATTCCTAGCTCCACCCCCTCAGTTCACAAATGATTAACCTTAAGTGGCCTCTTCTATCTTATGTATGAGTCCTTAATTGATCAGTTCTAATTTCTGCCTGACTCACAAGAGATAGAGCTGTGGTCTCTTTTGAAGTTTTGATATGCAGTTAAAAGCAGACTACAAGTAAAACACAAGGTAATGAAAACAAATCACAGTATTCAAAATATAAAAAGGCAATAAAGCAATACAAAATACAACAAATAAAAAGCAAACTAACCTTTCCTTCACAGCAAAGTGTAGCAGAGTCTGGGTGACCCTTTCTGAGTAAATCCGAGTAAAGCTCAGAGCAGATATGAGCATTGCCATTTAGATTCTTGACATAACTATAGCATGCCTTGTGGTTGTCTTTGGAATCTTTGGCAATTTTATTTTCGTAATTAGTTTTGGGGGATTTTATGAGGGATCTCAGCTTCTTACTGAGGCCGGTAAGGGAGTTTTTTGCATCCTGTGATTTTCCTCTTTTCTGCAACAGTTTCTTCCGTTTGTTGTAAAGTTTGTTTATGGCAAGGGACTACCAGATTGGCTTTCTTTTTTGGAGAAGGGTGTCTTGGTTCTATTGGGGATGGCACAATTCATGCATGAGTGGGTGTGCTCGTAAAGTGCCTTAGTGTTAGATTCAGCAGTTTTACTTTCAGTTCCCGTCTGCATGGGTGCCACTTCTGACTTGAGTAGCATGAAGTTGGCTTTGGAGAAGTTTTTTTATGGAGGTTTCCTTACTGGGAAGTGGGGGTGGGGGTGGGATGTGGATGTCAAGGGTGATTAGCTTATGGTCAGACCTGACCAACGAGGGAGTGACCATAGGTGTGGAGCATCAATTTCCATGTTGGTAATGACCAGGTCTAGGATATTGGAGCCCCTGGTGGAACTAAGGATTAGTTCATCCAGAGCATTGGAATTTATGAATTCCAAGAACTGTTGGGCAAAGGTGTTGGTACATGAGTAGTTTTCCGAGTTAATGGCAGGGTAGTTGAAATCACCCAGTATTAGGGTGTTTGGTTGCATCTTAATATTTTCCAGTATGTTTAGAAAGGTGTAGTGAGAATCTTGGGGCATGGTGGGGGATCTGTAGCAACAATTCGGATTGCAGTCTTTCCTAGTATTAGATGCACCTGGAGAATTTCAGAGGCATTGTGTTGGGCAACTAGCTTGATGTTGTGAATATCCTTGGTGAATATGGACAATCCTCCACCTTTAGTGTTTCGGTCCTGATTTGGTGGCTGAAAAGTGTGGTAAGAGTTGTAGCCTGGTATTGCAGGGGTGCTCTCTGGTGCCTTGAACCAGGTCTCAATTACTGCACAGATATCACTGTTCTCCATTTTTAGGAGTGCCTGGAGAGAGTGCATTTTGAGGTTTAGACTTCTAGCATTGAGTAGCCTTACCTTCAGATTTTGCATGCTTGTACCTGCTACGGTGGTGATTTTGTCCTTTGAACTTTGCCTAAAAAGGGCACTAAAGGGTGGCAAGAGCCTTAGCCAGTAACCTGAATCCCAGGGGCCAGAGGTGCAGACCATCTCTGGCAAAATATTATGGACTGGATCCCCTTTGAATGACACCAGAAGCTTAGACAATTGTTGAAGAAAATCATTTTGTCCTTATACTGTGGTATCATTCTGGGCAAAGGCAGGAAGCTACTCAGGGCTAGGGTCATATATGCCTGGGCCACATGATTCAAGAGCTCTTCCATGTTAAGTTAGATACAGTGTGGTACACTATGAATCCAGTGGACTTATGTTTTATTTATCTTCTCCCTTTTGTCATAAGGTAATGCAACTTTTAACTTTTTCCTTTAAAAATACATGTTTTTAATTTCAAATCATGATATTAGCCAGTTGAAAAAGTTGCCTACATGGGAATCTTTCAAGTACAATGTAAAACAAGTTGGTACTACAAGTGCTCACACCAAACCAAGAAAAAATAAAAGAGCACAGCGTTGCGAGTCCACAGTCTTGATTTAATATAAAAATAATAAAACAAACAGGTTAAGCGCTTTCATCAATAAGTATGACTTCTTCAGAACAAACTGCCATTGTGAATTATACATTTAAATACAAGTTGCTGGTCTGCCATTGGTTCTAAACCAACCAATTCCTTTAATGGGAAAAGGACATACTGGAGCTACAAACAAGACACAATTTGAATAAAATAAATAATTCCATCATAAATGGCCATGTCCACATGACATAACCTTAAAGTAGTACAAAATTAGTACCAAAATAGTACCAAAATATTACCACTTTAACACTTGGTTATAACAAATATTATAAATATTATAAACATTGCTAGATTTGATTTGCCTTCTCTTTGAGAATTGGCATTATAGTAATATGCTCATTGAGCCCAGGTGGATAATCAGCAGCTAATCTTAACTGCCACAATAACTCTTTCTTGTATAATACATTTTGCCAATCCCCACCCCTTGTTTCAACAGTTACAAATTCAAGAATGCCAAACTTGAAGCATAAATAACCATCACATGTAATGCTATGCTTATATAAAGCATTAGTATCTTTTTTATTTATTTTTTTTTTATTTATTTATTTTTTTAATATCATAGAGGTGCTCATATATTCTAGTCTTAAACATTCTCTCTGTTTTACCTACATAGAAGGAGGAACAGGTGCTGCAGGTGGCTATATAAACTAGTTTGTTAGAATAACAACTACCACTTTTTAAGAAAACATGACTTTTGTTTTTATTATCAAGGGAGATAGAAGTGTCCTGCAAAATATATGAACAATAAGAACACCTCCCACATGGTCTACTTCCATATCTTTTATCATGTTTAGTACTACTTAGCTGCTGATTATCCACCTGGGCTCAATGAGCATATTACTATAATGCCAATTCTCAAAGAGAAGGCAAATCAAATCTAGCAATGTTTATAATATTTATAATATTTGTTATAACCAAGTGTTAAAGTGGTAATATTTTGGTACTATTTTGGTACTAATTTTGTACTACTTTAAGGTTATGTCATGTGGACATGGCCATTTATGATGGAATTATTTATTTTATTCAAATTGTGTCTTGTTTGTAGCTCCAGTATGTCCTTTTCCCATTAAAGGAATTGGTTGGTTTAGAACCAATGGCAGACCAGCAACTTGTATTTAAATGTATAATTCACAATGGCAGTTTGTTCTGAAGAAGTCATACTTATTGATGAAAGCGCTTAACCTGTTTGTTTTATTATTTTTATATTAAATCAAGACTGTGGACTCGCAACGCTGTGCTCTTTTATTTTTTCTCAATCTTTCAAGTACATCAGTCGACAGCTGACCAAAAGATATGGATCTCCTGTAGTGTTGTAGACACACTCTAGAGGACTGGTGAAATGTAATTCTCACTAATGACCAACTTTGATCCTTCTTTAATCAAAACATAGTTAAATGTGGACCTAATTTTTATAAGATCTATATTCTTTATTTAGGATTATATGTACTGTGAAAACTTATATATAGTAATTTACTTACAGTTGACATACAACTCTGACTGATCCAAGTTAGCTAGAAAAAAGTAATTTTCTTCCAAGTATCAATTCATAAGGTAAATACTTGGACAGCCAGCCTATTCTGATGTTTAATACTATACTTGAAGTATTGCCTGTTCAAATCTCTAACTATTGGCTGAGTTGCTGATGCCATATTTTGTGATAAAACTTAGATATTTGAGCTTTTTCCCCATCCCATGAAACATTTCTTTTCAATGCCCCTTTGAAAAAGGGAAGTGTCTGCTCTATACCAAAACAATGGTTAGTAAAATATAACTAAATGATAAATAAATAAAGACATAGACATTTAGAGAAAAGCATATGTGGTATATGCAGTCAAGAACAAAAAACTACTGGTGCATTTTTCAGAAATATTTTTGAGTCAGACATTGCCTAAGCAAGCTATACGCAAATTGTCTGTTACTTAAATATTTGTTAACTCCTCTGGTATTTGTTAAAGTAGCTCAGTAAAAATGAGTGAGATAAAAAAACTAATTGTATTCTAACAATTCTAAAAATAAGGAAAAGAATATGTAAAGATGGATCATGATAAGGGGGTACTGGAGGATGAAGGAAAATACAGAGAGATACTTTGCTGAGGTTCTAAGGGAAGGTAGATTGTATTTCTCAGGGAACTTTTGCATTGCAGGAGAATGATGAAAGTTCAGGGAAAATGCTGGAACTAAAGGTTGTAGTAGGTTGGCTAGTCAGATGAGAAAAAGTGACAAAGACAGGCAAGGAGGAAGAGAAAGGGAGCTAGAAGACAGGTTGAGGTGGAACATTTTAAGGACACAGAGAGGATAGGAGGGCATTAGTAGTTATAGTCAGAGCAGTATAGCCAAGTGTGGCAACAGACAGGAAGATGAAGAAGGAAAGAGAAATAGACATAGAAAGAGAAAGCGTCAGTAAGGAAAATTAACCTGAAGGAAGCCAAAATGGAGGAATGGGGCAAACAATGGAGATAGGAAATGAAGAGGATGAGACAGAGATGGTCATGCTAAAGGCAACACTGAAGGAACAGCAAGAGGGAACTAGGTATAAAGAATCACTCAGCCAGAATGTAGGTACTGATGGAAGGGCACAGTAAAGTGGTTCCACTGTGGGTACAGAACAGCTAATGGTTCAAATGTATTAGGTACAGAAGAAAGATAAGAGCAGAAGAAGGATGAGGAGAGAAGTGAGAGGTATAGGAGTAAAGGGAGCTAAGAGTGAAAACCAGTTTACAGGCTTATAGAAATACAAGAAAGATGGGATAGAGGTCAAGTGGAGACAGGAAAGCAAATAAGGAAGTAAATCACAAAGGGTAAGGTGGTATAAATGAAAAGGGAAATGTGCATGTTGTATGGAAGAGGTAATAACACATGAAAGAATGTGAAGAACAGGTGGCAATACTGTGGGGACATAGAAGAGAGTTTAGTTGAGTCCAGATAAAGAAGAATTTTGCCAGAAGAAACAGGAGTGTCCAGGTTACAGTCTAACCAGCCTTATGAATTAATGCTATGTATGTATATTTTCTCTCTTAATACTTATATAGGGACAGAGAGCCTTAACCATCTCACTTAAACTAAGATGGTGCATACTTTGACACCTGAATTCTTGCTCATTCTGAAAAAGAAATTCAAATGGCCCAGGCCTGAACCATCCTCTATCCATCTGGACTTGGACATGACCATTGAGGCTTTCCAATAGCCCGTGGTATGTTTGAATTTTCTTACGCTTCTGCTTACCATCGCCCCACCTCAGACAGATATGGCATCTGATTCTTGTACAATTGATAAGACTAACCTTACCAGTATTGTGGAGAAGGGGGGGAACCTTGACTTATAATTTCAAAGGACCTGATGGCATTCCTCAAATATTAGTTTGGGAAGAGGTACCTGGTTCTTTATTCAAAGTACTTCAGCTGTCAGGATGCCACAATTTGTTAAAGCAGACATCACTTCCAAGAATAACCAGAAAATGAAAAATGTTTCTTCTCCACAGTCATCCTAGGAAAAAGAAGAGATTTTTTCGCCAACTCCTATTTAAGGCCATTTTGGCCCCTTAAGCCACCATATTTTCTTCCTTCTGTTCCTACTTCTTCTGCCACTCTGTAGAGACAACTGGAGCCATCCCCTGAGGAAGATGAGGTAGAGTCTGATTTGGTTGAACATTTCCTAGCCCACTCATCCCAGATTTATTCCCCATGTCAAGTTGTTTTGTCAAGGACAATACTTTATCCACTGATTCTCCTGTAGAGGAAATCTCATTTTGGGGAAACCATAACTAAAATAATACAGCATTTTGAGTGGGATTCCAGACAAATATCTAATGTACAAAAAGGATATTACAATTTGCTAGAGGCTGGCACCCCTACACTTGCTCCTGTCTCTCCATTATTGGAGACTTTTCTAGACACTTTTGCATCCACTTCTACTGCATCAGGCTCTCAATCTCCAGTGCCTGGGAGACCTGATAGGTTACCTGAAGACTTAAAGTTCCTGTCTAAAAATCCTTTTGTAGATCCCTTTGCCTTTTCTGTTTCCACAGACAAGCCATCTAAACTTTTACCTACTACTTTTGCTGTACCCTCAGACAAAGATAGTATGGCAATGGGGCAGATATGGAAAGAAGATGCACACATCCTTCACCCTGCACTTCAGAGCTGTGGATTACCAAATTAAATGACAAAATATTTGTTACCTATTCTGACTGATATGAATAAATAAAACGTCTCCTCTGGAAGTGCCTGACATAAAGCAGCAAGCTATTTCTATGGTGGCTCAAGCTACTCATGTAGCAATGGATAGCATTAAGTTCAGTTATGATGTAGTGAAAGCTTCCTCCAGAGCAGCTTCTACTTTATCATTAGAAGATATGCATGGCTAGTTTCCCAGTCCTTTCCTGAGAAAATTAAAGATAAACTCTAGAATTCCCTTCTTAGCAGGGCCTATTATTTGGCTCTGATGTAGCCAACTTGTTTAATTCCTTGCAAGAACAAGGTACAATTTTGCAAGATTTCAAACAAGTTTTCCTCACTTCTGTCTCAGATATCAGAGAAACTACATGACTAAGCCAACTCTTTTCTCTCTCAGGGACTCTAGGTTTGCAAAGAAGGGCAGAAAAATGCCTATAAAAAGAGATTCCAGGTCAAACTGCCCAGAGACTAAAAGTCCGGGAATCTTCCTTTTCCAGACAAATTAGCCTGATTATTTTTTGCCTTTTCCATTCCCCTTCAGTCTATCCTTCCCTCTATCAGAAAGACTGACCTCATCCCTTTCTGCTTGACAACTCATAACTTCAGACAAATGGGATCTTTCCTTTATCCAACAGGGTTACAGAGTACAGAATAACTTGAAAGGAGCTTCCATCATTCAAGGGCATGCAACCCCCCCCCAGTCTGGTAAACCTTCTACCTCCTACCCTACAGGGCCTTCACAAATAAAGTACAATAGAACTTGTACAACAAAAGTGTGTAGGGAACGGGTTTTATACCAGACTTTTTCTGGTGCCCAGAAAAGACAGAGAATGGAGACACATAGTAGATTGTCTCATTGCAATACTTTTTTTAAGGTGTCCTTATTCAAAATGATGCCAGTGCAGACTTTTTATCTTTCACTCTTCCTCAGGTCTTCCTGGTATCTTTGGATTCGAAAGATACTTATCTCTACATCCTCATTCACTCTTCATACAGGAAATTTCTAAAATTGTCAGCTTGTCACATTTTCAGTTCTGCTTTACCCTTTGGTTTATCTACAGGCCCCAGGGTCTTCACAAAGTACCTTGCACTAGTCATTGCCTTTTGTAGAACTAAGGGAATTTAAATATTTCCATATCTAGGCCACCTGTCAATACAGGCGTCATCTCAGGACATTCTTTTACAGCATCTTGACTACACTATTGCCTTGCTACAGAGTCTGGAGGTTGTGATAAACTTAAAAAAGTCCATCTTGAATCCAAACCAGGACCTGGTCTTCTTGGCTGCAAGCTAGATGTGTGCCTCATGCTGGTCTTCCTACCACAAGAGAAGTTACAGGCCCTCTCCAGCTACTTTCAATCCATGCAGCCCCTTCAATCTTACCTGCAAGGGAAATTCTCAGGACCCTGGTTTCATGGAAGCTTCCATACCCATGGTTCCATTTACAAGACTTCATATGAGAAAGATCCAATTGTACATAACATCTGCCTGGTCTCAGCATTGCCATCCTCTGGATACAAAGATTCCACTTATCCTTTTTGTCAAGAAAGAATTTCAGTAGTGGATGTTGCAGATAAACCTCAACTCATGCCTTTCTTTCAAACTGGTGGTGCCTTCACAGGGTCTGCTTACAGATGCCTCAGACCTAGCTTGGTGGGATTGGACAAGTTCCCTAATAGTCCAAGGGCAATGACACCAAATCAAAGGAAAGAACACATCAATGTGAAGGAAATGTTGGCAGTAAGTTAGGTTCTACAGATCTTCCCTCACACGTAGTCTTCAGGGTCCGTCAGGATCTTCACAGATAACACAACAGTCTTGTAGTATATAAACATACAGGGGGAAACCAAATCTTGTCAGCTATGCAAATTGTCTCTTCTCGTTTTGGGAGAGGCCAAAAAGCAAACTTATCTCTCCAAACGTGTTTGCATTCTCTCTCTCTGGACAGTATCCTGCAGATCCATGAAAGATCCTGATGCTGAACAGAGAGGTCCTCCTAGACATTGTCCTCAAATAGAGTATTCCCCAGATAGAACTATTTACTTCCATTGACAACAAGCTACAACTGTTTTGCTCCAGAACGTCTTGCCCTCAGGCCTGGAAGATAGAAGCCATGTCCTTTCCTTGGGAAATGAGGTTTCTTTATGTCCCCCCACCCACCTCTTTTGCCCAAGGTCTTGTTAAAGATATAGATGGAAAAAACAGAAATCTTGCTGATAACTCCCTTTTGGCTGAAGCAGCACTAGTTCACCCTTCGTTACCACCTAGCCAGAGGTCAACACCATACGTTACTCCACAGAATGAACTTGCTCGTGCAACACAAAGGCTTTCTACTTCATCTCAGTCTCTTATCTTTCAGCTTGACAGTATGAGTGACAGAATTCTGACACCAGTTTTCTGAGGATGTGCTACAGGTTCTTTAGGAGGCAAGGAAAGCTAACAGTAGAAATTCTTATATATTCAGATGTAAAAGATTGTTTGCCTGCTGTAATGTTAAAAAAAGAAAAAAAAACAGGACCCTACTTAAACTGAGATTCCTACTATCCTCTATTATTTGTGTGTGCTACTAAAAGCCAGTCTAGCCTACTCCTCAATTAAAGAGCACTTGTTGCCCATTTTAGCATGCTTACCTCTAGACTCTCCACTGTTTTCTAGGCTTGAGGTAAAGCAGTTTCTCACATGTTTTCTTCATTTAAACCCACCTGGGAAAGATATTCTATCTTGGGATCTTAACTTTGTCCTAGAAAAGCTTACTGTGCTACTCTTTGAACTAGTGGCTTCTGCATCTCTAAAATGTTGTACATGGAAAACAGTCATTCTGGTGGCCTATACTTCTGCTAAAAGAGTTCCTGAGCTCCAAGCCCTGATTGTCTCCTCTCCTTTCCTTATCTTTCATAAGGATATGGTTTCTCAGAGGGCCAATACTTCATTTATGCCTAAGGTGGTCAGTGAGCTGTCCATCAATCAGGCCATCAGTCTTCCTACCTTTTTTCCCTGAACCCTCTGAACAAGGAGGAGTGGATCCTACATTTCTCTGGGTGTGCACATGGAGCCCAAATTTTACTTGGATAAGACCAAGGCAATTAGCAAGACTGATCAGTTGTTTGTTTTCATACAAGGAAGCCAAGCTGAGAAACCCGGTCTCTAAACAAACTATTGGTAAATGGAATTTTAAACTTATTTCTTTTTGCTACACCTACCGTAGCAAATCTTTACACCTCCAGTTAAAGCTCATTCCACCATAGCAGTTGCCTCCTCTGGAGCCTTTTACAAAAGAATTGATTCCAGAGCTATCCTAGAAGTAGCAACTCAGTCTTCTCTACACATTTTTACCAGACACTAGATCCAGAGCCTACTTTGTCAGGTCTTTTCTCTCTGGACTAATTGACAGCTCCCCTATGCCTGACCCATCCACTCTTATTACTCATTAAGCTTTGGAAATCACCCAACAGTTTCAAATACTGCAGCAGTGATCTAAGGAAGGATAGACTACAGTTGTGTAAAAACGTACCATAACAGTAGATGTCCTACTGATCACTGATGCAGTATTCCTTCCCACCCAACTATCCCCTTCTTTGTTCCTAACTAGGTATTGTCCTCCATTTTCCCATGGACTAAGGGAGAGCCATTCTCTGCCTTCTCCTGTCTTAGCTGACTTTTGCTGAGCTTGTATACTTTCCTCAGGTGTCTCCAGGTCTCTTGGCTTTGAAATAGTTTGATTTTTTCACAGCCATATGACCACTTTAGGTACCCTTACACCTATGGGCTTAGATCATAAATTGAATGCATGGCTGTATGGAAAGTTTTGTCTTTGGTATCCTGGCCATATGTCCAGGTTGTTTGGCGAGATAACCCAACAGTTTGAAGTACTGTAATAGTGATCAACAAACAGGACATCTACTGTGATTCCAATCTACATTAGGCAGAGCTTCTTGCTAGCAATCTTCAAGAGAAACGTTGATGAGTGGATGGGAAACAGAAAGTTTACCCCAAAGATCACTTCAGTGGCTCTGCTGGACAGAGGCACCGGGAACTAATGTAAGGGGGCGGCGAAAGCCAACACATTCTGTCTAGGCTTATAAATGCCTTCAGGCAGATAGCCTGGTACCTACCTATGAATCTATGAACCTATGGTGAGTTCTTACACAACTGTACTTCTCATGAGCCAGGAAGAGAGAGGGAACTGGACACAGAGCAAGGCTGAGATAGTGTATGGTTCAGTAATATTATAATGCAATGCAAGGAGTTTAACACATAGGAAAGATGAGTTGCAAATACTGAAATAGAAGGGGAGGTAGTAGAGTGCCAGTAAAACAGAAACACAGTCCACTGATAGGGTGTGTGGGTTAAGACAGGGGGAGATCATGATTCAGCCTTGCTTAGGAAATGCAGAAAGAGAAAGGAATGATGGGGGGTTAGAGATTTATATGGAGGAGGTTTCAAATGTAAGCTCAGAGAAGAAAATAGAAGTGAAGAGAAAGAACACTTCCTTATAAAGGGGGTAAAGAAATAGTCAGGATACAAATCCTGGTAAAATATTCTGGCGATGAAGACAGAGAGAAGGGCAGTAATGGGTGATTAGTACAATACATCAGCCCCAGAAACCTCTGCTCCAGAAACCTCAAAAAAAGGGAGATGAGAAGATGGGGGAGTGAAAAATGACTAAAGTAAGAGGAATATGTTATTGTTTATTGTACTGTATATCTTATGCTTGTATTGTACTCCACATGATTGTTTGTTATCTTGTTCTGTTCAATCTATAAATATTGTAATGAGGAGCTTTTCTTCCCAGGCCTTCACTGAAAACAGGCCTTTTTGGCCCAGTCAGGCACACCCGGTAAACAAACATAAATAAATAAACAAATAAATAAATAAAGTATACTTGTGGGGTATTAGAATATGCCAAGAATAACATGGGAGATCATGTACTTCATTATACAGAAGAACTAAAAAGTGCCTGAAATCCTGTACTAGGAAGCATTCAAATAACTGGTATGGGATTGCACAGGAAACAGAATTCAACACATATTTCTCAACTTGTTTACTCAAAAGTTAAGACAAAGCCAACAATAATGGTGGATAAAGGTCCAAAATAACAGATAATACTACTATAACTTACACATAAAGTTAATAATAGAGGAGGATTTGCATCAACATACATTTTTTTGAAGTATAAAAGAAGTATGACAGTCATACCTGGGGCACCAAGTCAACAACAAGAATAAACCACAAAGGTATCATAGTCACAAAAGTTTAAAGAAAAAATGTTAAGCACTTTTGTCCATGTTGACTAAGGTCTTCATTAGAATGCTCTACATTATATTCTAGCACTGCTCAAATTAAACTGTAAACATCAATTAATAAAGTAGGGTTACATGAAGAATTTTATTAAGAGACCCACCTGTATCATGCCTTTGTTTCATGCTTGTTGTAACTTATATTTAATGGCAATCTATTGGATGAAACTGTGCCTTAAAGATCAGTGTCACCTCTAATCTATCAGTGAGAGTGGTACAACAAGAGTACACTCGCCTTTGGTGCCAAAGGCTTTTTTTTGATTCCTGCACCAGGTAGATCAATTGCTGACACTACAGTGCAGCATAAGAGGGCTGCTCTATTCTTGAGTGTGTTGCCCTTCAGATGATATGTTAAACTGAGGCCCCATATGCTTGAGTTGGTGGTAGTTTAGGTGGATGTAAAAGATCCCATGGCACCTATTGAAAAGAGTAGTGGTCCTTCGTTTTTTACAAAACACATTATTTACAGAATATTTACATATTTAAAAATTTGCATATATACAATGTTCCATTTCCTTCTTTTACTATTATACATTCATCCTTTATTATATCAAGTTTTCATCCTTATTAGACCCCCACTCCTTTTTCCATAATCACCATCTGATTTTACTCAGTATTGCTGGCAAAATCCATTTTCCATTAAACATAATTTCATTTATCCTTTCACTCCACTTACTCCATATAACATACAACATTTGTATCTACACTTTTAACATTTTCTTTACTTTTATTCTTATAATACCCAGAATTAATCATATGCTTATTTATCTTATCCACTTATTTTATATCTTCAAAGAAGTTTTCTTTACATAACTTTTCCCATAATGTCACTGCTCTTTTATATTTCAAAAACATATGTTCAGTAGTTTCCTCTTCATCATAAAGTAAACATATTATTTCACTTTTCTTTTTCATATGGCATGTTTCCTTTCACTGATAATTTATCTATTACCAGTCTTCACAAAAAAAAAATCTTGATATTCTACTTTCTTATTACACTATTTATTTCTTATTTTTGTAGCTTTAATTGTTCCTACTGCTCGATTTTCCCATGGTTTAACATAATAATATTATATGATTGCATTCTTATACCATACTTTTCTCTCCTTTTCTATTTCATCAATTTTTATTTTCCACACTATTTTTATTTTCTTGATAACATCTTCATTTGTAAATCCCATACCCTGTATGTATCATGCTTACATTTAAACATTTTCACAACTAATCTTTCATATTTTTAATTTATCTACTTTAACACTTTATATAAATGTATTGAAGCAGCATATACTACTGGGTTAAATAATCCTAAAACTCCTCCATCTTTATTTGCATATAAAACTCCTATTTTTACTGGATTCAATCTAGAATTCCACATGAACAAAAATTATTTGCACTAATACTTTTCAAATATTGTTGGCAACATAAATACACTTGGTAAATATGCTATTTTCCCCATTAATATTGAATTTATCAAATGAACTTTTTCCCATTAAATTCTACTAACATTCTTATTTCCAAATTTTGTACCTAATACAGAAATTTCATTCACTGTAAAATCTATTCTCCCTATCTTAACCACATCACCTAATCCTTTACTTTTCTCTTTGTTTAAAGCCATATCTATTGCTTCTAAACATATATTTAGACAAAATATTGCTTCTTTTATCAAAGTTTTTTTTTTGCAATTACTATAATATCATCTGTTTAAGTTATTATAGCTAGAATACTTAACCCTTCAGGACTTATATACTATACTCATCCTCCTTCATTTTATAGTTGATTTGACATACAATCATATTCACAAATAAAGCAAAAGGTGTACCACTCAATGGATATCCCTGTCTTGCATCCTTCCTTATATGTACCTCTATACATAACTAACCATTTGCTAGAATTTTTACTTTATTATTGCTAAAGGCAGGCAGCCATAATTTCATATTTTTTTCACTTATATTTTATCCTTTCATTATCACCCATTAAAGTTCATGTCCTGTAGTTTCAAATGCATTATTAAAGTCTCCTATCATACATTTAGATTCTTGTCTTTTATTCATAAAATCATCCACAATCTTTCTTACTACTACTATTTCTTGACATCCCTTCCCCTTTATGCTCCATAACACTTTCTATCTTAGTTTTGAATCTCTTTTGTATTATTTTCATATAGATCTTATAGTCATTATTATTCAGTACTGCCAGTTTCCAGTTTTTTAATTGACTTTTGTTTTCTTTCTTTCTTTTATTTGGTAAGCATTCCACTGCATAATTCTTTATACATTAAACCTTCATTTAGCCTTTCATTCAAAATCATTAAAAATATTATTTTTGTCATTCCATTAAATTTTTCTACATTTCATATCATATTCCATCTGGTCCTGCAACCGGATCTATAATCACTTGACTTAATACTTAATCTAACTCAAATAAAGAAATCTTCTTTTCAAATTCTTTATTTTCGTGCTCTGAAAACGTTTTAAACTCCCATATTATTTTCAATTTATTCTCTTTTATTTAAATATTTGTACACATACTCTACTACATTATTCATAATTTGTTCCTGGGTTCTTTCTATTTCTTATTTTACATTTTTCATTTCTCTCATTATACCACTATCTTCCTGTACTAATCTAGTTAAATATGTCAACAGTTATTCTCTTTTTCCTTGCAAGAAGTATATTTGCTTGTATAATATCTCCTTAATTTTTACTTGATTTCTCTTTATCAAAATATCCTCTATCATTAGCTTCTAAATCTTTCAATGCATCTTTATATACTCTCCTATGCATTTCTTTGTCCATTTTTCTCGCATCATACTACCACTGTAAGAAACATCATTTATATTTTATCTTAAAAAGTCACCCACCATTCAGACCAACTTTTATAAAATGCTGTCATAGTAATATGATCTTTTCAGAACTGTATTATTAATCTCTTCTCTTACCCCATGTTTTTTCATTTAACCTTTTTATTCTCTTGCCTGTTTTATATATTCCTTGTTTTCCTTTATCTCTAGCCACATTGCTAGATGATCAGAAAACCATATTTCAATTATCTCTTTTTCTCCAACAGTTAATCCTTCTGATTCTATGCAGTAATCTATTTTCAGTTCTGTAAATACCTCTTTTGTACCTCCATGAATTGTAATCCCAAAGTATTAATTTATCACATCTCATAATTTTTCTTATATCTTTTCCTTTCTTTTATGCTTACCTCTTAGATCACAACTGAAATTTATCGTCAATATAATATTCATATTTATCACTGCAAAATCTAGAAATTGGTGACATGGACATTCCCTTTCTTTACAGGTAACAGAAACATATAATGCTATAATTCTATATACTTGTTCTTTCCATTTTATCTCCACATATTCCCATTCTTGCTAAACTTATATTTTCACTGCATTTCTGTACAATACACCTATTCCAGAACACCGCTCATTTCCCAAATTCCAAATTTTCTTTCCACTCCATAATTTTTCTGTTTGTAATCTTTCTTCACTTGTTAAGAATCTTGTATCTTCTAGTACAATTATGTCTACATCACATTTAATGCAACATTCCAAACTCATATCCTTCTCACTGTGTTCTTCATATTATTTACATTTACAGAAAGCATTCTAAAAGTATTACTTTCTCTTTTTCTTAACTTTCTAGAAATTGTAATTTTATTTTATTTCACATTTTTGTTTCTTTTTTCTTTTATACTCATCCTTTTATTTTATCTTGTCTTTTACCATTTTACCAATAGAATTATTTTTTGTTTACTACTTCTCAATTTGTATGTTCCTCATCACTTACTTCAGAACCTTCTTTTATTTCCTCTGTTTTTTCTTTCTTTGTCTTATTTATCTAATTTATCTTCTACTTCCACTACCTTGAATGCTTCTTGTCTTTGTTCATTTTCTTCTCTTTTTTCTCCACTTTCTTTATTATTAGTTTCAGTTTTACAGTCCATCCACAAATGCTCAATTTTGTTACATTTATAACATTTCAGTTCACATTTTCTTGCATCATGACTCAATTCCCAGAAATATCACATTTATTTTTATCACAGTTGTTTATTTCTCATCTTTGGGCATTTTACCACAACCTTATTGGCTTCAACATTTATCATACTTGGAAAACATATATAATTCTGTTCTTTTCTCTCTTTAATACACTATTACAATCCCATTCACCAGCAGATAAACCCTTTTATCATAAACATTTACAATGTCAAGCACTTCTTTACATAAGCATTTCAAATGTCCTTTCAAGATCTCTCTACTTCTGTTTGAAATTGTACATGAATCATCTTTTTTGTATCCTTGTTAAATGCTTTTGTTACATATTAATTCCAATGATTATATTTCTTCTTCTTCTTTTCAACAGTCTCAAATATGTCAGAAAATGTCTATTTGTTTATAAGAATAAATGCTGTTACCTCTTGGGCTTTTATACCCAAAGGAACCATTGTGTTGTCCCAAACTCCAGTTCTTTTTCTTCTTTATTTTGAATCCTCAGCACATGCTTCTGCTTTGCATTGTCTTCTGCATTATTATTTTCTGTTACTCTCCTTGCACCTTCTTTTACTTTTCTGTATAGGTTTTCCATTCTGTCTCACCATTGTCCTTCATGGTGGACTCTATCTCTTCTTTTTGTATATTATCCACAATGACTCCCCAGGAAACATTTCCTACATTCTCTGTCTCACTCTGTCTCACAATCTCCTTCAATAAATCATCTTGCAACCCTCCCAATTAGAGGGCTGCAATAACATATGTTTCACTTGTCAATTCTTCTTTTCCAGCTTCAGCAAATATATTTTGCTGAAAAATGATATCTGAATCATGCACAATCTTGTTACTACTCTCAGCAATTGTCTTCACCTCTGTGCCTTCTACCATCTTTCCCTCATTGTACATCATCTTCCCAGCTGCCACTGCACTAGGAATGTGGCATGCATGCTCACTCACTGGCTAGGAATAGAGAAAGTTCCCCAATACCCTGACCAAATTTCCCTGAGTAGAATCAATACCACCTTGAATCTCCCCTGAAAAAGAGGATAATATTTGGACTAGCTTTGTGGGCCTAACCTGGTCATCAAAGGATTAATAAATAAAAATAAATAATGAATTTCCAGGTCCAATTTTTTCCTAATGCACATTACATTGTATTTGTTGGTAAAGAACATTAGATACATTCTGTTTACAAAAATATTCAAGGTGTTTAAATAGTTATTTAGTTGCACAACAAGATCAAAAGATCTTTGTCACAATCATGCCTATTTTTTATCAGCATATTTACTTAATCAGCATGTACTTTTAATTGCTATAGTGGCAGAATTAAAAATTAACAGTTTCTAACACATACACTTGTGGGGTAGATGAATCTACTTTTCCAGTTGAAAGGTCCTGCTTTGGACAATTACTCTGCAGTCTAGTAGATAGCAACCTACCTGGCAGCTGGCACAGAGGGTTAAGGCTCTGAGCTGAAGTTGCTGTGGTACACAGTTTGATTCCCTAAGTGCTCATCTGCCTACTTTGTGATCCCGAGCAAGTTATTTAACCAGAGATTGCTCTCAGGTCAACCCTGAAAAGGGACTGTGTGTCTATTGGGCCAACCTGGTTAATACATTTGTATTTATTTATCTACCCATCAAATAATGTATGGGTTGACACTGCTGACCTGAAGACTAATGAGGATACTAGTATGTGGGAGAGAGCTGAGTGTTTTTGCCAGATCCAAATAAATCACAGTCTACTAAGTATAGTATATGCTCCTTTTCTTTCTGACAAGTCTGATAATCTTCTTATATCACCTGAGTGGCAGAGAATATCCTACTTTACCTGTTGTTAAGTTGTGATCTTGTTTATAGACCTACATATTTGCAATAAAGCAGTCTTCGCCTCAGTTCCATCTTCCTTATTCAGAGGAGTACAGTTGTTATTTAAGATGCTTTCCTTAATGAAACGTTCACTCAGTAACTTTTATATTCATACAGCTGAACCTTAGGATCAAGAAGTCTCTCAAGAAGCACAGAGAATTTTGATGGGAACCATTTGAAATGTTGGGACCTGCTAAAGTGAGTCCTGAATCATGGAGACTGATTAGTTGAAAAATGGAATTACATATAACAAGTCCAAAAAGGTCATTTCCTGGAATATTCCCTTTTCTCAAAAGTATGATGATCTCACATTTGGTATATATAAGTTTGGGGTGTGTGGGGGGGCTTGCCCCCTGAAGAAAAGAAGTTGAAAAAAGAAGAGCGATGTTCAAGATTTACTCTTCTCCTGAGTATTCAACCTTTTTTTGGGGATCTGTTGGCACTCAACATGAGTACCGACATATTAATAGTGACACATATTTGTTACCTAAACTTTCTTTCCATGATATGTCACATAACGGAACAATGTTATTACAGAATACTTATATCCAAGACACCACTCTTTCTGCTTGGGCAAGTGATGAATTGTCTTCCATTATTAAGTATAGTCATATCGCCTCACAGCAAGAGGTTCTCTGGTTCGAGCCTCAGCTGGGGTGCCTTCTGTGTGGAGTCTGCATGTCCTCCCTGTGGTTGTGTGGGTTTCCTCTGGGTGTTCTGGTTTCCTCCCCTATCCCAAAGACATGCTCTAGGTGGACTGGACACTCTAAATTGACCCTAGGTGTGAGTGTGTGCATGTGCGTGCCTTCTGTGGAAGGTTGGGCACTGGGCTGGCAACTTGATACCATAAAACTCCACTGCCAATCATGAGCGGACAGGTGATCCACTGTGGCAACCCCTAATCGGGAAAAAGCCAAAAGAAGAAGAAAAAAGAAGATTAAGTATAGCCATAAATTCTACCTCAGAATTATTTGAACATGTCTTGTTCTTCCACACAATATTCAGTTAGTTAAAATCTCCCAAAATAGAAATTTGAAGGAATGTCATGGAAGTGGATGTGCTTCAGGAAAGACTGGAGGTGTGAATTCATGTCTGCTGTTCAGTTATAGATTACCAGATGGATACCTGTAGTCATGTCTGACAACTCCAAAACCAGAGTCTCTAAATCAAGATTAAGAGTTGAGTCTTGTCCTAAGAGGTTTATGAAGAAATACAGCAAGTTAAAAAGCAAAAGTATTGCATGAATACTTCACTTTATAAAGAAAAGGGTGTGGAAAGTAATGCAGAAGGCAGAACAAAAAACAAACATAAGGATAAAGACAGGTTTTCCTCTAATGTTTGTAGTACATGGGAGAAAGTAAAGCTCCATACACTACAAAGAATTATGATTCAGACTTTTCTGATTATAACCCATTTGTTTTTTATTATTTACAGGGATGCCAAGATTCACTTCTTGAGCTTACTTAAAGTGAATTTGTGAACATTCTATGGTTTCCCTTGAGTACGGATTATTTCAACAGTATTTCAATAACAATATTTAAAAACCTAAATCTTGACAACTGTTTTTTAACTGAATGTTTAAAAAGAAAACATGTGCCCAAGGGGCTTAGATTAAATAAATTCCCGAATGATACTGTTATGGGCTGTACGTTCTACAAAGAAATAGTAGACATTTTAAATAATTGTGGTTTAACATTGATGAAAGCTATGATTAACAATAACAATTCACAAATTGATGAACTCAAAGGTAAAAATTGATAGAATTAACAAAGAAATACGTGACGACTTGTTGTTTACTGTGAGAGAATATAAACACAACTATTTTAGAGTGTTTAATGATGTTGATAATACCATGGTTAAGAATCACAAAAGAAAGATGGGTAAATTAGATAGAGATGATTGGGCCTATGAACACCAGCAGGCCTACCCATTAGGGCACAACAACAACAATAATCAAAAAGAACAGCCCCGTGAGTATGTTAGGAGAAGGCCTACATATGCATACCAAAACAAATATAATACTAGGTCTCACCAATGGAGACAGCGAGACAATGATTTTGAAACAAAAGGTGATGGTAGTATAGACATGCACAACTGCCAGGGTGAGAGTAGTGATCCCGACATCCCTTTATATTTAGAATTAGAGGGACCGAGAAGGTCAGAGAATACGGAATCTACACTCACACCCGACATATGCACAAGTAACCAACAAGTATGTTCAGAGATACTAATGGAATGTTTACCTGTTAATGATGATAGTATTATACAGAATGACAAAATTTATGATGGTGCAGAGCAAAATAGGGACAACATTACAGATCGAGAGAATATGGAACCTATCGCCACATTTGACATATGTACAAGTAATAAACAAACATGTTCAGAGACATTAATGGAATTTTCATTTTTTAACGACAGCATTGTGGAAAATGATAGGACCTATGATGTTACAGAGCCAAATAGAGATAAAATTATAGTTAGTCAGCCAAATAGTGAATTCTTTATTTACAATTACACTGATATTAAAATTGAGAACAGACATTTTTCCTTATTTAAAAAGGGATTTACTTTTGTACCGGCTAGGAAGATGGACATGGCAGAAATGATTCTGGATATAAAACTTTTTACCAGAAAGTTAAATTTAGAAGTTTTGGCAAGTTTCAATGAGTCTGAGAACAACAACACTGTTGTCATTACTAGTAAGAATAGATACTCTGACAACTTGGCAAGGAGAAGTACATATAACCCCCTTACAGAGTGATATTTACAATTTTGAAAAAGTGGTGATTAATGAGGTTAGAACTTCCAACCATCAAAATAGACATATATTTAGTAAACACAATCTAAACATAGAAGAAAAAACAACTTTGGATGAAATTAAACACCACTACTCAGATGTCAGGATTATGAAACCTGACAAAGGGGGTGGGGTGGTATTAATGAACAACTGGTTATACATAGCAAAAATGATGGATATTTTAAATGGGCAGGATAGATACACAATTATTTCTAAAAATGAATTAAATATAGCCTATCATAAGATTGATATGATCATAGAAGATAATTTAATGCAAGGTTTAATTGTTGAAAGATTATATAGATTTTTTAAAGTAGAAAAAACATTTTTATCTACTATGTTTGGTATTCCCAAGATACATAAAAGTGTAGGAAATCCACCAGAGACCTATTGTAACATTGGAAGGTTCAAAAACACAATCATTAGCCATTTATATTGACACTAAATTAAAGCCTTTTTATAAATTATATACACATATTTTAATTGATTCTTGGGACCTATTAAGTAAAATTAATCAATTGCCATATCAATCTTATTATTAATTTTTAACTATAGATGTCAAAGATTTATTCTCTGTGATTCCGCACAACACAGGACTTGAACCTTTTGAATATATGTTAACTGAATTCAAATTTTTGAATGACAATGAATTTAGATTAATTCTGGAAAATATAGAATTGGTTTTAAAGAATAATTTCATTTATTTTCAAGATGAAATTTACCAACAAGTTGATGGTGTGGCAATGGGGGCAGCATGTGCCCCCATTTTTGCCAATATAGTTATGTTATTTTGGGAAATACATTTTGTTTTTAACTCTTCATTCATGGTTAATATAGTTAAATATTTTCGTTTTCTTGATGACATACTGCTAGTGTGGAAAGATACACAAGAGGAGGCACTAAAGGCCTTGGATTATTTTAATGGTTCCACCACCTTTCTTCAATTTACACATGAATTTAACATGGAAGAGATACATTTTTTGGACATAACTATTAAGAAAGACCATATAAACAGAACGTATGTATCCAGAATATTTAGAAAGGCATGTTTCTCTAACTCTTACCTCCACTATTGTAGTAATCACCCCCTACTACAGAAGAGGAACATTATTAAGGGACAAATGGTCAGAGTGGCCCGGATGACATCAAAGTACACTGATTTAATTGATGAACTAGACTATGTACACAAATTATTTTTGGAGAGGGGCTACCCAGACTCTATTATTATTCCCTTAAAGGAAAAGGTAATCAAGGGGTGGGAGATTAGATATATTCCTTTACTCAATATGGAAGTTAAGACAGACTACAATGTGCCAGATTGTAATCCAAATATTAACAACCATGAAGTTTGCAATAAGTCCAACGATACCCCTTTTTTTGTTATAACATATAATGCCAATACAAAGTTGATAAGAAAAGCTATCAACAAGACATGGGACATTTTTAAGAGTATGCCCAACAGGTTAGGAATATTTGATAGGCATTTATGTTACAGCTTCAGAAGGGGGCCTAATATTAAAACCATTTTTGAGAGGAACAGGCAAGAGAAAGATAAAAGGAAAAAAGGTACTTTCCGATGTGGAAGATGTCCTCAATGCACATTTATAGCTAACATAGAGGAATTACAACTGTCCACTATCCCAATTACATTCAGAGGGAACCAATACTGCACGTGTTACACTAGTGGAGTAGTATATCTGGCCTATTGTACTTCATGTTGGGGATATTACGTTGGCAAGACAGAAAGACACCTATGACAGAGAATTTACGAACATATGTACGATGTCAATAGGAAGAAGGAAACTAATGCCCTTTATCGGCACACACTATTTTGTAAGGAAGCCAATTTCAAGTTCTGGATTCTGGAAACAGTATTTAGGGACAACAGAGGGGGGATTGGGAAAACCAGCTATAGAGAACTTATTTGGAAACTGAGACTGGATTCCAATACACCCCCAGGAATGAATGACCATGTGTCACTTTTACCTGCCCTAAAATTAAGGGCAAATAAAATAAAAATAAAAACAAAAACTAAAAAATAATGATTAAAATTACAATAAAACTAAAGAAAATTTATGAAAAAATAATACTGAATATCATTCAACATTCCTTTATTAATTAATTATTTTTACCAACTTATTTGTTTATTTTAACATTAACATCACACATATCTCTAGATTTAGTTATTTTTATACTGTGTATTTTTTACATTGCATATTTTTATGTGGTATACATATTGTTTTATTAAAACAGAGTTTTTTATTATATTATATTAATATTATATTGTGTATATATATATATATATATATATATATATATATATATATATATATTACTCTATTTAAACAGATTTTACTATAAGGGTCCATACACTAGTACTCATGTGTTTTTAAGCAACACTTTACAACTTTATTGAGATTCAGAATTTATGGAGATCTTATTTCACTTTTATCAATCATCAGTGTTATTCTACAGTTGTTTTATATGCTTTTATGATACTTGTTTCAATACAATGACACATACAAAATTATAGTGGGTTGTTTCTTTAAAATATTGCTCTCTGATTAATATGTTCAAATTGAATGTAATTAACAACATGGTATAAAAAGTCTGATGCAACAATGGTAGATATTCTGATGAAGTTTCCAGCTTTGGAAATGAAAGCGCTTAATTTTTAACTCACTGTATTGTTAATAAATTATGTACGTGGTTTGAACTACCTGTGGACTGCAGAGTCTTTTTCGACATTACTATTCCAACTACAACGTTTTGTGGGACAGCCTTTATTGGTTCCTGTACAACGGGGGGATTTCTGTTTCAACAGTATTTCACTATCAGTCATTCATATTGCTTTTTACTTGTATTTTCATCAGTTTGAAGAAATGCTTAGGGATTAAGCTCTAAAATTAAATCTAAAGTTGAACTTGAGCTTGATGTGGCAGACATCTCACTATACTACAATATTGCCTTCTCATATGAAATTTCTATTTCCTATGCTGTATAATGGGCATTCAGAGTAAATTTGTCCTACCATAAGCCAGTCCTTTTCCATCTGCCCCAAGTATGCATCTCAGAAAGCACAGTATCATATCATGGTTCATGAGGTACTCAATGCCATGAGTGTGTACATATTGGGGCTTCCTAATCTAGAGCACAAGTTACCAACATACATATCTTGTCATCAGCACTGATCCCCCAGATGAAGTGGTCCATTGAGGGAGTAACAGTTCCATGGATCTTATTCTGATCCCTATCAATAATTATTTCAAGTGGGGAGTTTGTGGGCGCGCAGAGCAAATGATGGATAAGTGCTACCAATGCAACAGCATCTATGTACTGCAAATAGCTTTATATACATAATGCACATTGAGCAGTCATGTTACCATGGCATGATAGAAACAGGTATGCTAATTAGTGCATATCATGTATACACTATGCATCAGACTGCAGCATATTACAACACCAATGAGGAGCTATCAGATCAGCCATTAAAATTTGAACAGGGCATACAAAGGACAGGTATAAAAATAAATCCAGTACAGCACATTTCATTGTAGCACTGTAGTGCTCATTTAATCTGTAGTATCTCAGGGTGCAGTGACTATAAGCAGCTAGAAAAGGTCCGTGGAAATAGTGTACCATGGTCTGGACCTCAGCCATGTCAGGGTCCATGACTAACATTCAGTGATTTACCATTGTAGTAAATATCTGTCACTGTGCATGAGGATAATGTGGACATGAGGGAAATCAATATCATGATGTGATAAGGGTCAGAACTATGTCTACAGCAGTAGCCAGGGGCAGCAGGCCATCTTGATGATTACAGATAGCCATACCATGCTTGCACTGTGTGAAAGAATACTGTATTATGTCCCTGATGGCAAATGCAGAAGATACCAGACTTCTGTTATGACAAAGTACAGTTCACAACACTTTGTAATGATATACACATATGAGTATTGTCTGCATTCTTGGAAGCTGACATGCTAAATCATTTATAATCACCATCTGAAAAAAGAAAATCAATAAAATCAGTTTTTGAATGGTTAACTTTACACTTTTCAAACCTATTAAAATAACTTTAAACAAATCAGCTGTGTAAATAACCACTTATTCTTGCTGAATTTAACTTTCTTATTATTTAAAGGTGTAGCTACTTTAGTTTATGAAGTACACTATGGATGTAAGAAATGGTGAAATTACCAGTTTAAAGCCTATGAATGTGTACCAAGTAGGGAGAGTAGCATTCTGATGTTTTTTTTACAATGTTTTAAACAGCAGTATGCAAATGTCTGCTATATATCCTAGACGTATTTTAATACAATGAAGAGATGCATTGCACTGAGTGCAAGAGCATTCTGTAAATATTCAGATATCTCACTAACATATTAAACTGTTTTATATATTCAAATTAAATGGCAGGTTTTCTCTGTGGTTAGATAGTATGAAATAGATCTGTGCTAGATCTGATTCTGCAGTAGGTGAGCAAACAAAACAGGGAGATATCACCATGCAGGTAGGGACATTTCCCTTACAGCACCATTGCATAGCCCCAGGTGGTATCACCCAACCTCTAAGTAAAGGGTAGGGACTAACAGATGAAAGCCCAGGTATGAGCAGTGTATGATGCTACAGGCAATCCCGTTCCTTCCCACTTCTCTCAAAGCTACTGTCCATGTCTGAGTCCACCCTACCAAGGATAGTCCCATCTGGGGGATAGTATTGGGTAGATCACTGATGTATCAATTCCCTTCTCCTTGTCTATGCCACTTTATTAAGGAATTAGCACCAGGCAAGGATGTGAAAAACATAGTAAGGGATGCCTAGCAGTTGATGGTCAAGCTGAAGGTAATTAGGGGGCCAAAATGGGTTAAATAGAAAGAAGGATCTAATATAGCAAGATTACAATCACTGCTATATAACAACTGAAGATCAGTGGTAGACAACATTTGAAAGGATGTATGACGAATAAGAGGTCATTACTTACCTGTCAGAGGAATGTAATTCTGACTCATGATAAAAATCCCACCTGTTGCTGAACTAAATGTAGAAATTTCCTCCTAAGTCAACATGTACTATAAGTAGCTAAGATGAAGGTAATTTGCAGAAAACTGATACGTTTAACACTCTGGAAGAATACTGCATACATCTCAAAGTGATTTGGAAAGATGAATATCATTTCATACAAAATGCGGTGGTGGTGGTGCAGTAGTGTTGTCGCCTCACAGTAAGACGCTGTCCGGTTCAATTCTCAGCTAGAGCGTCTTCTGCGTGGAGACATGTGTGAATGGGCGTACCTTCGTTGAAGGTTGTGTGTCAGGGCTGGTAACTCGGCACGTAAAAATCAACTACCAATCATTAGCGGACCGGAGTTCCGCTGTGGTGACCCCTAACTGGGAAAAGCCGAAAGACACAAACAAACAAACAAAATGCTAACAATGCATATTCAGACTTTTTGACCTTTACTCACAGAGTTGGAGTCATATGCTACACTCAAATGTATCGAGTTTGAAAATGTATTTCTGCAGACCTAGAATTGTCAGTAATAGAAATCTTGAATAATGTTATCACGACAGAAGACAAGATATTGATGTAACAATAGAGATGTGATATTGCTAAATTTGCTTTCCTGTTGTCCATGATGAGTATAACATCTTTCACAAGGCTAGAAACTGTATGAATGGCTGTGGACATCTTGTATACTGTAAGGGACATTTAAGTGGCAATAGGGTACTTAACACTACTGATCATGAAATTATTGTTGAGAATGTATTGGAAGATAACAGTAACATAACTCTCTGTTTTCATTTTAAAAGAAATGGAAACTTTAATGGAAGGAAAATATACTTTTTTTAAAATAATGAATCACTACCATAATGATAATGAATTTTATTCCTTTGGAAGATCATACCTTTGCTATCAAAAACTGAAATATTTATACATCCTCAGATTGAGTAGAATGAGAATTTTTGAGTATATTATAGAAAACATGTAAGATATTAAGCAGCCCTACTAAAGCCACTAGAAGATTGGACAATGTGTTTCTTGATGAAGAGAACTTTAGATACTCAATTAGAGCATGTGATCCACTGACAAGTTTCATTCATAACACAGTCTGATGTGGCACTCATATCAGCTGACCTAGAGTATTACAATAAGTGCTGAAAAGCTGTTTCCAGCAATATTAATAAAGCCATTAAAAGCATTGAATGACATGATGAAGGATCTTTTATAACAAAACTTATGGGTTAACTGAGCACTGTGCGCCTTGTAAATCAAAATATTATACAATTAAAACTTTAAATCCAATGTGGCAGAAGAAACCCATGATAAAATGTATAAATCTAGCTAGAGATGGAAGAGATATACAAGGCACTCTACAGGGATGTAATAGTTTAAGGTATGAGGAAACCTACTCACCTCTCACAGGGCTATCCAAACATTAAAAGATAACATGAAAGGTCTGTGGGTAGAAATGGTAAAAATAATCTCCAATGTTTGCAGTCTCACATGTCAGCCTCAAGGTGCTATCTAATGAGTACTATAAACTTATAAAATACCAGAGAAATGGAGAAGGAGCATGCAGAAATGGCAGCAAGGTTTGCTTTTTATTTATTTACTAAACATTTACTTTGTACTTAAAACAACAACAAGATAATGTTATGTGTCCACAAATTACAGAACATGTATTAGCTAATGAACTGAGAAAAACAGAATTATACACAGGGATTTGACAAAATGGCTGAACTGCTTTTTATTTTATCTAGAATTCATTTATTCCAGCATTTATACTATTATTTAAAAATGTTAAATTAAAGATCTGTGCCAAATCCCTGAAAGACCGTTTATATTACACATAGGTAGGTGGGAGGATAGCATAATAGTTAAAGTGTTTACCTGGCAAACACAAGGTGCAGGGTTTGATTCTCACGTTGAGTAATTGGCCAGACTTAAAATGGCCCACAAGGGGCAATTAGCCTAGTACTAACCTATGAATGTTCATAAAAATGGAGATAACACCACAGCCATGAATTACTGACTAAATTAATCGAACGTTCTGTACTGGAAAATGTTTTGAAGAAATCCTGACAAACATTCTTCCAACAATTGCCATACACCAGAAGGATATGGCTTTCTAAATGAATTTCATCCTTTTCAGTTTCTCCACATTTTATGAAAATGTATTTGTTGCAATGGCCATAGAGTTTTCAACTGGAGTTCTTGTATTGGATCTATCCAAGACCATAGACTCAGTTCCCATGTGTGCATTGTTGAACTGTTTAGCAAAACTTAGTATTAACAAAGATGTTTACAGTTAGGTAAAAATAATGTTGATCTGGAAGTTATTTACTGTGAAGAACTGCAGAAAGCTTTCCTGGCCATCCAAAGTAAACAGTGATGTGCGCCAAAAACATTTTTCAAGACCTGTGCTGTTCACCCCCGTGGCTGATTTAAAAAGTGACATTGATGTGCATTTTGAAAAATTTGCAGATCATTAAACTATAGTTTATTTATCAAAACATTTTGATCAGCTTGATATGGTGACAGTGGTATTTATTTTAACACAAGTATGTGATGATGATTTTTGGGCAGGAAACAACACAGACACACACATATGCATACATATATATATATAGTTAGTGAAATGAAAACCCATATCCCCGATGACTGGATCATCGAGACAGAATCGCCGACACCACACATTCAGTTGTCTTCTTCTTACAAAGACCTGGACACTATTGTTTTACCATAAACATGCTTACATTATTAAAGGAAAATGTTTCTGCATCATAAGTTACCGGTTTGTGATTTTAATTAACTGCAGGTCATGTCAATGTGCCGATAGTCATTCTTCTAAGTGTAATAAGATCTATGATCAAATATCATGCAACTTATGCTTAGACATAGAACAGTATCACCATATTAAAATCTAGTCATAGTCTTCTAATTAATTGATTAATTACTATTCATTAAGCAGCTAAGTGGACTGGTCAACTCCACTGACCCTTTTCCTCCATGGCCCGAACTCAATATGCAAGCTGGTTGCAGAGGCCAACAGTTACAATCTAGTTAATAACATAACATAACATAACATAACATAACATAACATAACATAACATAACATAACATATACAGTCAAAACATGCAGGGCACAAGTATACTGAATACATTATAAATATATTGGATGTGCCATTTTAAATATAATAAAGGCTAAAAAAGCTTTAGTTAAACTATTTGAAATGTAGTACTATATGGTGATCTGATGATAATATACAGGGTCTATATTATAAGCGTGAACACTTAGGTTGTCGAATACAGCATGATCGACACCTATTAAGCGAACGTACAGTTCACTGAAACTTCAAAACGCGGAAATACAGATGACCGAATTGTTTTATTTGGCCAACACCGTTCCACCCAGTGACGAAAATAAAACATACGTCCATTACACTGCTCACTATATACTACCCACCCAAACAAAATAAATAAACCACATGCATCCACTAACCTAAACCCTACTTCTAACCCTACACTAACCCTTACATACATTACTATTTATGCACTTACCTTAACCCGCACCCTAAACCTAAGGTCTATAATTATCACACACTTGCCTTAATAAGCTATACCCAAACAAAATAAATAATCCACACACACATACACTTAAAACCCTACTTCTAACCCTTATATACATTACTTTCTATGCACTTACCTTAACCCGCACCCTAACCCTAAGGTCCGTAACTATCACACACTTACCTTATGGAGGTATACCGCAGAAGGGCTGACTATGCCGAATCGGGATTTCGAATTTTGCGGTTTCCAGCGTTTGGTGTAATCATGGTTTGCTTAACAGGTGTCGATCATGCTGTATTCGACAACCTAAGCGTTCACACTTGCAGTATAGACCCTAATATACATAGGGTCATTTTTCACCATGTGTGTGTAGCGGCATAATGCGCACACAGCAGTGGAAAGTTTTAGATTTAGTAAGCACCATGTAGAGGAGCGAACTACTCTGCAAGCAAGATAAACACCATGGCATGCTAATTACAGCATAAACAGCTGAACTTCATGCTAATTAATCAATCCAACATGGTTTAGCTATTCAGCAAGCTATAAAGAATCTGTGCAGACTCTGTGCTGGTTTTTCCTGCAGATTCCAAAATTTTTGCAATTATAGACATGGAAAGGAGTCTTCATGGACAGAATGTTAGGGGTTGCTGCTGCTTTAATTCATTTGTATGTACTACAGGCTGAAGCCAATGCTGCTGCTGTTGCTAATATGCCTAGGCTGAGAAGGAGAAGAGTTTTCAGGCCCCATTTAACTTTTCACAACCTACATGATGTGGAAATTGTGGAGCTCTACAGGGTGGACAGGGACACACTACAGGAACTCTGTGACCTCTGCCATCTTCAACTCAGAAGCAGAGCCAACAGAGGGGAACCCGTTCCAATAGAGACAAAGGTATGTGTATTCCTTAGAATCTGAGCTACAGGTACCTGACAGAGACCAACAGGGGACATGCTGTGGGTGTCACAGAATCCAGGATCATAGGTTCATAGGTTGGTACTAAGCTATTGGCCCTAGGGCCTCTACAAGCCTAGCCATAACAATTCCCTGGCTATTTCTTCCCACACTATTTACTTCCCTGGACCCCTGCCTAGCAGGGTGACTGACATGATCCTCGGGGTGAATTTCCTTTCTCCCATCCAATCATCAAGATTCCTTTTGAAGAGGGCCAAAGAGGCGATCTGTTTGACATGTATGGGCAGTCTGTTCCAGAGTCTGGAGAGTCTCTGGGTCAGGAACCTATCCCTCCCGCATGTTTTGTTTATTGTGATGACAAGGTTTAGATCCCTAGAGCATGTGGCTCTGAGGAATTGGGATTTCTTTAAGTGTAGCATGTCCAACAGCTCTGGGTTTGACATGGCCTTGTATGTTAAGCAGAGATTGCCTTGGAGTAGACGATATGCGACAGAGTATAGCTGGAGTTTTTTAAGGCGGTCAGCACTGGGTATCTGCTTTAGGCCTGTGATTATTTTAGTGAGGTATTTCTGCAGCATTTCCAGTTGTTGCAGATGTCTTGAGAGGTACATACCAAATGGGGCATTGTATTCTATAATGGGTCTAATGAGGGATGAGTACAGTGGGACAATGACCTCCTTTTTTCTGGATGAAAAGCCCTTAGTGATGAGGTGTGCCACATAGAATGATTTCCTGACTGTTGTGGTGATGTGGTTATTGAAGGTGAGACCACTGTCCGCCTGTGTCCCTAAGTCTCTTATCACACTTTCGGTGTTTAGTGTACTGCCACCTATGTGGTAATTCATGGGTACATGTTTTTTCCCAAAGGGGATAACTATACATTTTTTGGCATTGAGCTTGAGCCCATGGCTCTGGCACCAAGCATCTGTTTCTGTAAGGCCCTTTTTTAGAGTATCCACATCAACTGGGGATTCAATAATGGCTCCCAGTTTGCAGTCATCTACAAACTTTGTTAGCCAGAGTCCCTTAGTGTTGGCTTGTACTTGGCTTGTACTTCAGAGAAGTAGATGCCAAACAAGAGAGGTCCCAGGATTGTACCCTGAAGTACTCTACTTGTCACTTGTCTGGAGCTAGATTTGGAGTCAGCTACTTTTACAGTGTGGGTTCTGTCAGTAAGCCAGTTGGCAACCCATTGAGTGACGTAGGGATTAATGCCCAGCTTAGTAAGTTTATCTGTAATTCCAGAGTGGGAGATTGTGTCAAAGGCCTTGGCGAGGTCCAGGTAGGCTGTGTGGACTGCCTTACCCTTGTCAACGGCTCTGGAGACTGATTAAAAGAAGTCAATCAGGTTCAGGAGACAAGATTGGCCCTTCACGAACCCAAACTGGGTGGGGTTCAGTGTTTTAAGAGGGTTGAGAGTTTTGAAGATGCCAACATTTGGTACTACCTACCCCGAGTTGTTAACCAAGTGGCAAAAACTAAATTTAGAAACCAGCTATGGCTACATTAACTTATTAATAGAACAATACAGAGAGATAGAGATGCGGCTAACACAAGAAATTATGGTGATGGAAAGCAATGGAAAGCGACCTTAAGCATCTCATTAGCGCTGAAGAAAAGGAAGTTTTAATTGCTGATATCATGTTAAGATTATCTGTTTTAGATAATAAACAACTGCTTGATAGAAAAAAGAAATTAGAACGTGACTTCAATGATTTTCATCAGGGTCAAGTCTTTTCTTGGCCCAGGGACAATGTTAATAACACCGTGAATCATTTTCACAATATTCGCAATGTCCACAATAGGACTGTCACATCTTCAAATAACATACAAGCAGCCACACCCACCGCAGTGATGTCAACACGCATATCCCTGTTGACAGACTCTACATCACATGGTGCCACTACTTCTGTTGGAGGTACAGTTAGATGCAGAGGAAGGCCCATCTGGATATACCAACAGTAAACCGGCTCCAGCGATGGCTGAGGCAACGAAGAAGAAAGATCGCGTTACTGGGAATAGCACATCCAATGTATTGAACAACCCATAGGATAACAGTACGTCATTTTCTTTTCCCTTACCCATTCGGCAGATGACCTCAGTCAACTGGTTGCCGCAGGGATGTACCAGGAAACGGAAAACATCAGGGGACAGGCACGAGTTCCAAAGGAAGGTACTCAGGCCAACATCGAAGACTTAGTGGTAAATATATCTAGTTACACTTTAACTGAGAGTGAGAGGTCTCTACTTAATCGTGACCTCTCATTTATACCCTCCAGATCAGCAGATATTACTGATATTCTTGTGGACATTAAGATGTTTACTAGGAAAGTTATTTTAAGAATGCTATTTGGTGACACTGCTATGGGAGGTAGAAAGGTATTCGCTAAACCCTCTACTTTTATACCTCAAGGGCATCCATTACTGGAGACCTTTGAGAAAGCGTGTGAATGAGATTTATTTGAGTTGTATAAATCAAAAAGTAAACCAGATTTTTACAATTTGACTTACAATGAATTTCAATCTATTAAGAAACTGCAGGATAATAATGCTATAGTGATCAGACAGGCTGATAAGGAAGGCACTATTGTGGTCTTGGACTTTGACATGTATTCTAACACTATGATGAATATGTTGGATGATGTGGGAACATATCAAGTATTAAATAGTATGATATTAGATTAATTAAGAATATGCATTCTGAATTATATGATCTTCTTTTATGTAATACTATTGATGGAGACTTATAGAAATAACTTTTAGTTGAGAAACCTGTTGTCCCCATTTTTAGGGGACTTCCCAAAATACATAAAACCCTTATGAATCCACCTATGAGACCCATTGTCTCAGGTGGTGGTTGGCTTACGGAACCTGCTTCCATTTTCATTGAGAAGCAATTCAGACCAGTGGTGGACAATACTACATCCATACTGAAGGATACCCGAGAATTCTTAGAAAGTTCTGGTGACTATATATCTTCAAATGAAAATGTACAGAATGATTTATTAGTCACTTTAGATGTTGTATCTTTATTCACATCTATCCCCAATGACACAGGGATGGAATTTGTGAGACTTTTTCTGATTGAAAAGGGGGTACCAAGGAATTTGATTATTAGGACTTTAGCATTACTTGATTTGGTACTGAATAATAATGTTTTTCTGTATAATTGTACATAATATCTACAGAAAAAAGAGGTTGCCATGGGCACCCCCTGTGCTAATTCTTACGCTAACCTTGTGTTAGCATATTGGGAGAGCACTTAAGTTATGGCAAACATTTTTTACAGCAAACATATTAAATTTTATAAACACTTTGTAGACGATGTCTTTTTTACATGGGATGGTACTGAAATTGAGTTAAATGAATTTATTGATTATATAAATGGTACCACTGACTTTTTGAGGTTTGAATATAAAAGGTCAGATGTTATGATAGAATTTTTAGATGTTCAAATATTGAAGAGAGGAGATGTGATGCACTCTGAAGTATATAGAAAACCTTGTTGGAGGAACAGCATTCTGCATCTTAGTAGTATGCATCCCCAACATATTTACCAAAACATAGTAAGAAGTCAGACTCTCAAAATGTCAAGTCTCACTACCAATGAGGAAAGTTATAGCTTGAAACAAAAGATGCTGGGTGATAATCTGTCATCAAGGGGATATAGTAAAAAAGAAGTAGAAGGTGTGTATCAAGTGAATAAATCCATGAGAAAAGGAAAAGGTAAGCCTTACTTATATAAGAACCAGGGTAATACTCTGAGTGTTAATAATAGTGAGTAATGGACTAATGCGAATAGGATGATAATTCCCTATTCTAATAAGAATTTCAAGATTAAGGATGTTATTAACAAAAATTGGGGTATTTTAACCACTGATGATAGGATTGCTGAGATAGTAGGAGTAAAACCCAGTTTTTTATATAATAATACAAAATCATTAAAGAGATTGTTGTGTTATAAAAGTAATATGAAGGGACCAGTTCTGTCCAGTAGACAAGGCACCTTCTCTTGTAGAGGGTGTAACCAATGTGCTTACATGTCTGGAAGCAATTGTTTTATACATCCAGACACAGGTAATGAACATAGATTTAATTTTTATGCTGACTGTAAATCCAGAGACCTAGTATATTTGGCTGTTTGCCAGATAGGCTTGTGTTTCTATATAGGAAAAACAAACTGAAGTCTTCGAGAATATGTCAGAGAGCATATATATGCGATTAATAGAGAAGATGACCATAATGCTTTGGCTCGACATGTCTTGAATGTAGGTACGTTACATAAATTTAAATTTAGTGTTTTAGAACTGATCAAAAAAGCAGACAGACTGGGTGATATTAAGAATCATAATGAGGAATGTGAGAATAGGTGGATTATTAAATTTCAGGGTTATAAGGGGCATGGTCTCAATGAGAAGATGACTTTGAAACCCTTTTTATCAGCACACCCCTATGCACATTAGCTTATAAAGTTCCATATGTTATAGGTTTTTTTATGTAAATATGGTTTATATATATATATATATATATATATATATATATATATATATATATATATATATATATTTTTTTATAAATATATATATATATATATATATATATATATAGATATATATTAGTGAAATGTTTCTACTTATATTAAATTTGTATATTTATATGTATATGTTGTAGTCAACAGAGTGCTTTAGGAATACTTCTATGAATACACATTTTTGCCTTGTGTCTTTTTTTAAATTGCCTTGAGGCATAATATTTGATATAATTGAGCTGGCCATGATTGGTTGATATTTCTATGTATTACTATTTAAATGAGTTGTGGCTTAGTGCAGTTGTTTAAAGTCTGATGAAGCATTGGATAGACGTGAAAGCGCTTACTTTGTACTGCAGTGATTAAACGTGTTTTTATATTTCTGCTGTGGCGAGCCTCATCTGTTTTTTGATATATCTTACAGTGTTTTAAGGTTGCCAATGTCTTTGTTTATACCTCCATGATAATACGTTCCGTGGCCTTGCAGATCAAGCTCATCAGACTGATGGGGCGGTAGTTCCCGGCACCCAAGGTGGATCCCCCCTTGTGGAGTGGGATAACTGTAGCTGTGTGCTACTCAGTGGGAATGAAGCCTGAAGTGAGGCTATTATTAAACATGACACTTAGGTGAGGTGCCAGCTCATTTTGTAGTTCATGTAGTACACAGCCCGAGATGTCATCTGGTCCCATGGATCCTCAACCAATTCCTGAATGCTATGACCACATATATTTTCCTCATAGTTCTGAGGAGAGGGCCAGAAATATGGAGGAGTTCTACTGTGTAGTAAACTACTCTGAAGTATTTGGTGCCATAGATTGCACACATGTAAAAATTAAGGCACCACCCAGGGAACAGGGTAGGCTCTACATTAACAGAAAGGGCGACCACTCTATCAACTGTCAAGTCATGTGTCAAGGGAATGATTTTAAATGTGTGTGCTGGCAGTTATCATGACTCACATATCTGACCCACCTCCCAACTGTACTAGATATTTGTTAGGGGGGATATCCCACGGGAGCATTTACTGGGGGATGCAGGCTATGCACTGGAACCATGGCTGATGGCACTCATCTGAAATGCACACACTCCCATGGAAGAATGCCATAATGAGGCACATGCTCAACCAAGAAATATCATAGAGCATGTGTTTTGGGCTACTGAAGTCACAGAGGGTGCCTTGGTACATCTGGGGGCAGCCCTGCAGTACAATCCATGGACATGTACAGAAAAATTCACAGTATGTGAGATGCTACAGCTTTATCAGGATCAGCAAGGGGAAGGAGCACATATCCCACCAACAATGCCAAGGTCACCACAGCCACAGGCAGATGAGTTGTTAGAGGGGGAACCACAAGCTGCTGTTGGTGTAGGCAGATGTAGTGTGCTCAGTATGCCCTTGCATTGGCTAAGAGATGATGCGTAGCCCACTCACTCACCACCTAGGGACCTAAAACCTTCCTCATTCTCATATACATATACTAACAGTGATGCCAGGCAACTTACACAACCTTTACCTCCCCGTGTATTGGCTGAGTACTGCTTGCATCAGACAGAGTCAGCCCTGAACTAAAACTTTGTCATCTGAGCCCTGAACTTGGAGTGTATTGTTTAATAATATGACTGTGTGGCATATCCATGTATTTCATTACTTTGTTCAGTAAGCTAGTAAAAGGTGGGAGCTCTGTACAGAAATTACCTTAACATGTTACAGCTGAGACTTATTTGACTTATATGTGCCCATTACTAAGTACTAGGCCTCAGGCATCAAAGATGCACACTGTCATACCTCTCAAAATTACTGATGAGCATTGCATTCCCTCAGTTTAGCACCATATGTTTGTACTGAAAAATCATTAAAGAGAGAAGTTAGAAAGTAATGATACACATTGCAGTTTCTGACTTCACAACCCTCACAAGATCATTCACTATAAAATTTGTCAGTTTTGATGCTATCAACTGTCTAACTTTACAAGGCCAATATAATTCAAAAATACACTTACCAGTTCAACACCGCAAATGCAGATATACTAGGCACTAAGTTAGCTATGCACCCTGAGCATCAGACACACAGCTTTTGTATCCATGAATCCAAAAGACAGTAAACAGAGATATGGCTAAATTATCATCACTTGCACAGGATGTTGTATGGGGGGGGGCAGGAAGCCTAGGCTGCCACAAAAGGTCAGTGACTGTATATGAGTAAGAAAGAGAAGAAGGCACACATGTGGATAAACCAACAAATGTCTAGTGAGATAAAATGAGTAACTGTTGTGTGTGTCGTGTCCTCCAGGTGAAAATGCTGTGAAAATGTCTGCATGAACACAGTCAAGCTCTGTGCTGGCTCTATGCCTTGGTATGTTGGACAGGTGTGAGCCATGCATGGTAGAAGTGGCAGTTCATTGTGTCATCCCTGGCCATGAAAACTAGCTGTACTAGGAGTTACACTGGCACATCCACACCCACAGTCAGATGCTGTGCAACAACCTGAATGTGACTGATGTCTGCTGGATGAGTTCCCTTCATGGGGATGCCCAGGACAATGACCCCATGGCATGCCACATCTGGGTGACAGCACACTCACACCACATCTGGGTGACAGTACACTCACTGATGGAGCGGTGGAAGTACTGCCACTATGGGAGCATGATCAGGCATGGCCATGTTGGCTGACAGCAGATGATTTGGCTGACCTACGCCCATGATGATGCCATTCCTCACCCAGCAGAAGTTCCATCAGAGACACTGCTCATTTCCTGACAGACACCCCTCAGTCCATCACAGACAATGCTCATTCCAATATGTCATTCATCCAATCCAGTGAATCAGCAACATGGTGGAGGCAGACTTTGCCATATCTACAACCCTGAACATTTGTCTGGAGCACTTCCAGGAAGATGCCTGCACCTCCATGATGGCTCTAAACATATGTTGAGTGAAACAGGAAGAGACACCTGCAACAGGTGGAGGAGAGACAACAGACCCCCCTCCGAGAACCCCTATTAATCCTCCTGCATTTGGCTATGGCCAGACTCAAGAGGCATTGAAGCCATAGTAGCCACACTTCCCTGATCAATGTCCTTGCCCTCCACCTGTCCAGTATCTGTGGGCTCACTGCACTGGGTAGGCATTTCCATAGTCCGATGGAAATGCAGGGGATGGCTGTATGTTAACCTCTGTGTCATATTCAACCTCTGCACCTCGAGACTGTGCCTCAGTTTGACCACCATCATCCATCAGAGTCTGATGATACACTGACATCAGATGGCACAGGGCCGACATTCCCACTATCATGATCACCTGTGATAAAAAGCAAGAAACACAGGAATAAATTAATACCCACACTACTATAGTGCAATATATGTTAACAAACTAACAGTGCTGCCACTATTACAGACAGTGCAGCAATACACACAACAGGCTTGAGGTCAACATCACACACTAAAATATTTCTTTAAATTGCTCAGCAGTACTGACATAAAAAAGTTTGTCTTACCATCTGCAGGTGAGATTCTCCTCTGTAGTCCAGATGGTCCTGGAAGAAGTTAAGCAAGATGTAAGGGCAACATCATCATAATTAACAATAACACAGCTGGTAATAAATTTACCACTTGATATGTACATTAACTATAATTTCAACAAGAATGTGGTTGACGACTCTAACCTAAGCTTGTAACTGTAGCAATCTTCAATTCCCCCAAAAAGACATGTGACACAAAATTAACATTGATTTCAATTGTTTTACTATACAACAGTATTTAACTGTTCAGACAGCAAAGCCTACCTGGAAGCTCTTCCTGGGATGTGCTTACTGTCTCAAAAACAGTTGCTCTGACATGCAGGACATGCTGTATTACACTGTCCTGAGAGCTGTTTGGATCTCTGATATTGGCCAGAATTTCTTCATTGGGGGTTAGCAGGCCCTCTCCAACAACCATCTGGTCATAGCCCATTGAAACTGCTCTCCTTTGTGCAGGTGTGATCATGTCAATGACCCTGTGGTGCGCCTGCTCGTATGTCCTGCCATAACTACCCTACCCATGGCATTGACATCATCTACTATCTGCCAACATATTCACATCCTATGTGCCATATCTTTCCATCCCCTTTCCAGTAGAAAAGCACCATGTTGCCTAAAGCCATCCACAATCACTTGGTTCTCAGCATCGGTGAAGGGGGTCTCTGTGGATTGACATGCCTGGGAGGCATAACGGTAGGTGTCCTAAAAAACAACAAAAGGATAATATGCATAAGTACAACATAACTACATAATAACTGTTTACAGATTAAACAGAAAAGGTATCCAGTCAGTATTACCCACTAGAGAATCATAAAACAATCTAGAGATGTGAAATACTAACAGGCAGGATGCACAACAAGGAGAGTAACAAGAGCAACATATCTTTGTTTGTGCTATAGCAGTAACTCATCTTTGCACCAACCCTCCAAAAGAACAGTCCATCCTTGTTTATACCATAACAGTAACTCAGCTTTTCTTCCCCAAAAACAACAGTCCATCCTTGTTTGTGCCATAACAGTAACTCAGCTTTGTCCCCCCCCAAAAAAAACAAGAGTTCATACTTGTCTGTTCCATAACAGTAACTCCTTTTTGCTCCCACCACCCAAAACAGCAGGCAAATTACCCATTTTGCTAACAAACCATCTTTGAAAAGTACTATCAAAGGACCTGTCCCTGAAATATTTGTACATACTTGTCACAGAGCATTCCCTTTTTATGTATTGGCAATCATGTATACCTCTGAAATGGCCTGACAAACATGCCCATGCCATCAGTACACTTCTAACTAATGCATACAGATAAAAGTGTAAAAGCCTTTGCTTCAGATTTGTTCTTAAATTCATTCCAGCATATGCAGTGTGTAGGTTACAAAATGGAAGCATACCTATTGAAGGTCAGTACTCCTCTGTACAGATATAGCCTGAAGAAAAAGGGGTTTTGCAGTCTTCCAAACATATACAACTCTTCTCACCATCAGTCTGCCTGGCTGCATAGTTGCCTTTTTATTTGGTGTAGGCTCAGGACTATTAGCACAGTGAATATGTGAATGAGGTGTGAACTCATTAGAATTAGTAAATCCCAAAAAACTGAGTCTGTGTACGGGATGTAAACATGGTGCAGGCACTCCTTCAGTATTTGTTTTTAATGGATTGCAACTGTGAATGATTAGTGGTTGGGAGAAGGAAAACACAACAGCATCACTGGTTGCCTTACTTCCACTGGGTGTTTCAGGTTAGATATACAAAGTTACAGGTTGTGCTTGTTAACATCCAACCAGCCTTTCATTTTTGGCAACTGCATATGATATTATTTCCACTTAATATCCTCACACATTTTAAGGCCAATGATATAGAATAGCTTACACACTGCATGTCTCAGATTACTGCTTAGATAAATGAAGAATGGCCAACAAACACAGAAATGTAAGGCAGAGCTGTATATTTGCAAGCAATAATCATGACAAGTTATGTGATCACTAGGTGCACTACATCCAACACTAGTACATGTACAAATGGCACCTGTATGTTTTGATATCAGTGTAGATGATGTTGCAGTTGGTTGTGTGCATATTGATTTAAGTTCTTTGCCGCAAAGCTGCTTGTGTGGCAAAGTGGGATAAGACACCCATCCTGTGTTCTGAAGATGCATTGGTGTGAGATTTCTAATCTAGACCTTTGTAGAAATATCTCATGTGTACTAACATTTTCTAGTCTGTATGTCATAGATTGCTTTTCCTCATTTCAAGTACCGCTCCCTTTTTTTTCTCTTTTTTCTCACTTTTTTTTTGTTTGTTTGGGCCACTGTTTGAGCAATGTGCCTCTTAGCCCAAACTGAACAACTGGCCAGGCAGGACCCAGACAGTCAAAAACAGAAACTGGATGCATTCAATTAATACTATTAAGCATTGTGCAGCAAACCTGCCAAGCAATGTTACACGGTGGTTAACAGCGAGACCTTAAGAATGATAAATAAAACAGGACATGTCATGTAACTAGTCCTGTGGCAACAGGTGTAAGTGTAGGGCTGGAGTATAGATGGTAATGTACTCTAGTACAGGGTGTGCAACCTTTGTTTTACAGTTGTGACTTTGCAGTTTATTGCACTGAACTGCAACATAGATAATTGTTTTCTCAGCCTTGTGGTAACAGGTATAATTGTAGGACTGCCATACACATGGTCCTGGATTCAAATACAGCATATTCCATACACTGTTACTGCTGTTCCACATACCATTATAGTCAGTCTCACTTATAACACTTGACATGATGTAGCTGATATTAATTCCTGTAAATATATTTCTGCTATTTGGACTGCCATGGTCTTCACATTTACACAACTGCCTATACAGCCAATATCCATGAATTTGCTTTGCTTGCTACTGTTGCACTCCGCTTACCATCCCACAAACATTCTGCTTTGAGGTATGCACTGTCAAGCATTGTGTTTGCACCATGGTATGTGAAGCTCAACATTTTTAAACAGTGTGCACACTCCCAGTAAACACGATGACTGGAATTTGCTGAAAAGCATTATTCTCCATTGCTCTAGATCTGTGGCAGATGTGGCAGGCATTTGTGAGGAAGGTGTCAGGTTTAGGGCACAGAGGTGTGGTGTCAAGGAGTCCAAGATTTGTATTGGACTCCTAGTTAAAAACCACAGTGCCAGGCTTTTACAGGGGGACTATTCTGACTCCCAGTATAAGTCACAAGCTTGGGATAGTTTAGCCTGGGCTGTAACCAGTGTCCCCTGCACTGGTGAACAATGTAGCATCACAACAATGATCTCTGGCGGAGGAGGAAGAGGGATACCCTTGACCATTGTATCAGGGAATTTAGGACTGCGGACATCCCACATCTGTGTAAGTATCAACTACAGAGAGTACTTGTAAGACTTAAAAGCTTAATATAGGCAAGACTGGTATTCATAATGGTATTCTGTTCTGTTCTGTTCTGTTTTTTCTACAGCTGCACGTGATCATGAGGTAAATGTCCAAACCCATGGGTTAGATTGGCAAGGATGAGTGAAGCATGTGGTATGTATGTATGTAACAGAACAGTAGTGTTATTCTAGCATTAAAAGTTAAAAATAGCTTTTTTTTTGGTATTTTATAGAGCTGTATCAAATTAAGCATGCATGTCTCAACTGTAAGAGCAAGTATGCATGCATTATTATGTAGCACACAAGAATATCAAATTCAGCATTCATATCTCAACTGTAAAAGCATGTGTGCATGCATTAGTCTGTAGCACAAACCAAGAGTACAATATTGCACTTTAGTCAGAGATTGTGGTTTCAAATACCACACTTCCCAATTATATAATACTGTTACTTTTGCAATTTATATTTAAATTAAATTAAAATTAGTGGCACAAATACCCTGCTGTAAAGTGTAATCTGTATAACTGGAATGCACAAATGTGAAATATATGCACATGTCAAGGAGCTCCTGTTACAATCTGTAGTAGAGTGTGCGTGCATCTGTTAGGATCTAGTAGTCTTAAAAAAATAAAAGTTATCTGTTAGGAGTTGTCTTAAAAGTAAAAATTAAGATAATAGAATCAATTAATTGTATCAATGCATTCTATGTCTCATATGAAGGTACTAATCTTATCTCTTTTTTTTCTCTCACCCCAATCCTTATCTTCTCTTTTTTTATATGTCCATGTCATCCATGCAATCCTGCAATCCATGTGTACCACGTCACTAAATGCTCCACAACATGGCTGGATAGGCCTTCCCTACAGGACCTGCCTGCCCCCTCCACCAGCTCCAGCACCGTTGCCCAGCACATCTGTGAGTCAACCTGGCAGCATGACCTCTGCTGCCCCTGTGCTACCTGCCCCTCAGATAGTCCAGTCCTGGAGGCTGGTCCACTGGCACCCTCTGGGAGCACCGGAACAATGGTGGAGGTGTTGATTTTATCACCTGCGCTGAAATGCCAGGGATGGTGCATAGGGTTGTGCATCGCATTGTTGATACACACCTACGCCAGCTGGAGAGGCTGCTCTCCCTCTTTTTATGCAATACCAGGAGATGGAGATGCAGACGTCAGGCACTCTAGCCAACAATGGAGTGAGGTGACAGTGATGACAATCCAGTGGGTGAGACCTTAATTCTCACTGTCACCCAGCTTGATGACCATGGGTTTGGGATGTCCCCACCCTCACCCCAATAATGGTGTCCTCTATCACCATCCCTGTCCCTTGTTTTGTTTGTCTTGTCCATCTGCAATTACTTCTTCACCTACCCAGCTTAACTCATCCAGACTGTCCTATGTCCCATCCCCAACATTCTTCTCTCTGTCTCAAAAAAAATGGGCACCTGTCCAACAAAAAAAAAAATTGTCCCATACATAGCTCTCCATTTCACATATGTGTCTTCTTGACACACTTGATTCAGTCAAATTGGCTAATCAACATAATTGCGCTGTGACCACTCCTCTCTCTGGAGGTGACAGTCCAAATTCAGTTAATATTTGGCAGATATGTTCACTTTACACTGTTAAAGAAATGGATAGCTATGGTTCTTTCCTACCTCTATTCTGCACATTCCTACCCTGCTTTCCCTTTGTTCCTCCCCCTGTTTGCTCCCCATTTCACCACTATCGTAGCTTCTCCATGTATTTTCTTTAATGCACACCATTGCACAGCAATGGTAATGCAAAGTAGTTAAATGTATTACATACAGCTGTATTTGAACCCAGTACCATCTGCCCCAAAAAAGTAATGTATCACTGCATTAACTGCATTAACATGTGCTGCCATAGAGTCAGTTAAGTATCAGGTGCATTCCAGATGCTTACTGTCAGACTTTGTTCTTCCCCCGTTTGTGCCCCATTTCACCTGTTTCTGTCAATCCCATTTTAACACCTTTAATCTGGTCAAAAAATAGAATCACACACATAACACACATAAGTAGCAGAAAAAACAATGGATCCCTTCACTTTTTGAGCTCCATGTTTGCCAGGAGGTACTCATTGTGCACCAATGTGCAGCGATAGTGAGCAACAGCAAAACAAAGCAATACATCTCATATAAACAATTCATGTCATTGTATTATCACTCTGTAATGAAAAGTATTTTAAAGTATATGGTACACCTGTATTCGACCCTAGTACCATCTGGGCCAAAAAAGGAATGTAGAAATACATTAACATGTGCTGCCACATAGTCAGTTCAATATTAACTGTCAGGCTTTAGCAATGTGGCTTGCATTTGCGCACTGTTTACCTGCACACAAACATGTGTATCTCACATGCATATGCATTTTGCTAACCATCGCGTAAACCTGCTGCTCACCGAGCTATGGAAATGTTTATATTATGCTGTATTACAGCTGTTTACTGTCCATTTCTTGTGTACTACATGAAATTATATATATAGACATTACAAACTGAGGGTCCTATCTAACAATATGTCACGTATTTACAATACCTCCATCTGTTGCCACCCATTTTGAAACACTGCAACCCTTGTGTCTCAGTACTTTTTCACACATATATCAACTACAGCACAAAATATAATTTCACACATCAATCTGGTAACATGCAGAACTACAACTATTGACCCACATGCCTAAAACACTTATCTGCAAGGCTAGGGAAGTATCAGCATGGACCATATCCACAGGAACATAGATGACATTCAGTACACTTGACCCTATCCATTTTGTTTTTGTCAAGCGTAGATCTTACTTATTGAACCTTATGGGCTGCTTGGATACTGACCCCCACAGACCTGGATGAGGATAACAGGACATACTGCCTATGATGACTTATCCAAGGCCTTTGACAATATCCCTCATTCATTTGTCATTCCATGTGGGAATTAAGCCATACAGTAGTATAGGGATAGGCAACTGGCTCACTGACATAACACACACTCTCAAAGATGGTGAATGCACCTCCACCAGTAGCCATTTACCATCAGAATACCACAATGATCTGTGCTGGGCCCTCAGCTGTTTGCAAACTACCTCCCTGATGTGCAGACAATGGTAGATGACCTGTAGTTTACCAAGTTTACAGATTACTGATAACTGGATGCACTAATAGAGTCCCCCAATGAAGGTAGCATATTATAGAAGGAGCTGCCAAACACATATGATTGATGCCAAACTCACTGACTAAACCTTAAAGCATACAATCCCTTATTCTACCCTTTGGCAATGAAGTATCCCTGCTAATTATGATATACATAGCACCCCTCTAAGCTCAAACACAATATTGTGAGACTTGGGAACACATGTTGATAGCAAACTACACTTTCATCACTATGTGTCCATAGTGGTGACACACACATTATGCATTGTGCACATCATACATAATGACATCACATCCAGGACCAGGATGGTCATGCCTCTACTGTACACTTATTAGACCAGTAATTGAGTACAATGCTCCCTTCTGTCTGTACCTCACCAGACATCTGCAGCAATTGGAGAAAACACAGGGTTGTACCCGGGAGATTCCAGGGCCTCCAAACATGGCATACATGGAAAGACTGAAAGACCTGTCATTGTACTCAGTATCATACAAGCTACTGAGAGGTGACCTATGCCTTCCCTATAGAGCGGTCTCAGACCCTACCCTACTGGAAATGCTGTACATCTGCAAATCAAATGGGACAAGAATAACTTGTCCCAGGGTTCTCAACCTAGCCTGTGACATAAACAGAACATGCTGGGAAGACAGATATATCCCCCAAAGACTCACACTCTTCTGTAATAGGCTCCCACTGCATGTGGAAAAAAACCACCACAAACCACAAATTTCACCGTACACCAAATATTATGGCCACAGTATAAGTTTCACTCTCAGGTCAACAAAAAAATAAATTCTTGGCTTAACTTTTTCACTTCAACTAAAACAAAAAAACAGCTTTCATAAACTTTCATAAGTGCTTTCATATTTAAAGAGCTTCATCAGTGCTGCTCAATGACCCTGTTGAAGGGCAACCTTAATTATTGGTTGGGTGATTATAAAGTCACATCTGGGGTGGCACCTATTTCCCTCAAAGACATGGTCAGTTGGTGCTGCTCAAAAAATTACTCTCCTAACAACAACCATCCAACTATACTCAATAAGGGTACTTACATTTTTATACATCTAGGCATCTAAACACCGCAGGGCCATTAGGCTAGTAGCCTCCTATGTACATATGAAGTGATGAGCCTATGCAGGACTCCCATTTTGTCTCCCACATAGCCTGCTGGTGTTATCTACTATAGGTTCATCTGCAGTTTTGTAAAAGTCAGACTTGAACCATGGTGCTTGTGTAACATACTGTGTTCTGTAGCCTGTGTTCATAGGCTGGGGTTTTTTCTCACTGCAGTCAACTGGACGTGTGTGTGTGTGTGTGTGTGTGTGTGTGTGTGTGTGTGTGTGTGTGTGTGTGTGTGTGTGTGTGTGTGTGTGTGTGTCTAGCAAGAAGAGCAGAAGTGTGCATCCTACAGTTACTGCTCCAGTCCCCATGGATTGACAGTATTTTGATGCTTGCACATACCTACACATCCATTTCATGCAGGCCTCCCTACTTCTTCTCTCCAACATGCACTATTGATGTCATCCTCTATAAATTGATCTGCAGCCATGTAAAAGTTAGACTTGAGTAAAGTAGTGTGTCTTGTTCTCTGTGTACTTAGATAGGTAGGGGTTCTATTCTTACTGCAGTCAAGTGTGTGTGTGTGTGTGTGTGTGTGTGTGTGTGTGTGTGTGTGTGTGTGTGTGTTGTTTAGCATGTGGCATTCCACAGAATCCCACCAGCCCAGTATGCTGGTGTATATACATACACTGTCCTGTGTGTAAGAGCTGTTGATTGACATTACAGAGAGCATTTTACACCAGCATGTGGGACACTGTTATATTATCCTCAACAGATACTGCTGATGTCATCAGTTATAAAGTGTTGTCTGAGAAACTCCAGGTCCAACTTGAGCTGTGGTGCTTGTATAAAATACTGTTGTCTGTAGTCTCTGTAGTTAGGTAGGGCTTCTGTTCTCACTGCAGTCAACTGGGAGTGTGTGTGTGTGTGTGTGTGTGTGTGTGTGTGTGTGTGTGTGTGTGTGTGTGTGTGTGTGTGTGTGTGTGTGTGTGTGTGAGCTGTTGCTTGACATTACAGAGAGCATTTTACACCAGCATGTGGGACACTGTTATATTCTCCTCAACAGACACTGCTGATGTCATCAGCTATAAAGTGTTGTCTGAGACACTCCAAGTCAGACTTGTGCCTTGGAGCTTGCATAAAGTAGTGTGTTCTGTAGTCTATGTACTTAGGTAGGGGTTCTGTTTTAACTGCAATCAACTGGGCATGTGTGTCTGTGTCTAGCAAGAAGAGCATGAGTGAATATCCTACAGTTACTGCTGCAATCCCATGCAATGGCAGTATTTTGATGCTTGCACATGCCTACACATCCATTTCATTCAGGCCTCACAACTTTTTCTCTCTAACAACACTGCTGATGTCATCCGCTATAAGTTGACCTCCAGCACTATAAGAGTCAGACTTGTGCTGTGGTGCTTGCATAAAGTACTGAGTTCTGTAGTTTGTGTACTTAGATAGGTAGGGACTCTGTTTTCACTGCAGTCAACTGTGTGTCTGTGTGTGTTTAGCCAGAAGAGCAGAGGTGTGTATCGTGCAGTTACTGCTCCAATTCCACAACTTGATAGTATTTTGATGCTTTCACTTGACTATAGATCCATTTCATTCAGGCCACCCAACTTCATCTCTCCAATATGCACTGCTGATGTCATCTACTATAAGTTGACCTGCAGCCGTGGAAAAGTCAGACTTGTGCCACGGCGCTTGTGTAAAGTACTGTGTTTTGTAGTCTGTGTACTTAGATAGGTAGGGGGTTATAGTGTCACTGCAGTCAGCTATGTGTGTGTGAGAGCTGTTGACTGACACTAGAGAGAGCATTTTGTACCAGCACTTGAGACACTGCTATATTCTCAACAGACACTGCTGATATCATCAGCTATAAAGCGTTGTCTGAGACACTCCAAGTCTGATTTGAGCTGTGGTGGTTGAGTAAAGTACTGTGTTCTATAGTCTCTGTACTTAGATAGATAGGAGTTCTGTTCCTACTGCAATCAGCAGGGACTATGTGTGTGTGTTTGTGTGTGAGCTGTTTCTTGACATTACAGAGTGCATTTTACACCAGCATGTGAGACACTGTTGTAGTCTCCTCAACAGACACTGCTGATGTTATCATCTAAAAAATGTTGTCTAAGATCCTCCAAGTCAGACTTGTGCCATGGTGCTAGCATAAAGTATTGTGTTCTGTAGTCTATGTATTTAGATAGGCAGGGGTTGTATTCTTACTGCAATTAAGTGTGTGTGTGTGTGTGTGTGTGTGTGTGTGTGTGTGTGTGTGTGTGTGTGTGTGAGTGTGTGTGTGTTTGCACACTTGCTTGACAGAAGGGCGACCATTTTACAACAGCATGTGGGACACTGGTTTTACTGTCTTCCCCTTAACACACTCTGCTGATTTGCAGATGTGTGGTATACACATCAGGACATGGTCAGAAATGTCCTGTAGTCCAGGCATGAGTCACATCACCCCTTCCAATACAGATTTCAGGAACAGGGCTTTCAGTATATCCACGTACATCATGGCATGGTTTGTATGACCTGTATTTTCTTGTTGTGAAACCACAGTGGTCTGTCCAGCTGCTGCAGGTGTCTAGTGAGGGACATACAAAAGGAAGCATTATAATGTATTAGTAGAGCATTATAATGTATTAGTACTCAGATGAGGTTTGAGTACAGTGCTGTTATATGCTCGCCAAATCTGGATACAATGGCTTGACTTCTGTGGTGCACGATGTAGCCTTTCCATACCACTGTGGACACTTGGTCAAAGTTCAGATTGCTATCTGCATGCGTTACCAATTCTTGCACCACTGGTTTCAACATAGGGAGATTATGCCAATGGTGTATTTACCAGGAGATTCCACTTTTCATATGGCACAAATCCTGACACATTCTGTATTTATTAGTAGATCATGTGGCTTTAGCACCAATCATTTGTGTGTGTTAACCCCTCTTGTACTATAGTTACATCATTAGTGGACTCAATGATTGCAACCAATATGCATGAATCAGCAAAGTCAGTAAGTTACAGGTCATATTTTGTAGCCTGGACTGTTGAGAAATAGATTCGAAACAGTGTAGGGCCCAGCACAGATCCTTGGGGTACACCAATGGTGACAGCTGCAGTGGAAGAGATTGTTTCATCAACTTTCACATTATGTGGTCTGTCAGCGAGGACATCGGTTAGCCATCTAGTGATGTAAGTGTTATCATCCAACTGGTAGAGTTTGTCAATGATACCTGAGTAGGGGAATTGTGTCCAAACCCTAAGACAGTACAAGATAGGCAGTATGCATTGTGTTGCCTTCATGCAGGCCTATCACATAGAAACATTGGGTTCTGACAGTATCACAGATCACCTATAGCTTAACTCAGAACATATGCTTACCTGACACACACATATCTGATACACACTTCAACACACCCTCCAGATGGACTATGTTCCTGTAGAAGTGTGTATATCAACATGTATCCATCTGAATGGGCTGGGAACAGCACATGATGCATTCATGTATAGACACATCCTGACTCTCCTGCTCTGTGAGGTAGACCAACATGTCATCATGGGCCTTCTCCAAATGGACATTGGTAATATCCCATCTGTCTGTAATAGACATGTACGAGTTTTTGATGCTATATCTATGTCTGATTCATCTGTCAGATGTCCTCAAAGAGCATCATCCTGTGGAACTTGAAAAGTTTAAGGCAGTCAACAGGAGTCCATACTGAGGTATTCATTCTGCAAAGACAGATGTGGCCATCAACACCTGTATCACCAAGTGGGTAGAACAGTGAATCACATACGTGGCATCTAAATATGTAGAAATGTGTGAAGAGATCTATATCTAGTATCCAATGCTCAAGTGCGTACATCAGGGCTGCCTGCTAGGCCATTTCCTGTCCATGAACATTTAAAAAAGTTCAGTTACAGGCTTGCTGTTCTTGAACTGTTTGTAAGTTTCTATGAGGCCATTTTTTGCTTGGGCTAAAGGAAAGTCTCTCTGTTGATCAGTGGCAGTGAAAAACATTGAGCAGCCTGCCTGCCCCTGTGGGAGTGGTTACTGACTTGAAACTGTAGTTTTATTGGCCATTCTGGGTCAATTCCAAAACTCCTTCATCTTCCTCTCTTAAAACCTGGTTGCCTCGTGGTTTTGGCATCTTTTCAGGCTTGTTGGCTGTTGGTGAAGCACCCACCAAGAGGAGAAAACGCTGAGAGAAGAAAGGAGCCACTTTTGAGATTTTAAGTATTTTTCCTCTGTTTATTTGCTAAGTTTTTCTGCATAGACGCCTATTTTGAGCATTTTCTGGCTTGTTAAATTTGATTTCTGCATTAGTAACTAGAGCTGTTTATTGAATTTCCTGTTTGCACTTATTCTTAAAATCGTTTTTTTCTCAAAACTTGCATTTTATCTGTCTTTGGCCTAGCACTCTTGTGTGGGGTCAGTTACTGCACTGTTATAACTTGCTGGTACTTGTTAACCTCTGCTATCTCTGAAAAAAACAAAAAAAAAAATCTTGCTTTTTTCCCACTTTTCTGAGATTTAAAAAAGTTCAGTTACAGGCTTGCTGTTCTTGAACTGTTTGTAAGTTTCTGTGAGGCCATTTTTTGCTTGGGCTAAAGGAAAGTCTCTCTGTTGATCAGTGGCAGTGAAAAACATTGAGCAGCCTGTCTGCCCCTGTGGGTGTGGTTACTGACTTGAAACTGTAGTTTTATTGGCCAATCTAGGTCAATTCCAAAACTCCTTCATCTTCCTCTCTTAAAACCCTCTTTTGCGTGGTTTTGCGCGTTTTTGAGCATAGCACAACAACGGGCAGTGCTGCCTAATTGGGTTTAAACTATTCCTGGCTCCACAAAGTCTGCTCTTCACTTTTTCCCTTAGAACTGCTCTATCTCTCAATTTAAACACCATATTCTCATTCTAAGGCCCTTCACTGGTCCAATTAAGTAATCCTACAAGTTAGCACTATTAAACCATAAGCACTACTTACTCTTATACTCTCTACGATTACCCTGTCCTCTATTGGTCCATCTTAAATTCAGTTTCCCTATTACTCTAGCATGTCCAAAGGTCAGTCAATGGTTTCCTCTCCAGTCCAGCTGGTGAATCTGGGAATTTTGAGGCAATGTTACAACTGTCTCATGTACACGGACAACCCTCTTCTCCTCCAAACAGGTTCAAAATATATGTGAGAGCTGCAACTATTTAGCCAAACTGGAGGCTGAGCTCTCTCATCTCAAAACTGGTGTAACCAGTCAGGAGGAGAAGGTAACCTCACACAACACAATTCCAGTATCACATAGTCCCACCACATCAGCGAATCAAACACATAAATACACAAAAACCTACTCGGAGGCTCTAAATAAAAATCTACCTAAGCAACAGAGACCTCCAAAGCAGACATCCAAGCAAACACTACCTCAAAACAAAACACACACAACATATAACCCACAAAGTCAGTGTGCCAAGCAGCCACAGCCCTTAAGGCTGAATAACACACCTGATACTCTTGTTATAGGTCACTCTTTTGTCAGACACACTGACGTTCCACTCACCAGGCTGAATAAAGAGAAGGTCACAGTGAGCTGCCTGTCGGGTGCTAGGATTCGACACATAACGCAAGCACTCAGGTCACTCCAAAGCAAATACAAATATGACTCAGTCATTGTACATGCTGGTGTGAATGACCTGAGACGTACCTCCCTGGACTACATGAAAAGAGACAGAGAGGAGCTCTCTGATCATGTAGCCCAGGCTTGTATGACCCTGACCTTGAGCAGCATCTTACCCTCACCTAGAATGATGCCACAGTACAAAGACAAAATGATGTCTGTCAGCCTGGGATGACATGCTCGACAAGCCACGTTACTTCGCTAGGGACGGCTTGCACCTGTCACCACTGGGCTTTCAGATATTGGCAAAGGCTCTTGCCAGCCCCATAGTGCCTTTTTTAGGCAAGGCTCAAAAGTCAAACCCACCCCCATAGACAGCACAAGGAACAAGGAAACTAAGGGTAATGCTGCTAAACGCCAGAAGTCTTAACCTCAAGACGCACGCACTCGAAGCTCTCCTCAGTATGGAGAACATCGATATCTGTGCAGTGACAGAAACCTGGTTCAAGGCTCCAGAGAGCACCCCAGCACTACCAGGCCATACCTCATATCATGCTTTTCGGCCCCAAAACCCGGACCAAACCACAAAAGGAGGGGGAGTTTCCATATTTATCAAGGATATCCACACCTCCAGGTTAGTGGCATTGCACGAAGTATCGGAGACCATCCATGTGCAACTAACAGTGGGCAAGACTGCTTTTCAGTTTATAGCATCCAACAGACCACCCTCTCAAAGTCAGGAATCCCATTCGGCTTTCCTGAAAACATTGGAGAACATGAAGATCTCTCCGAACACCATTATATTGGGTGACTTCAACTACCCAAACATTGACTGGAAGCACTACTCAAGCCCCAGCACCTTAGCCCAAAGATTCCTGGAAATTATAAACTCAAATGCTATGGAACAACTAGTCACCACTCCCACAAGAAGGGACAACATACTAGACCTGATCATTACCAACATGGGGACTCTATGCTCCACACCAGAAGTATATCCCTCATTGGTAAGATCAGACCATAAATTAATTTCACTGGATGTCCACATCCCGACCCCACCCACAGCCCAGAAAACCACAGTGAAAAACTTCTCAAAAGCGAACTTCTCACTTCTCAAAACCAAAGTGGAATCCTTCAAGGCCCCAGGGCCAGTGGAAACTACAGCCCAAACTGCAGAATCCTATATAAATGCATTCTACGGACATCTCCAGGAATGCATGGATCATGCTATCCCAAACAAAACCAAGACCCAATCATCCAAAGGTAGGCATCCAGTCTGGTGGACCCCTGCCATAAATAAACTGTACAACAGAAGGAGGAAGCTACTACATGATAGAGCAAAATCCCTAATAGGGAAGGCATCTCTGATCAGTACTAGCAAAAAATTACGATCCCTCATAAAATCCTCCAAGGCCAGCTTCGAGAGAAAAATTGCACAGGACACCAAAGACAATCATAAGGCTTTTTTTAGTTATGTTAGAAACCTGGGATGCAACTCCCAGACTTGTTCTGAGTTGATTCTAAACGACAAAAAATACACTGAACCCACAGACATCGCCAATATCCTGGCAGACAGGTTCAGTGCAAACTTCTCCACCCACCCCCAAAAGAGCAAGTATCTATCCCGGCAGAGGGCTGCCTCCCAAACATCTCAGATGCTCAGGTGAAGGCTGCCCTCTCCAAAGCAAAAAACACTGCTTCCATGGGACCAGATGGTGTCCCAGGTTGCGTCCTACATGAACTCCAAGAGGAACTAATCCCTCAAATAAAACAGCTATACAATCTCAGCCTCACTACAGGATATGTGCCCACAGAATGGCGTACAGCAACAGTGGTCCCACTCCACAAAGGTGGAGCCTCTACGGACCCTGGAAACTATCGCCCCATAAGCCTGACTAGCTTAGTCTGCAAGGCTATGGAGAGGATCATCATGGAGCTCATAAACAAAGACATTGGAGACCTACAGACACTAGATCCTACCCAGTTCGGCTGTGTCAAGGGCAGATCCTGCCTTTTGAACCTGGTTGACTTCTTTGAAACAGTCACCAAAGCCATAGATGAAGGGAAGGTAGTCCACACAGCCTATCTGGACCTTGCAAAGGCATTAGACACAATACCCCACTCGGGCATCATAGATAAGCTATCCAGCTTAAATATAAACCCCTATGTCACAAGATGGGTCGCAAACTGGCTCAAAGACAGAACCCACAGAGTGAGAGTTGCTGGAGCCATGTCAGACTCGAAACCGGTCACAAGTGGCATCCCACAGGGTTCTGTCCTGGGACCACTCTTGTTCAGTATATACTTTTCCGAGGTACAGGCAAACGTGGGAGGACTATGGCGCACCAAGTTCGCAGACGACTGCAAACTGGGCGCCATAATCAACTCTCCAGCTGACACAAACATCCTTCAAAAAGGTCTCACAGAGCCAGATAACTGGTGCCAGTGCCATGGTTTAAAGCTAAATGCCAAAAAATGTATAGTCATACCCTTTGGCAAAAACAATGTGCCCACAAATTACCACATAGGCGGAAACCCATTAAGTACAGAGAAAGTTATTAGGGACCTGGGGACTCAAGTTGATAGCAATCTCTCCTTTGAAAACCACATTGCCAAAGTGGTTAGAAAGACCTTCTACATAGCCCACCTCATCACGAAGAGTTTCACATCTAGATCAAGAGAGGTAATCGTGCCCCTTTATTCATCCCTAATCAGGCCCATCATAGAATACAATGCCCCTTTTGGGATGTACCTTACCCGACACCTGCAGCAATTAGAAAGACCCCAAAAGTATCTCACCAAGAGGATCAAGGGTCTCAAACAGATGCCATATGCTGCTCGGTTAAAAAAACTCCAGCTCTACTCAGTTGCATACCACCTACTTTGAGGCGATCTATGCCTGACTTACAAAGCTATGTCAAATCCAGAATTAATGGACATGCTCCACCTCAGTAAATCTAAATCCCTTAGAGCCACATGCTCGAGGGACTTGAACCTCAGTACAGAAATAAATAGAACTTGCTGGAGGGACAGGTTCATAACCCAGAGGCTCCCTTCCCTCTGGAATAGAATTCCAGTTCATGTGAGGCAGAGCACCTCACAGAATCTCTTCAAGAAGAATCTCAATAAGTGGATGGGGGATCGTAGGTTTGTCCCAGGGATTACTCCCGTGTCACTATTAGACAGAGGCACAGTAAACTAACCCTTAAAAAGGGCACATATACTCAAATCAAGGGGTGGCATAAGCCATACAGAATCGGGCTAGGCTTATAATTGCCCCAGGGCAGATAGCCTAGTATGAACCTATGAACCTATGAATGAAATCAGAGATGTCAAGAATGACATACAAATTCTGTGTTACAACAGCTGTCAGAAGTACTACAGACTGTGGGCAATCATTGATTCCAGTTATGATATTGGTATAACACAGACAATATCAACACACATCAAAGATTGCTGCCACAGCCATGACAACACATAATATGAAAAACAAACGTGGGGATTTGTTTCATTATGCAAACAAATGCAGAAACCAAGGATCATGTAGACATTATACACTATCAGCAGACTAGTTGTTATCTGGCCTGTGTCCTGAGATATGTGGTATGTGGAATGTCCACAGTGCTGAGTACTCCTTTGTATTTAACACATCTACTGAGTATGTGCAGAATATCCACATGACAGGCCATAATAACTTCATAGTTTACAGTCTTCACCACACCAACACCTGAGTACAATGCACCTTTTGTCATGTCCCTCTATACACATATTCCAATGATGTGTAGCTGAAGTGTACAACCTTTGCCATTGTGAGCTGTCACATATCTGTTTGTGCATACCTAGGTATTAGTTTTCTTGCATAAACATTACTGTCTGATGGCACAGAACCCCATCTAGGTGTAATACAACATGCATGTGTGATATCTGTTTTGGTGATACAGTCATAACATACATAGCTGTTTAATGATATTGATGGCATGGTTTACATTTGTGACAGTGTAGATTGTGTCATATATATCTCTGCCATGCACACCAGTCAACTAGCCTGTAGTGATCATAATGTCAAGTGCATCTCCTCACACCTCCTGCATATGTTAGTGTAAGGAGAGCGTGCTTGATTACACTCATTGCTTGCTAACATGTCTTAATAGTTGTACAAGTGTGTTAGTGCAGAACCATCTATATTCACTCAGAAACACATATGTTAGAGACATGGGTATTACTGGTGGCATTATTCTGATATTGTCCATGATTGTGTGTGATGGTTTTACTGTTGGCAATGAGCCTGTATCTGTTTCCTACTTGTTGGAAGCCTCTGCTGACAATACAGGCATACTCAGGCAAATCAGTTTGCATAGCTTCATGATATGCACCCAAACCCAATTGTATTTAACATCCATGATACATGTCCTCTCCATTGTTCATGTCTGGGTGCTTATATCACACAGACGTTCTCCAGAGATATGTCACCTTGTGTGACAGTCACTTCATATACATTTGTCACTCTGCAGTCCATACTGTGCCATATGGAGATGTGATTAGTGTTCCTGCTGCAATGGTCTTCCTTTTACTTTTCCTCATGTGCAGTACATTAGAATGTTTCACCTGTCCTCCTTCCTGGTGTTCATCCCTGAACTTCATCTGTGTGTCCCTATTCAATAAACACATTTCCCATGACTGTCTCTTATAAATGGAAGTCCATGTACCCTTACAGACCATTGACACAACTTGTACAGACTGCCTGGAATGGGATTAGGCAATACTCTGCACTATGTACACTGTCCTATACACACTATCCTGTCCTTTGTCTGCAAAACGTACATTAATATAGGAAAACCCTGGTGGTCCATGTGGCATTCCATGCAATCCCTCTAGACCAGTATGCTGGAGTGTACACATAAACTGTTCTGTCCTTTCCCAGCAACATAATACATTAATATATGAAAAACCCTGGTGTTCCATATGGCATTCTATGCAATCCTGCTAACCCAGTTTGCTGTGCTGTAACTAAGTTCTCTATCTGTGTTATTTTACACGTTTTTCTGGCCACCAAGAAACCCTGCTTGCTTACATTTGATGGCGAGCCGCAGCATGAATATTCATTAAGCACTGCTCCTCCCCGTGTAATCACGTAAACTCTGCGTGAAACCTACACAGAGTTTATTGAATCCCAGGGACTGTTTCATAATAAGGATGTTCAGGCATTATATGACATTGACATGCACCTACACAACTTAATAATGGATATTATGTTAGGGTCAATAGTATTAATTCAGCAGTTAAATATGTTTTCAATGGTGTATTGAACAGTTAATAATTGTTTTACTGTGGTTTGTATGGAAATGTAAAAGCTGACTCTTTGAAAAACAGCTAAACACATTTAGGATATTCATAGGTTTAGAAATACAGAGTCAGAGCAGAAGTTCCTTGATGATTCTTATATGACTGTGTCAGGCCATCTACACTGAATCCGCTGTATATCACTAGCTTCCTTGTTTTTCCTGATCAGATTACAATTTACCTTTACAGCCTTTGAAACTTTTCCTGTGTC